>NC_136882.1:7775330-8372830 GCF_949152265.1 Phoxinus phoxinus | reverse complement strand
TTCCTGCTGACAAATTATGAGATAATATTAAAAATATCTATATGGCAGTTTTTCCCCATGGTATCGATGCTAAAATTGTGGCCAGTGAAAATGCTGAGTGACTAGTAACTTTGGAAAACCACTAGCCACAGTGGCTGGTGAGCAAAAAAGTTCATGTCAAGCCCTGTATGTGATGTATTTGTATAGTTATTACAAAATATATTTAGATTTACACATTTGTAATGATAAGTTGCATTTAGTATAATTCAAATATATTAACTTTAAATGTAATATTAAATAACATTAATTATAAATTAAAATTATAAAATAAATACAAATAAATGATAATATAAATTAAGTACTTTATTAGTCAATGCATCAACATAAGTGTACTTCATGAAGATTTAAGATGTCCTTTAACGTATGTATATCGTAAAATGTATTATTCTCACTAAGTTGATGTTGAGCATAAAGTCCTCTTTGATTTGTAGTTTATATTGTCACAAAGAGCGCTCATTTGAATGATTGCGAGGCCTTCAGTTCTGTAGACAACCATGAAGAAACTAGAGGAACTAGGTTTTTGTCTGATTCTGTTTCCTCTCAATACATTCAAGATGCTGAAAACACTAATGACAGTAAATGCTCGCTGCAACCTACTAACATTCATTCATAACTTACCAGCTGTCTCTTAACAAAGGATAAAACTATGCTGCCTGAAAATAGATGAAAATGAGGCCCTATTCAAGACACTAAACCTAGCGATGTCACATTCACTGCTACCAAGCCTCTCCTTCCTTCACTTTTTATCTAATGAAATCTTTGACCTTTTTTAAAGGCTATTACACGCAGTAGGCTCCTCCATTAAACTTCTCTGAGCACACTTTCAACTCATTCTAATTATACTTCCAGTTCACTCATCAGTGCACTGAAGACCAAAGTGAAAAGGAAATGAAGAGGCATTGATTGCCTGTGAAGAATTACTGAAAAGGGTTTTTGTTACGTATTTGTTAAATTATCAAGTAAAGTGACTGGCATGAGAAATGCATTGAAACACTTATTCATTGCTCCTTGTCAAAAATGTGATCCTTGATGGAGTGAAACAGATAGTTTTAGCATATTATTGAATATGGCAATGTTAATGTATTTGGTCTTGGCAGACTAGATCTGCTATGCTATTATGATTATTGCTGCTGCTTCTTCAGAACAAACATTTTACTGCTAATAAATACTGCTCACTGCTGTGAGCATGTAAGATATGCTGCTGCTGCTGCTGCTGCATAAATAGACCATACATAGCATGTCAATCATCAACACATATTATTTGAAAAGTAAAAGTATTTTTAAAAGTATATGTAACGGTTCATTGTTATGGCAAGAAGGAGGCGGGAACCGGCGAACATTCAAATATTTTAATACCAAAATAAAACAAATACAAAAATGAAAGTATAAGACAGCAGCCCCTCGCGGACGACTGCTGGCCAAATTAAAACAGAAACAAAACATTAAATAAAATCAGGCCTGTTCCTCTCTCCATCTTCACAGTCGTCGCTCCTCCTTTATGCTTCCGCTCCTCCGTGAGAGATACGAGACCGGTGCGGCTCACAGGTGTCGTTCATCATTAATCACGCCACCGGTCTCGCGCCGCTCTCTCACGTCCCTCGACCTCGTCCTGCTCGCCACAGTATATATAATATAAAGTTTAATAATGTTTAATTTCCAATGTTGTGATCTTATTGCAAAGTTCTGTTTACGTCAGTATTATTGAAATATATCCCCACCTTAAAAGGAATTTAGGCAAATTTAAAGCTAAAATCAAAATTTTACTAAATAATTTATGCAAACGCATTATGCACAAGCATGATGTTTCTGTTTTAAAATCCTCTATTGCCATATACTTCCTTAGTACGTATTTACTGTAAAGATGTTTATTTAATTATTTTTTTTAAATTTAAACATCGAAGAGTCAAATAAATTGAATGGACAAATAATGGACATTTTGCCACAGAAATGTTGTCAATATAGCTCAACTTATGTTGAACCTGCAGCATTCTATAAATGAATACAGCTTTATTAGAATGAGGTGAGAAATGAATAAGAGCAAGTGGGAAGGAATTCAACCGAAAGAGGTTATTGATGTTCTTCAAAACATTCATACTAATGAGGTGCTGCTTAAACAAGGCTCAATGGATAGAATATCATTGTCTTGCCCTGTATATCCAGAGAGAGAAAGCTAGAGGTACAGGGAAGTACACTTCCCCTCTTTCCTTTATACATTTTCCAGTCGCCCTCAAGGAGGACAGATAGTTTGAGCACTAATGCAGGTGTTTAATAGCCTGGCCAGCCAGACTTACATCAAGATGTTTAGTCTGGACACTCTCCATAGACTAGGCTTACTCCGAGAGGCGGGATAAACGGCTGTCTCTCAAAATCCCTCTGCACGCAATAGGATAGCGCTACAACCAATCAGAGCAACGAAGAAGGTGACGTTTTCCCACCAGCGGAGCTAATTGGTATATTAAACTTTTTCCGTATCCAGTCGGCAAAACTCCGAACACATCTTCCTTTTTTAAAAATGATTTAAGTGCCGTTTTTTGCTCTTTTCTTAAAGAGAAACTTAACTCCAAGTCCTCCAGAGTCGCGGCCAAAGCCGATTCGAAAGACTGCTGTTCGACAGCTGCTGCCGCCATTCTTTGTTTACAAGTGCCTATGCCAGCCGTCGCAACTCTGTCGTCATATGTTAAGCCCGCCCCGCATGCTCTATACACGACGTGATTGGCCTGACCCAATCTGGGTTTTTGCTGCTAGAATGTGTATTGAGAGTTGCTAGACTGGCCCTGGCTGCAAAATACATTTTGCTGCCGCTAGGGGCGTCTAGATTTCTAGGCTAGGTGTTTAAGTGAGCTGAGCACAGATAGACGGGCCGTTCTTTGATCTGATGCTGTCTCTCATATTAATGGGGCTGGAGATAGAGCAGCTTGAGCTCTCTGTCTGAGCTTTAGTCTTTCTGTAATCCAATCCCTCATTTTTCCCCCATTACTGCTCCTCTCAGTCCATTCCTCACTCTGTGCCTCCTGTGTTTCTCCTCATTTTAGCATTTATTCCTTCATTCCACCTCTCTAACACCACTCATCCTGTTATTAGAGGTACAGAGAGTACAGACTTCTTTCCTATGGACTCACACCTGATTTAGCACGCCTTTTCAGCAGTTAGGGTCTGTGTACTAACGTATTGTTAAGGTAGTGCGCAAAGAAGTATGCAGCGCGGTAAACGTTTCAAACTATTGCATCTGTATATCAATGTTTTAAATGTGGTCATTTGGTCAAATAATGAGTCAAGAATGAGACAGTAAAGTCAATGTCTGGTAATATTTGTCTTCTGAGACAAATAAGGTTTTAGCAAAAATACCCATTTAAAACGTACAGGCTTTCAGTAAAATGCTTCAGAAATAGCAACAAAATACTATTATGTTTAGTGGCACTTTCAAATCAAATTTTGCAAGTTTTTCGAAATAGATGATTGCTGCAACATATTATTATGTCAGTTGTTGTACATTACATTGCAGTAAAAAAAAAATAAAAAAATGCAATCAAGAGCCATACATATAAGTCTGGTTATGTAAAGTGTTACCCCTCCGGTTCTACTCGCACTGCTCCGAGTGGGATTCAAACCGGCGTTTCCAGCATGGGAGGTGGGTGTGCTAACAAGAGGCTCTTGCGTACCTCTTAAGGTTTACTCACACAGCTCTTACTATCCGGCCTCCATTACACTCACCACCCTAAACCTTACTCCCATCTGGGTCACGGCACCAATGCAACCAGCCCTACTCGACCTGCTCCAAGCAGGATTCGAACCAGCATCTCCAACATAGTAGGTGGGTGCGCTAACCAGGCCACTAAAGACGGTCCCTCTTAAGACCAGGGGAGTGAGGTTTATCTGCACAGCTCTGCACTAGCTGGCCTTCATTACAGTTACCCCTCTAAACCTCACTCCCATCCGGGTCATGGCACCATTGTGACTGGCCCTAATCGCTCTTCTCCAAGCAGGATTTGAACCGTTTCTAGCGTGGGAGGCAGGCACTTGAAAGACCACAGCCTCTAAAGGCTAGGGGAGTAAGGGTTACTTCCACAACTCGTACTAGCTGGCCTCCGTTATAGAAGCAAACATCAAAATGTATTTGTTTATGAACCATGCACTATGGTAACAGTGTTTTGAGGTCATAAGGAACTGTGCGAAAATACGACTTTATTAAATACATCTTTATCTATCAAGAATCGACCTCTGTAATAATATCTTCTGAAAAGGAATAAAAAAGTGTTTTATTGCCACTAGTGTTCATTTCAACTGGGAACCGCAGTGAAATGTATGTATAGCTACGTTTTCACATTTTACTAGTTTCACATAAATATAGTTAGAGGTACGTTTTTCCAATGAGCCTACGGCAAATGAGAATGTTACACGCCAACTTATTCATTGTAATCAATTACTGCTGCTAACTAGCAAATCATAGTACCAAATCATTGGTTAGGCAAATTTATCCATGTTTTCAATCATCTGCTGAACTACATCTTCCTTGAATCTGATGCATAATCAACCGGACTGCTGAAGCTCTTTCATTATCATCTTCCTCTCTGAACCTCTGTAATGTAGTCGTTCATTAGCAGGGTTACCAGCGTGCCTTTAATGTGAAGAATCAGCAGCATTGATCCACTCCTGTGAAGAGAGAGTCCTCAGGGAGGAGTGTAGTAATGAGGAGACACCTCGCTTCAGACGGCTTCATCCTGTATTCTGAGTGTTTATGATGGCTCTTATCATCTCTCTCCAAGGGCTCTGCTGCTTTATGATAGTCAGATTAAAAAGTCCAGACTGAGAGATAGAGGGCTGGTCATGATAAATACAGAGGAGATAGATGTGGACAGGAAGGAAGATGTTTGTGTGTGGAGGAGTTTACTGTAGACCCAGTGGAACATTTTATTGCTTAGGGGTTGCGTTTTCATAGCTCAGAAGATCTAATGGAGGTCTTGGTTATCTTTATGATATCTTGATCTTAAGAGCCATCTTACATGTCGTAGACATTTCTGCTAAAACCCAATTTCAGCTTCAACGAAGTTCTTCAATTTTACCTGCCATTGGTTTTGAACATTTCCATTTTTAAATTAATCAGATTATCACTAAAAAGGTCTTGATATATTAAAATATGTTGAAATTATTAGGAGACATAATTATGTATATTTGAACGGGGGGGGGGGGAAATGAAGTAACTACTGCATATATTACATGTCAGATGTGTTGACCACAGATGGCTGTCTTTCACTGTATTGCAATAATAGTTTCTTAATATAATGTATATTTAAAAAAATAATGATGTAGCTGAGGAGGACAAGCCTCAGAAGGACTAGTGTAAAGAGGATGCAGCCATCCAATTTTCAACCACTCAGTAGCCTATGTGTATTTCCTTTTTAAGTATTATATTGGAATGTGAAAATTAGATTGCAAATGAAAATAATCTTGCCTTTCTCTATTTTTATCCACAGGGTCTTTCAGAAGTGAAGGCATAGTGAAGGCGTCTGATGTCCTTCCTGTACTGAGAGAAAAAATAGCGTTTGTATCAGGTGAGTGTGAGATCTGTGAGATGTTCTGAATGTGATCGATTCTCATTTTCATTCAGCTGTCTTTTACTCACTCTCATGTTTTGATAATTAATTACATTTCATCGTTTGGCTCTGGTGTAGGTGATGTACCATCTGGTGGGGTTTTTTTTTTTTTTTTTTTTTTTTTTTTTTGGGCTAAACCAAATGATGAATGCAGAATAATGGAATACAGACCATTCGAAGCATTTTATTTATTTTTTTGTACAAAAAAACTTTATTAACATTATAAGTGAACCTCCAAGAAGCAAGAATAGATAAAATAAAATAAAAAATCCATGTAAACCCATTTAATGCACTGGGAATTACTACAGTACATCCAGAATAAGATTTGTTATTGACTGAACCTGATGTGATGGGATTCTTCTATGATATATATATATATATATCAGCTTGGGTGTAGAATTCTCTAAACTATTTTATTTTTTTATTTTTTCCTAATGCTATTTCACATGCATTGACGTATTAACAGCTGGCTAAATTTACTGATTTTCTTCAAGCATGACATCCAAAAATCAAAATATTGTTGAGGCACAGTGATTTGTGTGAAAGTTAATCTTGATGTGAGATGTGAGATGAGCCACAGATCCGTGAGTACAGTTTGTGAAACTGTGGGAGCAGATTGCAAAAGCTAAATTTATGAATTTGTGGGTACAGATTGAAAAACCAAAGGTACGTTTTACCAGAGGTGTAAAGTCCAAGTTCAGAAAGTAAAAGTCCTCCTCAGTATTTTGTTCCAATCACCTAGATTTGCTATTTACCACAGTTTTTCAGCCAGGAGATGGAACTAATTAGTGAAATCAGCTGGCTGAGTTCATGGGTGGAATAAACATATGGCAGGACTTTTACTTTCTGACACCTGGACTTTACAGCTCTGCGTTATACAGAGTGCACAGATTAAAATTAATCGGTATGGCTTATTAATCCATGGCTGTGATTTGTTAAACACAATTTAAGAATCTGTGAGTACTTTTTTGAGCGGATGAATTGCAAAACTCTGGCCACGGATTTGTGGGTCTTTTTTTTCTCCTACATGTGATTTCCCAGGCTCCTTACCTTTAGGCGTTCCATAAACATACCCAGAAATGCTGTTTTAGTTGGAAGCTCACTAGACATGCTCTGTTGTGAGTGTCATGTATGTAAGGTTTCATGTTCTCTCTGGGTCGTTTACAGGAGGTCGTGATAAGAGAGGTGGCCCCATCCTGACCTTTCCCGCTAGGAGTAACCATGACCGAATAAAACATGAGGAACTGAGACGACTTGTAACATACCTGTCAACTGTGCCCAGGTAAGCTTTATATTAATGTGTAGATTAACATCTCAGAATAAACTAACTGTAGAGCAGACATGAGCATTATGGATGGTAATGTGTCTTTTTATCTTGTATAAACAGATCTCTGCTTTACCCCCCGGGCTGTTTTCAAGCAGACTATGGCGTTATTTTCCTGTCAAATGTCGAGAGCGCATTATTGTAGCGCGAAAGCACATTAATATAATGCGCGAGCGCGAATCTCTCTGCTCGCGCACGAAATATGATGCGCGAACGCGAATCTCTCTGCTCGCGCGCGGAATATAATGTACCGAGCGCGAATCCCGCGCGCGCGCTCTCAGATACACGCTGCTCTTGTAAGAATGATCTCTGGGCTCGCTCAGAGAATATGCCTGCACTTAAAACCTGTTCAGTGCCATCGCGAATCTCTCCTCTTCGCTTAAAGTAAGCGTGTATGTGCTTAGACTGTGACCCGTGCGTTCGCGCATGCCTAAGTACTCTTCTCTTCCATTTCTTTCTCTTTGCTCTTGGCATAAACGCTGTCAAAACGGCAACAACTAATCATAAATAGGCTTCAACGGCTGACCAATGAAAACGCGACATCGTACATGGAATCTTATTGGTTGATATTGAACCGCACATGGAATAAGTTCAATCAAGACAAGCCGAGATGGATCCGCCGAATCGACGAGTTTTATTTGTTTTAATGTTAAATATGTCAAATGTATCTTAGAAATGTCTGGGAAGAGGGCGATTGGATTATTTTACATATAAATGACCTAGACTGTCAACCACATTGTTCACACTACAGGTGCCATGCCCATTGAAAGTGAGATTTTTGAGCCAAATAGATTTGAAAGCCGATTCCAAAAGGCAAATATAATATTTTACGTCTGATAATTAACACATTGTCTCGTGCAATCACACCAGTTATTAACCATTAAGTACGTAGCGAGATCAACTGCTAAATTCAAATCTGAACAAATATTTGGGGGGAATCTAAGATAAGACTCTAAAGGTATTTGAAGATACCTTTTCAAAACGTGTTCCCCGAACTATACCTTATTGTTGCTTAAAGGGAAAAATTAAAATTAAACCCAAAATTAAAATTATTAAAGTCATAATTTACTCCCACTCAAGTAGTTTCAAACCAGTATGAATTTCTTTGATCTGTTGAACACAAAGGAATATATTTATACATATAAGAATGTAAGTAGCCTAACTAACGTAAGTAGCCTACCCCACCACCACGTAGCTACTACTAGTAGAATAGAAAAAAATAGATATGTGTATGAAATATGACAAGAGTTGAGCGCCTTTGTCTCTGGTTCAGTGCAAAAGCACATTTGAATTTAGCAGTGAATCTTTGCATAATTTATTCTTTGCCATAATCCTAATTGAACACTGGGTGTGTTAGCCTACAGCTTCAGAATTATATTCGTATATAGCCTATCACAGTGATAAGGTATCCTATAGCTAAGAGTGGTCCAGACCAACCTTACTAACGAATGTTAGTAAAATGTTATAAAGTTATACTTAAATAAGAACGTTTCGGGAAACACGTATTAACGTTAGATATAGCTTTAGTTTAAGGTATAATTTAAAGAAGGTTTCGGGAAATCCAGCCCTGTAACATTTCCTTTCAGATAACTTTAGAGTCTGGAGTACCAATTTTTACAAAACATATTGTGCAGATAGACAGTCTAGGTCATTCATTTATATGTAAAATAATCCAATCGCCCTCTTCCCAGACATTTCTAAGATACATTTGACATATTTAACATTAAAACAAATAAAACTCGTCGATTCGGCGGATCCATCTCGGCTTGTCTTGATTGAACTTATTCCATGTGCGGTTCAATATCAACCAATAAGATTCCATGTACGATGTCGCATTTTCATTGGTCAGCCGTTGAAGCCTATTTATGATTAGTTGTTGCCGTTTTGACAGCGTTTATGCCAAGAGCAAAGAGAAAGAAATGGAAGAGAAGAGTACTTAGGCATGCGCGAACGCACGGGTCACAGTCTAAGCACATACACGCTTACTTTAAGCGAAGAGGAGAGATTCGCGATGGCACTGAACAGGTTTTAAGTGCAGGCATATTCTCTGAGCGAGCCCAGAGATCATTCTTACAAGAGCAGCGTGTATCTGAGAGCGCGCGCGCGGGATTCGCGCTCGGTACATTATATTCCGCGCGCGAGCAGAGAGATTCGCGCTCGCGCATCATATTTCGTGCGCGAGTAGAGAGATTCGCGCTCGCGCATTATATTAATGTACTTTCGCGCTACAATAATGCGCTCTCGACATTTGACAGGAAAATAACGCCATAGCAGACAGCCTCAGTACTAGAGTTATAAGAAATAATTTACTGTTGCTCAAGCACTAGAGCATGTGTAATGGAGCAGCTGGCCTGGTAAAGTGGCTGACTGACGCTAGATGCTGCGGTCTAGCTGGCCCGCGTCCCATGCCGGAAACACCGGTTCAAATCCTGCTCGGAGTGGTACAAATAGGGGTTATTGGTGCCGTGACCCATATTGAAGTGAGCTTTAGAGGGGTGAGTGTAATGTAAGCCAGCTAACAAGAGCTGTGCATGTAAACCTCACTCATCTTGGTCTTAAGAGGCGCACAAGTGACTTTAGCGTCCTTGCCAGCGTGCCCACCTCCTAAGCCAGAAACACTAGTTCGAATCCTGTTGGGAGTGGGTCTAATAGGGCTGGTTGCTTTGGTGCCGTGACCCGGATGTGAGTGAGCTTTAGAGGGTAATGGAGGCCAGGTAGTAAGAGCTGTCCGAGTAAACCTCAAGAGGTACGCAATAGGCAGTGGTCTTTAGCATCCTTGTTAGCATATCTCATGACGAAAATGCCGCTTGGAGCGGTGCCAGTAGAACCGGAGGGGTGCTAGCACTTTTTATTATTTTTATTTTTTTTATAAAATGTATAATTTATTATTTTAAGAGTTTTGAAGCGATGTGTGTGTGTGTCTATGTGTGTCCCGGTGGGGGACTTAAACCTGAATGCACACAGACTCATGGGGACTCTGGAGTGTGTCTGTGGAGCGGGGACCTAAATTGAGGTCCCCATGGGTACACAAGCTTATAAATCATACAAAGTGATTTTTTGGGAAAATTTAAAAATGCAGAAAGTTTTATGTGATGGACACCAGCCCTAAACACACACAAACACACACACACACACACACACACACACACACACACACACACACACGCACACACACACACACACACACACACACACACACACACACGCGCACACTTGTGTTTCAGGGCTGGTGTTATGAATACAGCTGACCTGACTGGGCCACTGATCAATGCTGTCATTGCCCTCAGATGTCAGCATCAAAGTCTGTGAGCTAAGCTGTGAACAAAGATGGACTTAATACAAGTTTAATTAGGATAAAGAGAGAAAGAAACTGCAAAAAGAAAAAGGAAGTGATGGAGACCCCTGTCTCTTTAAGCTTTTCCCACAAGCCATGATTCATCATCAGAGCTCATAGTGTTTTGATGTGTCGGTGCCCACAGGCATCTGAGCTTCTGTCCCCTTCAGCTGCTCTTTAATGCAAAACAGCTTTAAACTTCATGCAGATGAAATGAAAAGTGCAATGCTGGTTCACTGAGAGGTATCAGTTACCCTGTTTCATGATGTGATGTGGTTAAGTCTCTGAAATGTGTGTGTTTAGTAGAGGAGGGTCTGAATGAAAGCGTTGTTCCTCCACGCTTTGCATTAACTGGGCTTTCCATTTTGTCAACCAAAAGATATCCTCGTTAGCAAGAAGAACAAGTCATCCACATCCATTATGGATGTATAAATATCACACTAGACACAGAACCCGGCCCAGTTCGATTTCCACTCGGGAGCAGTGCTTGCATCATCAGTGTCGGATCAGTGTAAAGCAGTGCAGGCTGCTGGTTTGGTGAAGAGGGGAAATCAATGTTATTGAGTCAGCGTGCAAACCTCCCTTCAGGCTGTGATTCATGCCCTGTGCTTCCTGCTCTGGCACATTATATAGTGTTTGGGACACGCTCTTTTGAATCTTGTCTGCGCTCGTGTTCACAATAAAATTAGTATTCTATCATCATTTACTCACTCTCGTGTCATTCCAAACCTGTATGACTTAACTTTCTTCTGTGGAGTACAAAAGGAAATGTTTTGAAGAGTCTGGCTCTATATCAAATATTTTCCCACTATATAATAGGTGAAAATAGTATGCCAGCAGAGTCGAATTGTATTCGTACATAGTATTCGAAAAACAGTAGGCGAAAAATTCATGCATGACCTACTACTTCCGGCAAGAATCTGAAGTGTACATTCGATGGACACTTTACTGTCCCATGAGGCCACTGGAAAGGAATTGTGAATGGCGGTGAAGTGACGCAACTGATGCTAGTAGGTCATATGACAGTGACAACATGGTGGATGTAGTACGTCTGGATTACATTTATACTACATACGTTCATACTGTATATAGAAAATACTTTTTTAACGGTTGTGAAGTACGTTTCAAACCAAATATAGTACCTACTATACAGTATGTGGTTTCGGATGCAGTGATGTAAAATATTTGAAAAATAACCCCAAAAATTGAATGAATAAATTTATTTTTTAAATAGTATCTATTGGCAGAAGTAACCGTTTTTGGCATGTTCGAACCGCAGTAACTGGGAATGATTCTAAGAACTCCTTTTGGTAGAACTAATTTAGCTCCTACTTCAGAGTAGGGTCTAAACTAGCACTATACGAACTATCCGTGACGTTAGTGTACGCCAGTGATGCGCGGGTCAATGTATAAACAACCCGCACCCGACCAACGTTTTCAACTAACCCGCCCGCAACTCAGACCTCAAAAAAATAAAAATAAAAAATTGGTACCCGAGCCGCTTGATCTGCAGTCTGCGCAAGCGCCGTAATGCTCCGGAAGTGGTCTCCCGGATCAGTTCGCACGAGCAGCTTACGTACATTTATTTTTTTTACATCGGTTTAACCCTCAGGGGTCTGAGGTGTTTTCTGGGTCCTGGAGGTGTTCTGACATGCTCTAACATTTGTGCTTATTTCTGTTACTTGTGACATTTTCATGACTAAAGTATTATTACACTGCATTCAGCACAAACTCTGCTACAATAATATGTCAGCAGCATGTATGTAAAAGTTTGTAGTTTTGAGATAATAACATTTATGCGTGGTTTGTGAAAATGACCAAAAAAAAAGTCACTGAAATAATGTCATGAAAGACAAACTAATTATTTTGTCGCAAGGCTTTTGAAAATTGTATCACGTAGCCTAGAATATTTGCTCCAAAACTATGTGAAAATCATCCTGAATACTCATTCAGATAAGACAATATATTGATTTAAAATTTGTATGACATGTTTTGTGTAAGAAAGCTTTATGCGAGGAGGCGTTAACCACCATGAATATTGAGTGTTTCACACCTGAGAGAGACAAAGAGCCTCCCATAATGGCCCTATTAGGAGCTCTCAGGCACTATCATTACATTACCTTGCACAAAGAATGAGGAGATTTAAAAAAAAAATGGCTTTTTGATTGTTTGAATTTATTTACAACACAACATCATCCAAAGATACACAACACATGGCAAAAAGCACATTATTTAACACACTGAACTAAAGACAGAGACTTAACCAGTCACACACCTTTCCTTTCCTGAAACATAGTGCATACCTGTCATTTCCAAGGTGTTTGATTTTTCACTTTACCTCCTCATGCTCATGTTGAAGTCAGCAGGACGGGTAGCTACCTAAAAAATATATATATATATAAAAAAGCTGTGAGCATGCTGATATCAAGAAGAAACCAGGGCTGCATGATTGTGGGAATACATTTTAGATTTCTGGTGAAAATTCCTTTTTAAAATTTACAAAATACACACACACACACATATATATATATATATATATATATATATATATATATATATATATATATATATATATATATATATATATATACATATATATATATTTGTTGTGCCTTGTAGGCATATACCTGCACTGCAAAAAATGATTTTCTTACTTAGTATTTTTGTTTTGTTTCCAGTCCAAATATCTAAAAATTATTAAATCAAGAAGCATTTACTACTAGTAAAATGACATAAGAAATTCTATTTTGTTTTAAGATAAAAATAAAGTAATTTAAGTAATTTTTGCTTAAAACGAGCAAAATTATCTGCCAATGGGGTAAGCAAAAAAATCTGAATTCGAATAGAAAACAAGAAAAAAAATCTTAATTCAAATGGAAACCAAGAATTTTTTGCTTACCCCATTGGCAGATAATTTTGCTCGTTTTAACAGTAAGGGCTAGCGCAAAATGCGGCATCGGCATCTCGAAGCGGCACTTCCGGTGGCATCTCCAGCGGCCATCAGTGAGCGGCATCTCCAGCGGCCTTCAGTGCAGCGGCATCTCCAGCGGCCATGAGTGAGCGGCATCTCCAGCGGCCATCAGTGAGCGGCATCTCCAGCGGCCATGAGTGAGCGGCATCTCCAGCGGCCATCAGTGAGCGGCATCTCCAGCGGCCATCAGTGAGCGGCATCTCCAGCGGCCATGAGTGAGCGGCATCTCCAGCGGCCATCAGTGAGCGGCATCTCCAGCGGCCATGAGTGAGCGGCATCTCCAGCGGCCATCAGTGCAGCGGCATCTCCAGCGGCCATCAGTGAGCGGCATCTCCAGCGGCCATCAGTGAGCGGCATCTCCAGCGGCCATCAGTGAGCGGCATCTCCAGCGGCCATCAGTGAGCGGCATCTCCAGCGGCCAGGACTTTCCGGTGCAGCGAAATATATGCATAGATATATGCATAGAAAAATATTTTCTATTTTATTAACTGCATTTTAACTAAATAACATTATGTAGCTACCACAGAGTAGCATATAGCTTATATCATGTGTGCATATCCTTTGTAAATCAAGTTTTGAGCTTCTGATTCTCCATTAACGTTAGCCTCAGAGAAAGCTGCGTAGCCTATTGATACAGGCTATGTAACGTTATAAGTTTCCAGCAAGAAGTGTCACTTTAATGTTTCAGAAAATGCTGTTTATTAAATATGAATAAATGGTTATTCCGTTAATACAGAAATGCGTTCAGTTAATACAGAAATTAGTTTCAAATAAGCTGTAGGCCTACAAAGCTGAAATTGCGGCGGCATCTCCAACAGCCAATAGACTTTGTCCAGCTGTGGCTGCTGCCAAAGTGATACCACTTTCTGATTAATTAGTTATGTTTCTGCGAAGAGGAAATTATTACATCCATTTTTTTCATAAAAACTATAGGCTAACTGAACATATAGGCTATTCATGTGAAAAATTATAATTAGCCTAGCCTACTCATTTTAAAGGTTTTTGCATAGAGACCTGTAGCTAATGAATTAGAAACACACCAAAATATAGCCTAATTGCAATTTTATTTAACATTTGTTATTCTTCAAATTAAATCGTCTTTACAAACATAGGCTATATGAGCTAGATTCAACTAATCAATATACTATTGTTATTATTATTATTAATAATAATATTATAAATATTAACAATATTAGTAGTAGCCTACTAACATTTATTAAAAACATGTTGTACTTGTAGGCCTACTGTAGCCTACAACTGAACAACATATGTTTTTAATACATATGTGTCTTTTATATTATAATTAATAAGGGATATGCTATTTAATAATTATGTTGGCCTATTATAAATAATCAGAAAACTTGCAATCTCTTATTTTTTTTATCATGTTAAAATCATAACATGATTGTTCCCCCCCCACCCCCACCCCCATTACAGTTACTGCACTTGCCGCCCAGAACACAAGAGAATCCCAATCAAGTGAATTGGGATTTGTGGAAACTGAAATGGAAGCACACATCTTACCTAATTCAGACTAAAACACATCTATTTAGCCTCACATACTGACTTTATTTGTAGTTCATACTGTTTTAATACCCTGTATTTTCTTTCTCATTTTTAGGAAAATCCGTTAATTACCATTGTTTATTTCTATACCAAATGTCATAGGCTACACTTGCAATAAAGCTAAAAATATAAACAACTACATCATTATGTTGATATCCTTTTTACAATAAAACTTACGACAAACATGTCTTCTAATATCGTCAGTTGTTGCGTACCGAGCTGCATCGAACACATTTGTAAATTACTTTACTTGAACCTATTGTGCGAGTTCACTTTAATACCGCGTGCTTTATATATGTTGCTGCTGATTGGACTGCAGTTCTGACACACCCACCAAACAAGAGAAAACATATCTCGGCGCTCGCGCAGACACGCACCGTTTTGAACTTGAACATGCCCCTGTAGAGGGCTGCAACTTCACTTTTTAAAGGACAATATCCTGGCCGGACTACTGTTGTCAGTGATATAAGTATTTGAAATGAACATGATTTCTTAATGTCAAGTGACATATCAGGGCCATTTTATGATTAATTGATACATTTCTTATAGGCTTACAGCGCATTTAACTCAAAACTAATCGCTTGTAAATTACTTGTAACGGAATTCACAAAACATACATAAAATTGTTAGCATAGGCCTATCACTTGATAATCATTTAAGAATGTATTGTAAAAAACTAAATAGGCTATTATTAAATCAAAATATATGTCCAGCGGCATCCGCTGGAGATGCCGCTCACTCATGGCCGCTGGAGATGCCGCTCACTGATGGCCGCTGGAGATGCCGCTCACTGATGGCCGCTGGAGATGCCGCTCACTGATGGCCGCTGGAGATGCCGCTCACTGATGGCCGCTGGAGATGCCGCTGCACTGATGGCCGCTGGAGATGCCGCTGCACTGATGGCCGCTGGAGATGCCACCGGAAGTGCCGCTTCGAGATGCCGATGCCGCATTTTGCGCTTGCTCTTTCTCCGTTTTAAGCAAAAATTACTTAAATTACTTTCTTTTTATCTTAAAACAAAATAGAATTTCTTATGTCATTTTACTTCTCTAGTAAACACTTCTTGGTTTAAGAATTTTTAGATATTTGGACTGGAAACAAAACAAAAATACTAACTAAGAAAGTATTTTTTGCAGCAGGGCTGAATCAAATAATAAGAACAGTATAGCAGGCATAGTTAAAAAGGAACACTTCAGTAACACTACACTAGAGAAAAACATATTGATTATCATATGTTACTTCAAATGTTTACATCGATATGACGTTATGAAATGAGATTGGAGTAAAATCATGGTTTGCTTTTCAAACGCACGTCGCGCGACTGCGTTTTCAAACTCTCACAGCGCGTGCAGGGGACATTCACTGAAGCATCGAGCAACAGTTCAATGGCAATATGAAGTTTATGCAACAATAACACTAACTAATATAATTCAGGATTATTTCTTACCTTAAAATCGTTCTTGTCTTCAAATCGCGATCTTCTTCTTCAGATGTAAACCCAATAATCTCACAGCATGTCTTCCAAACTCGACGACTGAAGAGGACTGATAAAGTTTGCCGCTTTGTTGTTGAGGTAATGGGGGCGTTCGCGCGACACATGGACGATTTGCATCTCTATATGTTTTGCGCGTGTGGGTGTGGTCACATTAAAACTAATGAGGAAGGGTTAGAGAAACTGAATATCTTGTTGGTTTTATACAAATTACTTAAACAGAGAATATTTGTTTTCGTTTTGAATCAGATAATTTAAAACTACACACTTAAATGATTATAAATATATAGAGCTCACAAATGTGTGACAAGTATTCGCTGAGTTTTTTAAATGTTTAGAGAACGTGCTCAAGAAAAAAAAGTTCACGAGACGGAGAGGCAGAAAGCACACCCTGTTTAATTTCTTTATTTTACAAAAGCACAACGTTTTGTTTTGATTGTAAGTGGACACATACAAAAGTAGACATCTCACAGATTCTTTTTTCATTTTTATTAAGTCTGTATGACCACAAATGACGGAGTATTTTAAGTTTATTCAGCTGCTATGTGAAAAAAAACGCGCAAATCACGCCGGCGTGATTGCCGACCCCAGGGGGTTAAACATCCCGGATAAGCGCAAACTAGTACCATTTCTATTAGCCGTCCTACCTACAATCTCTGTTCTGTGCATAGGTTCTGGTGTAAACAATGAGTGACGTACACGCGCGAGAGATCACTTCCGGAGCCTTCCGGCGCTCTGCGGCGCTTGAGCAGACTAAGTAAACAGATCACTTGGACGTGGTTGTGTAAAAGAGATAAAAACGATATAAATACTGTTCTGTTTTATCACACAAAACGCTTGTTTCGTGTCTTAGGCCATCAATGTGCACTTACGATGGGGAATTTTTTTATTTGGACTTTTCTCTGCATGCTATTAGAGACATCTCTGCATGCTTTTGGAGACAGTACCTATATACCTGCATTATATGACTGACAGACAAGAATGGTTTGACCTAAAAATATCAAAATTGAAACTACTGCGGAGACAAAGACACCTACATCTTGGATGCACTTCAGGTAAGCTAAAACATACCAAAATTTTATTTCAAAGTGAACTATACCTTTAATGTGCAAGGTCACTCACTGTCCAGGACCGCGATTGTTATTCGCAAAAGTTAATTTTAACGGACGGAACCAGATTGGCTGACCAGTACGCAATGGATGGACGATCTGACAGGATTAACGTTATCTCCGGATTTAGTGGCCTAACTTCTACACCTACCCGATAGAGAAACTGAGAAACTGAAACTAAATAAATCTGTAGATGCCTATGTGCTGAAGTCTATGTACAAGACTTGTGTGGTACGATCCGCAGTTCTGCCTAGCCAGCGCCATGGCCAGAATACGACAATGTAAAGAGTGACATTTCACATTTTAAGGATGTGCATTAGAAAACATTAGGCAATAAAAATTTTAATTGGAGCCTGTGCTCCATCGATTCTTGTACCCAACAACACAACAAGATGACATTTAATAATAATAATAATAATTTAAGATCCTTATTATGTAGCCGAATCTGTGCTGGTTTGTATTGGCCGCCTCCAGTTTTCCCTTTGTTTTGCCTCCAGCTAGCGCCGTGACGTAACTGTGACGTCGGCTCGAAATTAGTCTATCAGTTCTTGGGGAACCACCCTGGTGGCTAGTTCCTAGAACTACCTGGTGCGAACGCCTCTTTTTTAATTCGTGGACACGTTTTATTAATTAATTTTGTAATTTTAGGTCAATATTGGCCATGTTGTACTAATTTGTTCTTTCTTTTAATTTAGTTTTTTTTTTTTTTACGGGAACAAAGTCATGGGAACGAATTCTTAATTCGTGGGTATTATTTATTGATGCCTCTCTTAACCAGCATTCTTCTTGCATTGTTCTTACAGCATATCTTTTTACCACAGCAGCAACAACAACAGTAATAGGTAGACAATTATCTCTATCAAGTGTTTTTGTGATAAATAAAACAAATGATAATTAGGTCTGAGATGGCATTTGATGAATGTGCAAGTTCTTTGTTTTTCTTAAATTAGATTGTGTGGGATGAAGACTCAAGGCTGTGTTGAGTGTTTATGGCCAGCTATTGAATTACTCAACACAAAGTCGACAGGGTGGCTTTGGCAATAGTTCGTCCCATCGCAGGAGTAAAGTGTTAGAATTTGCGGCTGTTGTTTTTGACAAGTTTCCCACTCAGACCTTAGACTGTCAGGAAACGAGAGAAGCTTATATGTGCCAGTATGCGGATCCAAATCATACAGCGTTTGTGCTTTCTGTCATCTGTATTTCCCTCTTTGAGGAGTACGGAAGTCTGTTTTGTTAATTTTACCATCACTGAATCACTGGAGGGTTATTTTTATCTTCCAATCTCTGCGCGCTACCTCAAAAGCATGAGCCAGAAATAGAAGCTGTGCTGTTTCCGCTTAACGTGATGAGAACAATCATCCAGGAACTCTTTAAAAGGGCCCTAAACAAATGACCCGGTTCTGTTCCAAGCTGATATTTGGTAGAAGAGATTCTGAGTGATATAATTTATATGGAAATTCAAGAACCAAAGTGCCTTAAATGCAATAATGAGGCAAAATGTGTAGCACGTTCTGGTCTGAAGGACACACACTCCCCTCTCTCTCTCTCTCTCTCTCTCTCTCTCTCTCTCTCTCTCTCTCTCTCTCTCTCTCTCTCTCTCTCTCTCTCTCTTTGTCCTTTTCTCTGGGTCAAGTGACTCATTTAATATGAGTCAGATAGGAATACTCATCAAAAGTGGTCCACACTCAAAGTATATTGTACTGTATAAGAAATGCAGGTAACGCTTTAGATTACAGCCCGGAAAGTACTGCGTAATTACAATGAAATTACAGTGTAACTTTTGGTAATTACAGTGTACCTATAAAGTACTTATGTGTAAGTATAGGGGAACAATATGTAAAGTCTTGGGAATAAAGGGGTAACAACCAGGAAAATACTGCGTAATTAAAACTAAATTACAGTGTAACTTTCGGTAATTACAGTGTACCTATAAAGTACGTACGTGTAATTATATAGGGGAACAATGTAAAGTTTTGGAATAAAGGGGTAACAACCAGGAAAAAAAAAAATTATTTAGGCAAATTATTTATACTGTAAGTATTTTAGAACTACGGGGTACTTATACTATAATACAATCTTACTTTTGGGAGCAATTTAGCGAGTAGGCTACATACACCTTTTTGTAATAATAGTGTATACAAATACATAAAGGCTTTTTTCAAATTACGGGGTAGCCTATATATCAGTGCATTTATAAAGTAGGCTAATTTGTTTTTATTGCAAAGGTGCACTGATTAAGTTGTTTCAAGGCAAGTAAAACTACAACTTTTTTTTTTTTTAAATGCTGGGGAAATATACTCTTGTTTCTTGTAGTTACAGGGTAAGTATGACATTGCGGGCCGTAAATTAAAGTGGTGCTTCTTACCCTCTTGTTTCTTGTAGTTACAGGGTAAGTATGACATTGCGGGCCGTAAATTAAAGTGGTGCTTCTTACCCTCTTGTTTCATGTAGTTACAGGGTAAGTACAATAAAAACACATGTAAACACACAATCTGATATCACTTGGAAAACTTTATTTGAAAAACAACTTATTTCAAAAAAGGACTTTATTCCTTTTTTAAAATCAACTTTTCATTTCAAATACTAAAGTCCTGACAGAAAGTAGGCTATACATTTTTGCATGGCTTCCTACTTCCTCCTCCTCCTCTTGTTCCTCTTCTTCTTTTTCTATCATTCCACTGATTAGCCTAATCTTAAGAATGAGTCTTTTGCTATTCTGTATTAAAAGAAAATACAGTACACCCAGAAATGTTCTCGTAATTTACTCATCTTTTCGCTACCGACCAACTGTCACCAGCGTCCAGCGAGTGCATGAGAGTCGGCTTGGCTTCGTGTTAGGTAAAGCTTCACGCGTTCATTACGTTCTCGCGGGAGTTAGATGTGAAACTCGCGCGAGAACTGCCATCTCTGTTCTTCTGTATTGTTTGTTTTTCATTATTATTATGTGTTATTGTTTGTATTTTGTTGTGAGCATTAATAAAAAATAAAAAAATCGACATTCGGTTTCTCGGCGCGCTTACGTCACGCGTGTCAAGCGTGAACTCAACCCTCTCATGCACGCACAAGTGACAGTTGGTCGGAACGGAAGCGATAGTCTTTAAAATGTTTAAATATTTGGTATTTTTCTTACAAACACTTATCGTCTCACTTCAGAAGACATTGATTCATCCATTGGGGTCGTATGGATTACTTTAGTTATTGCTGTATGTGCTGTTTGATGTCAACTTTTAGGAACACATGGGTTTGCATTATGCATTCACAGAGATTATATATTTTTCTAAAAAAAAAATTTGTGTTAATCTGAAGAAGGAAATTCATATACATCTCGGATGACATGAGGGTAAAAGATGAGTAAATGGTGAGGACATTTCTGTACTGTATTTTCTTTTAACACATAATACAGAATAGCAAGAGACATGGGATTCCTTCTTAAGATTTATCAGTGGAAAGAAAGAAGAAGAGGAACAAGAGGAGGAGGAAACCAAGCAAGAGAAAGTGTTGTAAATCCGTTTTAAAATAAGTTGTTTTTCAAATAAAGTTTTCCAAGTGATATCAGATTGTGTGTTTACATGTGTTTTTATTGTACTTACCCTGTAACTACAAGAAACAAGAGGGTAAGAAGCACCACTTTAATTTACGGCCCGCAATGTCATACTTACCCTGTAACTACATGAAACAAGAGTATATTTCCCCAGCATTTAAAAAAAAAAAAAAAGTTGCAATAGTTTTACTTGCTTTGAAACAACTTAATCAGTGCACCTTTGCAATAAAAACAAATTAGCCTACTTTATAAATGCACTGATATATAGGCTACCCCGTAATTTGAAAAAAGCCTTGTATTTGTATACACTATTATTACAAAAAGGTGCAGTGTATGTAGCCTACTCGCTAAATTGCTCCCAAAAGTAAGATTGTATTATAGTATAAGTACCCCGTAGTTCTAAAATACTTAATAATTTGCCTAAATAATTTTTTTTTTCTTCTGGTTGTTACCCCTTTATTCCAAAACTTTAAATTGTTTCCCTATATACTTACACGTACGTACTTTATAGGTACACTGTAATTACCGAAAGTTACATTGTAATTTAGTTTTAATTACGCAGTATTTTCCTGGTTGTTACCCCTTTATTCCCAAGACTTTACATATTGTTCCCCTATACTTACACATAAGTACTTTATAGGTACACTGTAATTACCGAAAGTTACACTGTAATTTCATTGTAATTACGCAGTACTTTCCGGGCTGTAATCTAAAGCGTTACCGAAATGCATAAGACGAAATTGAGCATTTGAAAAAAATATATATTTTCAACAAGTTGTCATGATCATTTGATGAGTTCCACAGATTATGTGTGAAAGGTACAGTACCAGATGTATATGTTCCCTTACACCTTAAACCGACCCATACCACCAAACCTGTCCTAACCTTAACCGTATCCCAACTCAATAGAAACAAAAGTGTTTTTCAATACAACATGAACAAAATAAGTGCATTGTACCTAAGAAGATGTGAGTATATTTCAATGAATCATTTGAACTAATTTACGTTTTGTATATTTTATTGGTAATACACTTTATAATAAGTATACAATGATAAAGTACCTAGAAATAAATTGCAAACTATTTGTTTATAGTAAATTCATTGTTCACATATTGTAGTCTCTACATTGTTATTATATATTAATAGGCTATATACAAATAGTGAGTTCTTCATTCATCGTCACTGTAATTAACCAAATTATAATTGTTTAATTAGCTCATATGTAAATAGTTAGAAAATGTTGTTATGCTTTGTTAACAACTTATTAACTCTAATTTTCCGTAAGTACGTATTTTTACTTATTATAAATTGTTACAATTTTATTTTATTAAATATATAGATTACAGAGATTTAAATTTAGGTAAGAATAACACAACTGGTTTGAACTAGTCTGCAACTGTTGGGTAGCTGACTATTTTTTTGTCAAATAAATTTGACATGTCTTCAGTAAGCACTCAAAGAACAATGAAAATGAAATGAACGATTTCAAACAGTATTGTTATTATTATATGTATTAGTCTACTAAACTAATAATTACTTATTAATGGTTGCAGTCCTTCTGGTATGTTTCTATAAATCTCTCCTTCTCTGTCTGTTTCAGTGAGGACGTGTGTAAGAGAGGTTTCACTGTGATTATCGATATGCGCGGCTCTAAGTGGGAACTGATAAAGCCGTTGCTGAAGACCCTGCAGGAAGCGTTTCCAGCTGAGATCTGCGTCGCTCTCATCATCAAACCAGACAACTTCTGGCAGAAACAGAAGACCAACTTTGGCAGTGCCAAGTTCACCTTTGAGGTAAAAATGCAATTATTGAGTTGCTGTCTTCCCCCTTCCAGACTCTAAAGTGTCGTCCTCTGCTTGTCTGCAGAGTTTGCTGTATTGATTTAGCTGTTAAAATGTCAAAATGTTATAGTTAATTCATGGCTCACATCCAACAAGAAGTTGCTTTCACTCTAAACTGACATTTCTATTTCTCCCTTCTCGCTGACAGACCAGCATGGTGTCTGTGGAGGGTTTGACCAAACTAGTGGACCCGTCTCAGTTAACGGACGACTTTGAGGGATCTCTGGAATATAATCATGAGGAATGGCTTGAGCTCCGGGTCGCTCTCGAGGAGTTCCTGGCCAGTGCCGTTCACCTCCTCTCCCGCCTGGAAGATCTGCAGGAGATGTTGGCTAAGAAGGAGTTCCCGGTGGACGTGGAGGGATCTCGGAGACTCATCGACGAGCACACTCAGCTGAAGAAGAAGGTGATGAAGGCTCCAGTGGAAGAGCTGGACCACGAGGGTCAAAGACTTTTGCAGTGTATCCGCTCCAGTGATGGCTTCTCAGGGAGGAACTGTATTTCTGGAAGTGCCGACTTCCAGAGTGTGGTTCCGAAGATTGCCAGTCTGCTGGATAAACTCCACAGCACCAGACAGCACCTGCACCAGATGTGGCACCTACGAAAACTGAAGCTGGATCAGTGTTTTCAGCTCCGACTGTTTGAACACGATGCAGAGAAGGTCAGTGAGCACGGGTTTAACCTGGTGTGGATTGACAAAATTATGGCTGTTTATTGCATGTGTGTATGCGTAAGCTGGAGAAATTTGGAACATTTTATTTTTTTGGAAACAATACACTGAATACTCTTTATTACTCTATATATTGCATTGGTATGCTATTACTTCAAAGTCTTTCCAAAACTTGGTTTATTCCACTCTTTCATAAATAGATTGTAAATATGGGTAACACTTTACAATTTTAATGCATTAACATGAACTAAATATGAGAAAGCATAGACAGCATCTATTAACCTTTGTTGTTGTTAGTTAAAGGGAAAGTTCACCCAAAAATGAACAATTGTCATTAATTACTCCTCCTCATGCCATTCCAAACCCGCAAGATTTTCTTTCATCTTCGAAACACAAATGCAGTTATTTTAAATTAAATGATCACTGTCATTTAAAGGTGAACTCCGGTCAATTCTAACATTGAGCTCAATTTTTAGTAAATTTGGAGTGCTGTCAATACAGAGAACAACGACAAAAATCGGTGTTGCCTACACCGTGTTATCCTCTTTTTAAAATTTGCACCCTATTGACTTGAATTGGGCAAGTTTTAAACCTGCTTTTATTTCTCTTAACATCCTTGATGTGTCATTACAAGTGCCCAGCCATGTTGAGTGATTCCTTCAGAGTGAACACGAGTGAATCTGACTGCAGTAGATGTGAAAGATATGAATAAAAATGATGTTATATCAGCCAGCGCACAGACCTGTATTTAGTTCCTGTTTTCGGTCGAAGTCCAAAGTAGTCGATTGTCGAGTTCACGCGCATAGGTTTAGTTACTTAGATCACGCGCGTGAACTCGACAATCGACTACTTTGGACTCTGTTGTTCTCTGTATTGACAGCACTCCAAATTTACTAAAAATTGAGCTCAATGTTAAAATTGACCGGAGTTCTCCTTTAAATGACAGTCCATGCAACTATACCACTTTGACGGTTCAAAAAGTTCATAAAGCGATCATAAAACAAATTATTATGAATAGAGATAAAACCCAAATTTTCTGAAAAGACACATCGCTTATATGATGAATAGATTCAATTCAGAATTTTATGCATATTAAAATTGATCAGAGAACATAAACAGAAGCTGAAACAAACCTTCCTGACATGCGAGAACAAACCTCATTGGTTCTTGCTGAAGATCAAACGTGCTGCGTAACACGAGAAGGAACCTCATTGGTTCTTGCTGAAGCTCAAACGTGCTGCGTAACACGAGAAGGAACCTCATTGGTTCTTGCTGAAGCTCAAACGTGATGCGTAACACGAGAATGAACCTCATTGGTTCTTGCTGAAGCCCAAACGTGATGCGTAACACGAGAAGGAACCTCATTGGTTCTTGCTGAAGCTTAAACGTGCTGCGTAACACGAGAAAGAACCTCATCTATCTATCTCTCTGGCCAATAACATGGTGCGATGGCATAAGGACTTCAGACATTCGTCACTCCGGAGTTGTTCCTATAGCGGTGGCTTCCGCAGCGTTGAGTCAACCAATGAAATGTCATTGAAATTCATAGCATTTTTAACTCAATTTCCGCTCACGTATTTGAAGGCTGCTTTTGGATCATCGAGGATCACGTGATATTATGTGACTACGCATTACTTTACGGAGAGCTTACGACCTACTAGCTACATTCTGCCTTATGAACAAATATCCTTACGGCAGAATAAAGTACAGAGTTAAATACACACTAGCTAGTAGTTTTAGTACTTTACCTTCCAATAAAAGAAAGTACTTACCAATGGCTGGTGTAACCCTACACTGGCGTTTTAAAAATGTAGCACTCCCTTTGAATTAAAAAAGAATAATACGCTAACCGCAGGAAAAAAAGAAAAAAACTTTGGTGGACACACTGCTCTATTGAAGAGTTACCCAAATGGGTTTACAAAGTATATACTTGACATATAGTATACTTGGTATATTCAGTATATCATTACTTGACTTGGTAATTAGAGTACTATGTGGTGGACTTTTTTTGCCGTTTTATATTAAAGACCTATTCAAAATAGGTAAATAAATAAAAAAGGTAAGGAGCAAGTGATAAAGGCTGGTTGGAAACAGCAAAAGTCCCAATCATGATTCAGGATATAAAACCAGGAAACATATGTAGAGTGCAGAAAATGGTAAAGAGAATGGCATACAGAGTATGATATTGTGAGAATATGGAGCTCATACTTAAGAACAAAAAAAGACACAGGCCAAAACTGAGCAAACATATGCAATTTGGTGTAGATGTTGTTATTTATAAGGTCACAGATAAATTCTGATAGCTTGTAATGCAAATCAATGAGATATTTATAACAGTACATACTACTCACTTATATAAATATTGTAACTTTTTCTCCTAATAATATATCTTAGTATATATAATAAATCAGTAAAGATTTAAAAAAGACACAATCTGAAGGCCCTTTACTTGCTAAAAAGTATCAACAATCAATCAGATGACAGAAGGCTCACTCTTAGAAGAAAAGGTTCTATATAGAACCTTAAAAGGTTCTATAGGCGCTTCGTATTTGGAACCCCTAAAAGGTTCTATATACAGAACCCCTTTTAAGGGTTTTTAAGAACCAAAAGGGTTCTTTCTTGTCATTATAGAACCTTTTTAGCATAAAAGGTTATTTGGAGTTGAGTAAAGAACCCTATGGTTCTATATAGAACCCCAATGAACCCTTTTTTTCTAAGAGTGTAGAACCTTTTAGGGGTTCCAAATACGAAGCGCCTATAGAACCTTTTAAGGTTCTATATAGAACCTTTTCTTCTAAGAGTGTTGTAACAGTTAGTAGAAGTAAAGTTTGGATCATGTTGATAATTTAGAAGCCTAACGGTCCCTACACACCGGACGCGAATAGCGCGTCAGGCGCGAGTGATTTCAATGTTAAGTCAATGCAAAGACGCGTTACACGCGTTTTACGCGCGTAACGCGTCTTTGCATTGACTTAACATTGAAATCACTCGCGCCTGACGCGCTATTCGCGTCCGGTGTGAACGCACCATTAGAAATATGTTTATCAAATAAAATAAAGCAATAAGCCCCGCATGTTTTACAGTGAATTTAGAACAGCTAAGGGGCGTTGTTAGGCAAGATGTGGAGCGGAGTGTCTAAAACCCTCTTAGCTGTTCTAAATTCACTGTAAAACACGGCTTCGCCGGGCTTATTGCTTTTCTAAAACGGTTACTCCATAAAAATGTGTTTATTTTAAGATTTATTTTATTCATAAAATAAACACCAGCAACAAAAAACGTTATAACACATTTATTCCTCCGCCAAGCACTGTAGTTCCAAAGAGGTTGCCAAGCAACACATGCAGAAACAAAGAATCACAAATGGCAGTTGCGCAGTAATACTAATGTAATGCGGTCACAGGTGTATGTTTGTTGAGTAATTTACAACGGCTTCGAACGCGACTCAACCAATCAACGACTGGAACTCTCCTTTTTATAATACAGGCTTTACAGGGTTAAGATGTGACCTTACACTAACTTCACCCCACTTCATGATAACAGTGAGTTTGAGATAATTGTTCAGACACAAGTTGAGAGGGTCAGAGGGCCACTCACATCGGCCCGTCTGATACTGAGTACACATAAGTGCTTTGTTCTGATGATTTTGTTTCGTTCAGAGCGCAGGCGTTTATTTTTAGCTACTGCACACACAACCTTTCACTCACCGCGGGTGAACATGATTGAAAATCATTTGTCTGTCATTGTGCCAGGCCTCCTTGTGTCAAAAGGCCAAGAGCAAGCAGTCTTTCTGCTAATTAATACCTCTGTCCAACTTCTCTTACAACGAGCCCAGCACTATTAGATTAAACCATCCATTTAATATAATAGGAATGCAGGCAGTCAACTAGATTATCAATTATCCTGTCTCTCAGCTCTTATCTTGATTACAAGAGCAATTCATTTGCCGTTTCTAATTAAATATTTATTTAGGATAGTTATTCGGTATTGAAGGATAAATTGTTTGTCACTCAGAAAGCAGTGGAGGCCTTGGTGGTGAAACATGGACAGAATTTTAATGACGTCGGTATTTGCATATTTGTTTATTATTCATTATGTAGCATTTTC
Source organism: Phoxinus phoxinus (assembly GCF_949152265.1). Lineage (NCBI taxonomy): Eukaryota > Metazoa > Chordata > Actinopteri > Cypriniformes > Leuciscidae > Phoxinus > Phoxinus phoxinus. Next base: position 8,345,248 of record NC_136882.1, on the reverse strand, counting down.
ATCTGTTAATTAAAGCATGTTTATGAATTAATCAGTGCAATACATATTTATTTAAAGCTTTGATGTGTAAAACATGTACAGTCAGAACAGTATGTGATTTAGCATGGATTTCTGCATCAATTGGCCATACAATTTGATTTGATTGTCTCATTTTCGAACTCCAATTAGCTTAGAGATGTAGATACATTTGAAAAAGCATTCAGAATTTGTAAATAATCTAGTCATAAAATTTGGACTGATCTTTAAAGTGTAGAAAATATTTTTTCATGACTAATTTATACATCTAATATATATATATATATTATATATATATTGTAAATCCTAAGGGTTCACATACTTTTTTGTCTGCAAGTGTATGTAGCCTACAGTATGATGTCACAGATGGGAATGGTAAACTCTGATACTCACAAAAAGGCATTTATTGTGTAAAAAAAAAAACATTGCTTGACGAATGTCCCAGACAGTGTAAATCCTTTAAAAGCTCCTGCAACTGATATCTGTGTTTTAGCATAGCATTTTATCACCAAGTGTATTTATCTTAATTTATGACAAAACACCAATCTTCCCAGAAAACCTCTCTGATTGTACACAATCCGTCATTTTTTCTCACTAAAACACAAAACGCTGTTAATCCAGTGATGTCTCCCTATGTTAACATGCTTATATGAATGGACTTCTTATCGTCTGCTAAAACTAAACGGTTGAAATGTTTTCATTTGTCATTCTGTTATCTGTCCTGAGCCTGTCGTACGCTAGTCTGTGTGTTTGATTAATTATGTGCTGTCTGAAAATATATATATAAGATATATGTCTGTTTAATATGAAACCCCCAACCGTAGTGATGTGTAAACTTCATAAAGCAATGGTCCAGGATTACATGTATTGACTTTCTCTTGTCATCTCTCTAGATGTTTGACTGGATCAGTCACAATAAGGAGTTGTTTCTTCAGAGCCACACAGAGATCGGTGTGAGCTACCAGCATGCTGTGGAGCTACAGACTCAGCACAACCACTTCGCCATGAACTCCATGGTACGTCCTTCCATGGTGATTTTGTTTGCTTGGAGAAATAGGTGTTGTAGAAAGTCACTACTTAAAGTTCTGGGTTTTGTATTAGTTGGCGATTTCATATGAATTTGTTCAATCTAACATTTGTAGGTAGAACGTCACCTTGAAGGTTCATCCCTAAGCCCACCACTAAACACAACCCTATACAAATTCATACCAAATAGTAAAATACAGTCCTTGAGAACTATGAGAGTGAACTATCATGAGTATGGTAAAGGGATAGTTCACTCAAAAATTAAAAGTATGTTGTCATTTACTTACCCATTAGACTTCTGTTCATATTTTTAATATTGCCTCGTCATTTTTGTCCATCCATTAAAAGTCCACACTAGAAAATGTTTCAAAAAGTTCATAAAGACATTGTAAAAGCAAACCGTATGACTTAATCAAAGTCTTTTGATTGCACTGAATGCACATGAATGTCACTGCAAAGTCATAATTATGAGTAGGAAACTCTGGATTCTCGAGTTTCCGAGTTGTGAGAAAACATGTGTGACGCAATAGACCCTTTTACTGTTTGTACACAATGATGACGTAGCAACGTATGCGCGCGCATATTGGCAACGGAAGTATGGCGAGAATCAGCAGAGTGTCAAGTGGGTGCTGCAGACGCGAGCATTTTTTATTATGTCCTCGCTCCAATCAACACGTTTAATCGCCAGCAGCCACAGGCGCTGCCGGTTCTTCTGAAACGGCCGTGATCCTGTCGGAATCCTATAAAACTTAAGCCCCTTGGTGGAATATTGATTAGTGCAACCGTAAACGCAACAACCAGACATTTTGATGCTGGGAAACCGTTTTGATAAACTTTTGGAGTTGCTAACACATTAGAGCCAGTGGGAAACAACACCACTTCCGTTGCCAAAATGCGCACAACTATTTGATCACGTGGGCTTGTAAAAGGGTCTATAGATCCAGCATCTGTATTAATGGTAAATTTGTTCAAATAAATTAAAGGTTTGTCTTAATATATAACGGGTCAATGTACCGTTGACCGTCTTCATTAATTGAACAAAAACATAAAAACAAAAACAAACAGATGCACTTTCTTTATTCAGAATTTAAAGATGTTGAGTTAATAACTATCGTCGATTATTTAATCTTTTTTTGTAGAAAAGGTACATTGTCAACTTGCTTTACGCACCTGACGTCATAATTACAACTTTCCATCTCGTAAATCAACTTCCCTGGAGGACTTGAATGCATATGTATGTGCATCGATCAATGTTTATATTTGATTAAAAGCATTCCTAAATAAATCTGTTCATATAAAACGATTGTTTCTCTTCATAAAACTTGGATTAAACCGCTTTATTAATTTGGATTACTTTCACAATGTCTTTATCACATTTATATATATATATATATATATATATATATATATAAATATAACAAATATTACAAGTATCTTCATTTGTGTTCTGAAGTTAAACAAAAATTGTATGGCTTTGGGACAACATGAAGGTGAGTAAATGATGGTTGAGGGTGGTTGAGCTGGTCAACTGTTTCAAGTCGAATTGATGAGTATAGTTAACCAGCTCAACCAGTTTCCCACCAGCATAGCTAGGGTTGACCAGTTAACCAGCTCAACCAGTTTCCCACCAGCATAGCTAGGGTTGTCTTCCACTCTGTATGCAGCTAATGCTGCCTGATTGGTTCTTCAATGCACACAGTAGGCATGTCCTGAAGCTCATTCTTCAGATCACTGTCTCTGTAATTCCTGCAGTCTACTCAGCTAACCAGAGTTCCTCCTACCACTTTAATCAAGCTCCCAATCATCTGATCTCAGAGACACAGACACACTCACACTGTTCACTCATCCTCCTCTTCTTTATCCAAGCACGATTGTTGCTGTATGCCTCATTAGGCTTTGGTTTTAATATGAGTCCACTTGTGTTCATGGTGTCATTAGTCTAATGTGGTTAAGAGGGCTCTTTCCCCCTTCAGTTCTCTTGGTAGTTATTGTGAGAGAAAGAAGATGTGTCTTGTTCGTTCATAAAGCGGTAGATGGCACAGACTGATAGGTCATTTACATGCAATCTACTAACAATCACATTGGCTATGTTTACATGCAACCAAATAATATGTTACTAATCAGATTGACGGCTCAATCGGACTGAAAAGTCTTCATGCAAACACCTTAATCGATCCGATTGAGCTCGATCCTAATAATATTTCGATTCAATTGTAAGGGGTGGTTTATTCCTTTTCTAATCCGATCGAGAGAACATGTAAACACTTGATCGGATTGACAACCGAAAACGAAAGGACTGCGCTTGTGCAATGACGTTGAAATAGCGTAATGACGTATGACGCGCGGAACAAGGTGAGCTTCCTGTTGAATAAAGTGTTTTGGATTCGCATCCACAGACACAGGCGTGGGAAGGGGCATTTTTACGGCGTGATAAATATAAGCAGCACGGTAGATATACTCATTGTCTCCAAATTATGACCAGAATGGATAAATATTAAGTCTGCTGTTTAAAACAAATAAAGAACCAATGTAGGAGAATGGTTATTATGCGCAAATAGCGGGAAACACTGTATATTCGTTCAGTGTGCGCATGTGAAAAAATCGATTCCGATTTGAAGCTTGTGACATATAAACGCGCAGATTAACCCGATCACATGGTTAATCACACATATTTTTCAATCGGATTGAATTCAATACAATGAAAAAAAAAGTTGTGCATGTAAACATAGCCATTGTTTACTACATGGTACACGACTGGCCTCTGCTTAATCTGCAGCCAGTGAGATGGCTTGGTTAACATTTAAATGGCCTCTGAAACCCTCTACCTCCCCCAGCTCCACCTGCCGAGATAGATCTAGTACACCAAGATCAAAAGCAATAACATTTGTTTTATGTTAAAACTATTCAGAGACTTAGAGACATACGTTTAAAAAGAAATGACATTAAAGTATATTTTAGTTGGTACCATAATTCCTTGCCAGTAAAAATCGGCAGTACACTACCATATTTTAATTATGAAATTATAAAACTACATATGAAGATGAACTTAAGTCCTGCTTAATACGTTTTCATTAATTGCAATTAACATGCAAAAAACATTACATTCATTTTGCACTTAAGTATAAAAAAAATATATTTTTACATTTTTAAAAATGTATTATTTCCGTAATAAGTACTGTCTCCAAAAGAACCTGAACTTGGATTCACGCTAATTTTTTTTGACATTCTGCTCTCAGGCCGTGTTTGTTTATTGCTCCCTCCTTCACACATTGCAATGATTTCTAATCTCACATTTTCCAGAATGCATATGTGAACATAAACCGCATCATGTCAGTGGCGTCCCGGCTGTCGGAGGCAGGTCACTACGCGACTCAGCAGATCAAACAGATCAGCACTCAGCTCGATCAGGAGTGGAAGAGCTTTGCCGCCGCTCTTGATGAACGCAGCACCATTCTTGCCATGTCTGCTGTCTTCCATCAGAAATCTGAGCAGGTACGTCATTTCTTATTTACTTCAACTGTAGCTCTCAGAACATGTAGAAGCTTTTATAAATATATTAAATAACTTTAAATAATGATGCAGTGGTGAAATAGTTGGTTTGTTTCTCTGTTTGTGCAGTTTCTGTCTGGTGTGGAAGCGTGGTGTAAGATGTGCAGTGAAGGTGGGCTGCCATCAGAGATGCAGGATCTGGAATTGGCCATTCATCATCATCAGACGCTCTATGAACAGGTCACACAAGCTTATACAGAGGTGAGAACACAACTCACAATACGGTTCCATATATGAGGAGCTCTTTTCCAAAACGCTATAAATCCATTTCAATAGTTTTCAGGAAAATGACATTTTTTACCTAGACCCACACATTTTGTGAATATTCAATTTATCCTGTTAAAATGGTTGTGTGGCTCAGTCTGAACATGTTGAACAATGATTATTAAATCAAACAACAATATTGTTGATGATAAATTCAAAGTTTATTTATTTATTTTTCAAAACGCTATAAATCCATTCTTCTTTTTTTTTCAAAACGCTATAAATCCATCAATTGTTTCCAAAAAAATGATGGTTTGTCTTTAATACTTTAAATTAATATAAATTAAACAAGTGCAAATGCATGAAATAAATAAAAGCCAACTATAATAAATAGTTAAATAAAATAAATAATGACACATTTTAATATTGTCCAGCACATAACACTCATACAAATACCAGTCCTTAAATACAACAATGTTAAAAATACATTTAAATAATTTAGTAATTTAGGCTAATTGTAATTTGGTGCCGAACCTGAAAAAAGTAATGATAGCCTAGTAATGATAACAATATTCACTAAGTTATTTAGTAATACATTCAGAGTCATTTTTAGTAAAGTGTCAACCTGTAACAAATAGGACCAATTTGTCGACTACATATGCATGAAAAACGAATGATTAAATAATGATAACGATATTCAATAGGCAAGTCAGTCAGTAATAAATAAATTAAATAAAAATCAAGATAATAAATAAAAATCAGATCGTCCTGTGACAGCCTCTCGGCCTGACAGAAACCTGTGGGAGCAGCTTTGTTGACATCCGACTGTTGGTATTAACGTGCCTCCCGCGAATCTTCTTTTGTTGTTGTTTTTTGTGATTATCTTTGTCCAGTCTGCGTTTAGTAAACTTTAAAGCACTCATTTTGCGGAATTAATGAAATAAACGTCTGTTCAGATCGCCGCCTATTTTGATTGCTTAGAACGCGCCCGAATTCTGATTGGTCGAGAGGATGTATCGCGTTTAGGCTAAAAATAGGTTCGGCGCTTATCGCGTTTCGGAAAGAAACTGCATCTTGCAGTACATTTTAAACCAGGAAATATCGCGATTTTGGCATGACACGTTGATGGAGCAGTGAATAGGTTCAGTACAAAGCAAAATGACATGATAAACTCTTTTTTTTTTTAAATGGCGTTTATCGCGTTTTGGAAAAGAGGTCTTCATATCATATCATATTTAGATGCAATTCTTAGCATTTGATTTCCTTTCAGAACACTAGACAAATAATATAATATGTTGAATGAAAACTTGATTGATTGATTGATTGATTGATTGATTGATTGATTGATTGATTGATTGATTGATTGGTTGATTGATTGTTTGTTTGATTGGTTGATTGATTGATTGATTGATTGATTGATTGGTTGATTGATTGGTTGATTGATTGATTGATTGATTGATTGATTGATTGATTGATTGATTGATTGATTGATTGATTGATTGATTGATTGATTGATTGATTGATTGATTGATTGATTGATTGATTGATTGATTGATTGATTGATTGTGAATTTAAGTGAATGTGATGTGACATGAAATATAATATTTGAAAAGCATTTATTCTTGAGTTATGATCGCAAGAAAGATAAATGATATGAATGTTTTAAAAACTCATGGCTACAAAACAATACATTTAGTTTGTAAATTATGCTTTTTTTAATATATATATGTATAAACTATGCAGTTTTGTGTATTGGTGAGTTTCATCAGACTGCAAAGACATATCGCGCTGAGTATCATCAGCATAGCAGTGAACACTAACACCATGTTTTCTAATTATATCTCCCAAGGGTAGCATGTATAGGATGAAAAGCAGTGGTCCTAGTACTGAGCCTTGTGGTTTTCCATAATGATTTTCATTTACCTCTTCATTTACTACAAATTGATGATGGTCAGATAAGTACAAATTAAACCATGGCAATGCAGTTCCACTAATGCAAAATGTAATTTCCGAACCTATTCAAAAGAATGTTGGGGTTTGATAGTGTCAAATGCAGCATTAAGGTCCAGTAACACTAATAGAGAGATGCAATCATGATCGGATGATAAGAGCAGGTCATTTATAACTCTGACGAGAGCTACCTCAGTACTATGATATAGTCTAAATCCTGGCAGATACCATTTCTCTCTAAGAAGGAAGTTTTGAGGATACTGCCTGTTTTAGTATTTTTTTTTTTGAAAAGAGAGATTCAAGATCAGTCTGTAGTTGACTAATTCTCTAGAATCAAGTTGTGGTTTTTAACCGAATTAATTACACCAGGTGATGTGGGTCATGTCTAAAACTGTCCATTGAGTGCTTATGTTACACAATAAGCCTACAGCTGTACTAATGTTGTTTGAACTAGAACAAATTAGTGAACCGGCCCTAATTAATCTGAAGACACAACAGGAAAACAATGCCACAATGTTATTGTGCTACTTTATTTCACAGATCTCAGCCCCTGATACTCAGACTGAAAATGTATCCCTGTGTTTCCAAGCCATTCAGTCGTTTACCCATGACTCTGTTTAAAGATCTGACATTAGAGAATGTGCTCTGTTGTAGATCTTGTTTAAAACATGGAAACAAGTCATTTTGACCTCAGTACACAATAAAACACTAAGGGTAGTTTTACACAATCAAATATACTCTCTACTGGAGGATCTCTGTTTCTATCACAGATACCTAACGTGACCTTATTTAGATCAAATTAACAATGCCCAATGAGTTACATGCTTATAAGTAATTCTAAGGGTTAGTTCTAAATCTCACTGATCACGTCTCTATCTGCAGGTGAGTCAGGACGGTAAGGCTTTGCTAGACGTTCTTCAGCGGCCGTTGAGTCCTGGTAACTCAGAGTCTCTGACTGCAACAGCGAACTACTCTAAAGCCGTGCACTGTATTCTGGACGTGGTCCATGAGGTCCTGCATCACCAGAGACGTCTGGAGAACATCTGGCAGCACCGTAAAGTTCGTCTGCATCAGAGGCTGCAGCTCTGTGTCTTCCAGCAGGACGTCCAACAGGTAGATAAATGTTCACATATGTCTACACTCTCTCAGGCTATCTCACTGACAGTGATCCTAACTAGTTGCCTACTTAGACAGAATATATATACACATCACTTTAATATGGTCCTTCATGCTAACATTGTCATTTTTTTGTACGAGTAACGGCATCAAATTAAATAAATAGTTTTTATGTGTTTTTTTTTTAAGATGTGCTTTATTCATCCATAATTCCGTAAAAGTGCAGAATGTTGAGTGAGGAAATTTGTCAACAACAGTTCACCATAAATTCAGTGTTGTACAGTTATATACACAACATTTTTTTTTTTTTTTAGTATTTTTTTAGTGTTGGATATGTGCCCAGAGGAGCAGTTAATATCTCTCCATTAGCCTCCTTCAGCGGGTCTGTGGCAGCTCTGGGCCTGGATTCAGCTCTGGTTTATCAGGCCGGGGTCAGCCCTGAAAAATAGCCAACAGACCCGGCCAAATCAAGATCTGAACCAGAACCAAAGAGCTGAAGAGCCCAAACGGGGGCTGGATTTAGACCAGCCAGAGGCCAAACACAGGGCAGGGAACAATAAAACACATCGCCGTCAACTATAAAATTGACATTACTCAACTCCTGTATCAGTTTCAGGGATGATGAGCACCATATTGGATGTTTTTAATCCTCTCTATTCTCTTTTCTGAATTTTCTTTCTACAAAGTGATACATTTTGTGTATTTGCAGAGCACTCCAAATCAGTATCTTAAAAAAAAAAAAAACGGTACTTGCTGATAATGTAATATTAATTAAATAAAAAGCCACGGAAATGTATTTGAATAGTAAACTTTCATGACTATGTTTTTTAACACACTTTTAAAACGTGCACTTTGTAATATCATATTAAACGTTTTACTTTAAAGTAGGCTACATTTCAAATCATAATGTTTCAATAATCTGCTGTTGTGCTTAAAATAAGTACACTTATTTTGATGTGTTGACTAACATACTAAAACACATGTAAAGTACTTGATTGTAAATTTAACTGTAGTCTCTTATTCAATATTAAAGTAAATATTTTTAATGTACTAAATTGCAACTTCATCATTACAAATGTTACATTACAAATACAAGTTTCAAAAGAAATGACATTAAAGTACTTTTAGTTAATTTAGTTCCCCTTCGAGGGAACTCGCACTGCGTCGTCGTCGACGACACTTTGGGGAATGCCCCAGCATAGCGCGTCTGAAGCATGAATGAAATCCTGTCTGATCCTGATTGGTGCTGCGTCATGACGTAGTAGATGACGGCATAACCGGAAGATACAATGGGACGCCCGAACACACACACATTCGCTTTTTTGCTCTTCAGCTGAAAGCGCTCTGTGTATTGTCAGTCTTATTTGGTGTTGTCTGTCTCTGTGAAAGTTTACAAGCACTGTTATGGAACCACGCAAGCAATTTAATATGTGTGTGCATCCGTGTCCGCGTTATATTTCGGGCACGGGCACGGACACACACCAGCTGTGTGTGCTTTGCCTTGGTGTGCAGCACGCTAGAGCGGCTCTCGAGGGAGCCGCTTGTAGCGAGTGTGATAAGCTGCCGCTCAGGGTTTTGCGCTCGCGGCTGGCCGTGTTTGATGAGCACGGCCAAGCTCGCGAGCCCCGCGGTTCTGGGCCCGCCGTTGTCGAGGCAACGCGGCGCCGCAGATCGTGGGGCTCACAGATGGATCTCTCAACGGGACACGGGACTGCTGCGGCATCTTCCCGGTCCTCGTCTGAGGATTCAGATGTTCTCCCGCCTCGTGTGGAAGCCCGCGAAGCGGTTTCTTCCCGCGAGGAAGGGGATCAGATGCTTCAGCTATCAGGCTCTGAGGAGTCTGATGCTGTAAGCATTGATGTGGGTGATGTGGGGCCCGATCAATCACTTCACGCACCCGCCCAAGAGGAGTTGGTGGAGGTTTTGACCCGCGCTGTGGCCAAGTTAAAAATTGATTGGCCACAAGAAGAACCGGAAATCCAGCCACCAAGTAAGCTGGATGAAAGGTTCTTCAGGCGCAGATCTCAAACTCCACGCCGGGGCCTTCCGTTTTTCCCCAACTTGCATAATGAGTTGTGCAAGTCATGGGAAAAACCATACTCAGCCAGGCTCTCCAACCCCCCAGTGCTCGATTTTTCTAACGTGGTTATGGGAAAATACCTCGGGTGGAGGAAGCTCTCGCGAGTTATCTTTCCCCCGAGGCTGCATCGTCCCTTAAAGCCCCGGTGCTGCCCACTAAGCCATGCCGTGACACATCCACTCTGGTGGGCAGGGCCTATATGGCGGCTGGGCGGGCTGGTAGCTGCCTGCACACTATGGCGGTGTTGCAGGCCTACCAGGCTGACCTCCTCAAGGAGCTTGATGAGGGCGAGGGTCCCTCTCCGAGTGACATCTTGGAGCTTAGGAAGGCTACCGACTTGTCTCTCCGCATCACCAAGGAGACGGCCCGTGCCATCGGTCGCTCCATGGCTGGTATGGTGTGTGTGGAGAGGCATTTATGTCTGAATTTATCGGGGATGAAGGAGAGAGAGAAACATTTTCTCCTAGACTCCCCGATGTCACCTGCTGGCCTCTTCGGCGGCGCGGTTAGTACCGTCGTCGAGAGGTTTCAGGAGGTGAAAAAGCAGTCGGCGGCCTTCCAACAGTACCTCCCTCGCCGCTCTGGCTCCTCGGGGAAGGCTGCCTCAAAGGGGCAGCCTCAGCCATCTACCAGCTCCTCGCGCCGATATGTGCAAAGAGAGAGTGTCGCCTCCCGCGCCCCTCCTGAGGGAGCCTGGCAAAGGAGGCGCCGTTCTCGTGGCAAGCCTTCTGAGCCTAAGGTCGATCTGAGGACCGTCCTTCAGGCGAAGAAGGCTTCCTCCAAGCGGTCCTAATTGTGGCCGGACCGCTGAGAGCTGTTCCCCCCGGAGCTCTCGGGGAATCAGTGCTGTGTTCCCGCCGTCCAGCACGCTTCGGGCCACACTGATTTCCCGCGTACGCACGTCGCTCCAGCCGCCTCTAAGAAGATCTGCGGCGGGGCGGCGAGTGCGTCCGCACACCAAAAATCGTTCTCGACCGCTTCCTGCCGGCCAGCCGCTTCAGGAAGTCGGGAACGAGTCTCGGTTGACACCCGAGGCCAGCCTCGAGAGGCCTTAGTAGATTATCTCGGCGCATGGTCATGCCTTCCGAATATATCTCCGTGGGCCCTGCGTACTGTAGAGCTGGGTTACAGACTACAGTTCAGCTCCCCTCCCCCAAAGTTCAACGGGGTGGTCTGGACTGTGGTCGGCCCAGAGCAAGTTCGGGTTATGGAACAGGAAGTTCAATCCCTGTTGGTCAAGGAGGCCATAGAACGTGTTCCTCTGCCAGACAGGGAGTCCGGGTTCTACAGCCGGTACTTCATAGTTCCCAAGAAGGATGGGGGGTTGCGTCCCATAATAGATCTCAGGCACTTGAATCGTTCTCTGAGGAGGTACAGGTTCAAGATGCTCACTATTCCAGCAATCATGAGTCAGATCCAGTTCGAGGACTGGTTCGTCACGATAGATCTGAAGGACGCATACTTCCATATATCCATACTTTCATGTCACAGGAAGTTCCTGAGGTTCGCTTTCGGGGGCGAAGCGTACCAATATCGGGTTCTTCCCTTTAGCCTAGCTCTCTCCCCTCGCACCTTCACCAAGTGCATGGATGCAGCGCTGGCTCCGTTGAGACTCCAGGGCATCCGTGTACTCAATTACATCGACGACTGGCTAATATTGGCCAGGTCGTGCGAGATGGCAGTTCGGCATCGAGATGTCGTTCTGGCCCATATCAGGTGCTTGGGGCTGAGACTCAACACAAAGAAGAGTGTGTTGACGCCCTCCCAGAAGACTACGTTCCTGGGAGTTGTATGGGACTCCACGACGATGCGGGCACAAATGTCTCCCGCACGCGTGGAGTCCATACTGGCGATGGTCTCCAGGAAGAAGCTAGGCCACAACCTCACTGTGAAGCAGTTTCAGAGATTGCTGGGACTCATGGCAGCAGCGTCCAGCGTCATACCATCTGGCCTGCTACACATGAGATCCCTACAGTGGTGGTTGAGAGCCAAGGGGTTTTCCCCGAGGGGAAATCCGTTCCGTATAATCAGAGTAACGCGCAGATGCCTTCGTTCTCTCGTCATATGTAGGAAACCTTGGTTCCTGTCCCAGGGAATGCTGGGGGCATCATGTTGCCGGAAAACCATTTCAACAGATGCTTCCCTCACCGGTTGGGGCGCGGTCATGGACGGTCGCTTTGCGAGAGGTCTGTGGGAGACACAGCATTCTTCCTGGCACATCAACTGCCTGGAAATGTTGGCGGTCTACAAAGCCCTGAGGGGTTTTCTTCCGGACCTCCGCGGCCACCATGTCCTGATACGCTCCGACAACACCTCTGTAGTCGCGTATCTGAATCATCAGGGGGGTCTGAGGTCGCGCCCTCTGTGCAGACTGGCACACCAGATCCTCCTGTGGTCCCAGGGGAAACTGTCGTCTATCAGAGCGATGTATGTCCCAGGGGACCAAAACCTGGGAGCAGACGTCCTGTCGAGGCAGGGGCTGAGGCCCGGGGAGTGGCGTCTCCACCCCGAGGTGGTGGAGGCCATGTGCGTAAGATTTGGCCCAGTGGAAGTGGATCTGTTCGCGTCTCAAGAGACGTCCCACTGTCCACTGTGGTTCTCTCTCAGGTATCCAGCCCCTCTGGGGCTGGATGCCATGACACAGACGTGGCCGAGGCTGCGTCTGTACGCATTTCCCCCGATCACTCTGCTCCCGGGAGTCTTGGAGCGGGTCCGCCAGGAAGGGATCAGCCTACTTCTAGTGGCACCCCGCTGGCCGACCCGGGTATGGTTCTCAGACATAGTAGCACTGCTGGACGGCCTCCCGTGGCAGGTCCCTCTGAGGAGGGATCTGCTGTCACAGGCAGGGGGCACAATATTTTACCCCCGACCAGAGCTGTGGAACCTCTGGGTCTGGCCCCTGAGGGGGATCAGTACCTAGAGGCTGGCCTGTCAGCAGGTGTTGTCGAGACCCTACTCAGCTCCAGGGCTCCTTCCACCAGGAGACTGTACAGCCTGAAGTGGAATGTGTTTTCCACTTGGTGTAGAGAGCGTGAGGTGGACCCAGTTAACTGCCCAGTGGCTTCAGTGCTGGAGTTCCTCCAAGATCGTTTCTCCGCCGGTCTTACCCCGTCCACACTTAAGGTGTACGTGGCTGCCATAGCGGCTTTCCACTCGCCTTTAGGTGATGGGCCCCTGGGAAGGCACGATCTGGTTGTACGTTTCCTCCGTGGGGTTCGGAGGATGAGGCCTGCGGCTCGCTCCAGAGTCCCAACCTGGGACCTGGCGGTGGTACTTGAAGGGTTGGCTGAGGCCCCCTTTGAGCCACTGGAGTCGGCTGAGGCAAAGAACCTGACCCTTAAGGTGGCCTTTCTCCTCGCTATCACCTCTCTGAGGAGAGTGGGGGATCTCCAGGCCTTGGCTATAATGCCAACTTGCCTGGAGTTTGCCCCCGGCGGAGTTAAGGCCATCTTACATCCTAGACCGGGCTATGTGCCCAAGGTGCCCTCCAATGTGGCACGGTCCGTGGTTCTTCAGGCCTTCTGTTCTCCACCTCACGTGAAGGCGGAAGAAGGGAGACTTCACCTGCTCTGCCCAGTCAGAGCCCTGAGAGTGTACCTCGAGAGGTCTTCTCAGTGGAGGAAGTCAGACCAGTTGTTGGTGTGTTTTGGTTCACCCAAGAAAGGGCTGCCTGCATCCAAGCAGACAATCAGTAACTGGATTGTCCAGGCTATAGCCACGGCCTATCAGGTGCGCAATTTGCCTTCACCGATGGCCGTGAGGGCGCACTCCACCAGGGGCATGGCCTCCTCGGTGGCCCTCCTTTCTGGAGCCTCGCTTCATGAGATCTGCGAGGCGGCCGGGTGGGCTACTCCGCACACCTTCATATGATTTTACAGTCTGCAACTCCCTGTGACGCCTGGCGCCAGAGTGCTCGCGTCCTAAGTGTGCCTGGTTCCCAGCTTCACACTAGGGCGGGCGTGATTACGGTGTGGCCTAGTGGGCATTACATTCCCCAAAGTGTCGTCGACGACGATGCAGTGCGAGTTCCCTCAAAGGGGAACGTCTCGGGTTACGACTGTAACCCTTGTTCCCCGAGAAGGGAACGAGACACTGCGTCTCGTCGCCACACCTATCACGGACAGAGCGCTTGCTTCATCGCAAAAGAGCTAATGTGTGTGTGTTTTACTTAAATGGGGTGAAAAGGAACTGTAAAGCATTTCATGTAAATTTAAACTATAATACATTTTCAATCAGTTGTAATTAACATCCAATTAGGTGTCCGAAAACATTACAATAAGTTTGTCCTCAAGTATATTCTTTTAAGTATAAATACCATTTTTAAAACTAGGCTAAAGTGTACTTTTTCTTGTGGGAATTCAGCATTTCTTCGAGTGATTTATTGCTTTTAAGAAAAAGCTACAGCAAAATAATAATATTAAGTATAAATATTTAAAATGTTTCTTTAAAACATTATTTTAGAAAAGTGATCATTTTGAAAATCAGGCTGATGTAAAATCAAGTTAATAGTCTTTATGGTCTCTGTACACAATAGTTGTTGAATAGGTGTTTTACCTCATAGCCGTTTCTGTATTGTGTTTTTTTTTAAGTTGACTGATTGGACAATATGTCAAATGGAAAATTGTATTGACCAATCAGCATCCATGACCACAACTATCAGTTTTATTAAATGCTTTTTACTTTATAGTTCTTTATGAAACCCCATCTATTAACAGATAACCCAGAAACCGATGGGCTAATTCAAGAAAGGAATGTGATGTTTCCTTTCTTATCCTGAACTGATCTTAAGAATCTACAATGAAACATCTACTTTTTTTTTTTCAATTTAACAGGTTGTGGAATATTAATATGATTTGTAGATTTATCAAGAAAATAATTTAATTTACCTCTTGCATTAGAGGAGTGTTTAGAGTTGATCTGACCTACTGATTTGTTAAGGCATCACGCACAGATTTTCTGATATGCATGAGACTCAATCTCTGATAGGTGGAGTTAGATTTCACCCTCCAAACACTGATCAGGTGGATGCAATAAAAAATGCTAAACTCTTTAAGCACAAACATACGGCTCTGATAAACTTGGATCATTGATTTGAATGAGATATCAACATACTGAATGTTTTCTGGGAGACAGATTGTTATTATTACCCATATTTGGTGATGTTAGTTTGCCTCACCCTGAAATGTTTGCAATTCTTGACTAATGGAGGGTGAGATGTGGCCAAATGTCTTCGAGTGTGTAGTTAAATACAGGTAATGAGTAGGTTGAGTTATTTAGAGTAAATGAACAGACCTCCCACACTCACACACATACAAGTCATATTTGTGTTCTTTACTATTTACAGTTACAAGGAATACTTCACCCACAAATGAGAATGTGTATCCTGAAAATGTCCTTTTTGAAGCTTGACAGGACCTATGCCAATTCACTGTCAACATTCTGTTGAAAAAAAAAAATTCCACATAAGAGAAATGCTAATTTCTGGGTGAGCTGTTTATTTAAAAACACTCTTGTGCCTGTCTACATTCAACACACTCTTCCCTAGAGTTCTTTATATGATCTGTGCCTCAGTCTGTGGCAGTCAGACACCCTTTTTGATAAGAACAGACGGGTTCTGCGTTGTTATCTTTGCTTTTTTTCTGAACTACGTAATGAATTGGTTGTGGTCACCAGTGAGTCATGGGGTTATCAGAAGAGTACACAAGTGGTCTTGACTTGGTTACTTGGGAAACCCTGATAACCAGAGTAAATGAGGGTTGTGAGTCATGGTGGGGGAGACTGGGGGAAGTGTGAGAGACAGCCTGCTTTATACACATGAGATTTCCATTTCATGCAGTTAGTGTTCTGTACCAGTCGGACATAACATATCAAGTGTCTCTGTTTTTTTACACAAGTATTTTAGTTTTCCTGTGTTTGTCTGGTAAATGTCAAAATGGTTCCTTGACCTTTATTTTAGACCATTGTGTGAGACAAGTTTCTATGTAAAATGTTGAAAACAGAAAATCCTGAAAACAAGAACATTAATTTATTTGGTTGGTTGGTTGGTTAAAAAATGTCAAGGTGGTGTACCTATTCACGATAAAATTATTGCATTGACACAATGTTCGAAAAAGATGAGGCCCATCTTGTTGAGTCTTGTTGGAGAGGCCAGGCAAAACCAGGGAGACGACCGACTGAGATGGAGCTGGTGGTAATGGAAACCCAGGTGGAGCCAAAGAGCAAAAGACACCACTAGTCCAGAGGGCCATGGCTAAGCCGCAGGTGGGTATGGCTGAGGTGGAGATGTGGTCTTGACAGACCAGGGCGGAGATAGTAGGAATGATGACAATGGTGGAATGGGAGGGAAGGAGGATAGGGATGCAGGGTTGAGGAGCAGCTGACGATTTGGAAGTTGACGATGGACCAAGGTGGAGCTAGAGGGATGAGGGAGCCCAGCGGAGCCTGAGGGGTGACAGACCATAGTGGAGCAGATGGATCGTTGAGTCAAGATGGAGCCGATGAGTCGGAGGGGCAATGTGGAACCTGGGGTTTGAAGGTTTGAGGTGGAACTGAGGGATCCACTGGCCAAGGCGACTGGGAAGCCTCAGGCAGAGACTGCTGAGGGTCTGAAGGGAGATTGCAGAGATGAGGCTCAGGTACTGGATGGCATTGGCAGAGGAGGAGGTAGACAAGGATGCTGGATGGACTTGGAGCTGGGCAGAGGCAATGGTGGACAACTTGGTACCGAATGACTAAGGAGACTTGGTGCTGGAAGACGAAGACGTGGTTCGATGAAGAGATGAAGATGACTTGGAACTAGGCTTTACCAACGATGACTGAGATTACTTGAAACTGGGCTTATACAGCAATGACTGAGACGACTTGGAACTTATCTTAACCAGCGATGACTGAGATGACTTGAAACAGTGCATTTTCAGCGATGATTGAGATGACTTGGTACTGGGCTCAACCAGCGATGACTGGGATGACCTGGGACTGGGCTTAACCAGCGATGATAAGAGGGACATGGAATTGGGCGTTACCAGCGATGACTGAGATTACTTGGAACTGGATGGGACAAGTGGAGACTGTAGACCAGCAAATTCCTCTGAGAGGACTTGGTACTGGGCTCAACCAGCGATGACTGGGAACTGTGCGTTTTCAGCGATGATTGAGATGACTTGGTACTGGGCTCAACCAGCGAAGACAAAGAGGACTTGGAACTGGACGTTACCAGCAAGACTGAGATTACTTGGAACTGGCTTAACCAGCAGAGATGAAGATAACTTGGAACTGGATGGGACCCGTAGAGACTGTAGAACAGCAAACTCTTCTTCATCCAACTCATCCAACACCAATTTCCACGAGCTCAAGCTTAGTTTACACACCTCGGCCAGGGGAGTGTGGGGCTCCACTTCATCTCCTCGAACTCCACTAATATGCCCTCTGCGACAGACGCTGTTGCCGGCTCACACACCTGTCCAGACTCAGGCTCTGAGACTAAAATAGCCTCTGGTGAACGCTCAGGCTCTGGATTCGTGGCTGGCTCCGGCTTTGAGTCTGTGGTGGGCTCTGGCTGTTCCACTGCGGGCTGGGCTGATGGTGGGCTGGGCTCTGGAGTGGGGCTGGCGATGTCCTCGGCAGCGAGGCAGGCGTAAAATGTGAGTCACACGACACCAGCACCCACTCCAGATACTTTGCAAAGCTTCTTCTAGGACCATCTACAGGCAGGCATGCCTTTGATTTCTCATCAAGCCCAGTGTTAGAATACACATAGAGAGTGGTTGGGGTAGTGGGTAAGGCATGACAAGAGAGATGTGTGGTGCTGAATGAAAAATTATGATAATATTTAATAAACAGAGAGAGTGAAAACACTACACACCTAAAATATTAACGTTAACGTGGATGGAAAACAATAGTAAAAGAACTGAAGGCTTAAATACACATAGGGGATGATCAACAGAACAGTAAAAACACGTGTTTAACTAATATGAAACCACGACAACTAATGATGAACTAGAACACAGGCAAAACAGTGACAAAGTGAACCATGACTACAAATTAAACAGAACAAGACAATGAAAGGAAACAAGACATGACTGTGACAAGCAGCGGCAAGGTCATGGGTTTAATTCCTGGGGAATGCAGGAACACTGATAATATGTATATCTTGAATGCAATGAAACTCGCTTTGGATAAAAGTGTCTACCAAAAGAATAAAAGCTAAATCTAAATCAATTTAATCAAAATATTTTTTGATTAAACAAAGGCACTTAAATAAATACAACGAATACACCTTTAAGAACTTGGCATTTTAAACCAATTTTTTTTAAAGATTTTTCCTTTTCATAATCTTGGACATCCTTATTTGTCACCGACCCATAAAGCAGGAGAAATTGTAATAGCAGTTCTGGCTGTTTACGAAACACTCAGTTTATTATGTCTTTTCCTTGATTATTTCTTGTACTTGATTATTATCATAAGTTTGATTTGCTGAGGTTCTTTATGTAAACAGTCATTACAAAGCATAATCAATAGTTGTGAACACACACTTAACAGATTTTTTGAGTCAAACATCTTGCGAGTCACAATGACTGATAGTCAAACACAAATGCCTGATTGTTCTTGAATTTTGAGTTGATTTATTTGGCCAAACAGGTGTTTGGATTGAGTGGATGTATAACCTGTGCCATCTGTGAACTCCAGATTGTGAGCATCTTCTGATTGACTCATCACGCAGGGCTATATTTATCTCATCAGCCTCTGTTAATGTGCGTGTGAAAGAAGGAAGCTGTTTTTAGAACATGAAGTGGACGCATTAATCAATGTAGCAGAAACAAGAACTCGTTGACGCAATTGTTTGCATGTTTGATTATCTTTGTATCACTTGCAAACACGCAAGTGTAGCAGAAGAACCACATTTACCACGAATGTAACCAGAAAAAGGTGGTCAGATGCATTGGTGTTTGTTTCAAAATAAAATCAATTAAACCACAGATATGTATCGGTTTAGTAGGCTATATTCAGTCTATATTTCTCTCAAAATTGTATCATGTAATTGAGACATATTGAAAAAGTTTATAATTGAATAAAAATGCATTTAATATAATTTTGTAACCATTTACAACTAGATTCCATTTGTTAAAAATTGTTCAAGTGCTGCAGCATTTAGTAATCTTATTTTATATTAATGAAAATTTGTACTAATACATTATTAAAATCACAAGTTGTATCTTTTAATATTATTTATTGCAATTAACAATGAACATGTATTTTTAACTAATGTTAGCAGGATTTATAAAGCATATTGCTCATTGTTAGTTAATGTTAGTTGCGTTATGCATTAAATGATGTTAACTAATGAAAATAAAATGTTTTCAAAATGTTTAATATGGTTTTCATGAAGGGACAGTGAAAACATGATGTTATGTCATCTGCTCATTTATTTTTATATTTGTATTTCTATATTTATGTTTTAAGGAATTTTGGGTGAAATATGCATGACAGAGTTGACATGTGAAAGAGTCGACTGACAACTTTGGAATTTTTTTCCAATATTTTTTTTTGTTATTCTGTTTAAAACTCGATTCACATCCTTATAGCAATCAATGCAATAATTGGTCTAAATATACAAGAAAAATACATACATCATCTTTGGAAGACTCAAGACCAAAAAAATGTTCGTCCAATCATTCCATTGGATCTGATGTCCTACCTGCCTGTCAGCATGTAGTTCCATATCTCGGCGCAGACGTCACACGTCATCAGTGCGTTCCGTAAGGCTATGCAGAGTTGTAGACAGTCACTGATCGCCGCAAACAAACAGCAGACACCGTTTACAGTTCCTCCTGATCCAAAACAATGAGTTTATGCTGCGTTCACGCCATGTCATTACGAGATGGAAACCTTGAACATTCTACCCGGTGCCGTTCATGTCCGCAGACTTCAGATTTTTGTTTCTGTGTAAACACTATCAGCGCCGAAATGAATCTGCAGCAGTCAGGTGGTACAAGTAAGAGCTCTGTAAGTTGTTAATGTTCATGTGGTGTCATGTGCTTTGAGACATGAGGTAATTTAACGTCGTCCCTGTGACGCTTTGCAGACTCTGCTGTGATCGTTCATGTGTTTTGAAGGTGTGGCTTTGGAGACGCTCTGAAAGGAGGGTGGTATCTCATGCTTTCAAAGTTTAGTTTAGTTTAGTTTAGTTTATTGATTTGTAAAGCACATTTTAAATCAACAGATGTTGAACCCAAAGTGCTGTACAAGAGTATATAAAATAGAATTAATAAAAAAGGAAAAGTTTTTCAATTTCAAAGCTACCTTGCTATTGCTAGCTGCTCTGAAATTGCCTACCCTACCTTTTAATCTCCTCAGCTTTAAAAGAGAAACCTCTGAACATTAAGTGTGTTGTTCTTTATATATAAACACAATTAATGCACATAGACAATAAGGCGAGTTTGTTCTGCGCGTTTATATATTTACAACATGTTCTCAGTGTTTAGTTTGAGCATGTCAGCATTGCTGGATTTCTGGTGTTTGATTGTGTTGCCTAAGTCACATTTCACATCAGTCTAATCTAAAGATGTCGCTGGAGGAATGTTATTTGCAACGCGGTGTCCCTAGGGATGATGAAAAAGAGTCTTTGGATCACTATTGGACAGAAAACCGATGCTGATTGATCGCTCTTCCTTCATATGCCCATGAGAGTATGCGAGCAGTCACTGCCACTGATGTGTGTTTTATAACTGGCTTTCTATATGTAACATCAATTGAATGGACTAGGGCAAACAGAAGCTTGCTTGAGGACTCTTTCAGCTCTGCGTTGTGATGTTTTGTCAGTGCACTTAATGGATTGTGTGTGTTTGTGTGTTGCAGGTGATTGACTGGATAGAGAACCATGGAGAGGCTTTCCTCAGTAAACACACAGGTGTGGGCAAATCCCTGCACAGAGCCAGAGCCCTCCAGAAACGCCATGATGACTTTGAGGAGGTGGCACAGGTGAGACGACAGCTGCATACAGTCAGATTAATACAAAACCACTAATCCACATCAATCTTATTTAAGCCACTTGTTTTCAGATCGAATCATTCGGTTATATCCAAGAAAAACAGCCAATTAAAAAGTTTCTCAGACAATGTGTGCAATGGCAGGTCTTAGTGCATAGGAGCACATCCAATAAACAGGTTAAAAAGGGGCTTCATTAACATTTACAGAAATGTACAGCTTATTCTAGTCCAGTGGTTCAAACTGGGGTGTGTGAGGTAAGAAGGGGTATACGGACAAAATGCTGAGTTTTGCCGTTCTTTTACTTCTACCCACCTTAAAATAACATTAAAAGCGATTGTGTATTTCTAACAGGCAAAATGCCACCTCTAGTTTAAAAACAGGAAAATGGTAGTGTCATAAAATGTCACATACAATCGAATTACTATGTATCACTACACAACACCCCTAGCAACCACTCTTAGCAACTTAAACACATTCATTGAAGCTGTATTAGAGAATTGTGAGAGATTGAGTAAGCGAGTGTACCTGTATAGACATAGCATTTTCCTTCAGGTCAGTCCTATATTCATAATAAATAAAAAAATCAGTTTAAATGTCCGCTGTGACATCTTGTCTTTTTAACAGTTAAGGGGTTTTCCCATTTCCATATATCTGTCAGTTGCGTCTTTCTTGTCCGTGATCACAAGTTTGATTCATTTCAATGTAAAAGTTTTCTCTACTGACTGACTCACTCATAAAGACAGTCTTTGCCGCCATCTATTGGCGAAATAATGTATGTAACTTCTGTTGCTGTTTACGGTCAGGGACTATTTTTTCCAGTGGAATGAAGGCTTTTAGAGATTTTACATCATAAAAGTTGCATAAATACATATTTTTCGTCTTTAATATTTGCATTGTGTGGTAACCGTTTTATAAAAGCATTAAGGTACTCGAGGCTAGAGCTGTATCGTGAATAAGTCACGGCTGGGGTTGCAGGCACTCCGCGAGCCGTGACTTATTCACGATACAGCACAGCCTCTCGTACCTTATTGCTTACATGCATGACATCCAATCAAATTACCTCGTCTTTTGTGGTCAAAACTGACATGCAGTGTGACATGGGCATAGAATACGAGGGGGACGTGTCCCTCACACTTTTAATAAAAGTACATTTGTCCACCGCACATTTCTCGGGCTAGTGTGTTCACGTAGAGGTTTTCATCGGCCAATGTGAATAAAATTAGATTTAAATTCAAAGTGACAAGACAGTCTATGTATGATCTGGCGTTTTATTCTTATCCAAAACGAGGCGATGTGAACATTAGGGAGTGTAATGTCAGTTTTATTCATACTGGAAGCCGGAGGTCCACAAGTGACAATCATAGAAGTCATTACACTTTCCAGGAAATCCCTGATATGGACAAAGGCATCCAGCAAAAGCTGAAACATTTCGGCTGATGAAACGTGAAGACAATAAACACACGATTACGATAACATATATTTTTTGGTTTATTCTGTAGTAAAAAAAAAAAAAGTTAACATTTTATAAAATCCACAATGACTTAATGCACAAGTGTTTGTAGTCAATAAACCAATCATAATATTGGGATAAGGAAAATAAAGAAACTAAATATTATAGTATACAAATTTGTGGTTTGTTTTATTTTAGCAAATTAAAAGCAAAATCTTTATATATATATATATATAAACCTATCAACTAGACAAAGGTCAGAAAAAATGACACTTGATATTACACTTGACATTTGAAATGATTCCTACGCCATATGCCTACATGATACGTCATATGATTCTGCTGGCTTAACAAATCGTGCTGCATTACTGTCGTTCTCGACAATAGTAATACTTCTCATACCTCTAGAAGTGGGGATTTCACAATTAATTACATACAATTAACAGAGGTTTAGATGGTCAAAGTTTGAAGTCACCACTGTGGTTGCTTCAGTTGGGCTCGTGACCCTTTAGCCTTTCAACATTATATTTGATACTCACATTTTAACATGATTTTAAAATAAGATGTATTGATAAGTAAACCTACATTGCTTAAGTCCAGTAAGTGTTCATCGTGAAATAAATGTTGAGTACAACAGCTTTTTCAGCACAGTTTTCATCATGTTGGCCTTAAAAATGTGATTTATAAGTAGGGGTTATAAGGTTAATTATCTCAAACAAAAACCTCTTTCTAAGACTCACGAACCTCGCAAACCTTGGAAAATGTACTCATTGTACTAACATGACTTTGTTTCCATGTGGCCTGATAAAATAAAGCATCCAGAAGTTGCCGTTTCAGACTGCTCTTGTCATTAAATGGCCAGTGGCTACGCCGTATGAGCCCGAGACTGTAAAAATCGACTGTCACAATGTTTTAATGCCGAGCGCTGTTGACAGGCATGGCTTGTTAGAACAATAACTCAGACTACACGGAAGAGATGTGATTTATCGCTTACCATGGTGAGCCCAGTTTGGTCCCAGTCTAACAGCACAATTAGAATCAGACGCTGACACATGTAGGACCGAGACTTGTGTGTCCCACTAGCGCACATCTGCTGTGTCTTCCTGCCATGCAAACAAAAACCATTCCATCAGGAGCATTTCCCACACGCCACAAATCTCAGACAGACCCCGCTAGCCACAAGGAGATGTAGCGTTTATATGCCTTATGCTTCGGACTCTGGGTCCGGATGAATTAGCTCAAATGATTCATAGGGAATTTTAATAACTAATCATGAATATGATTAATATTTTGCATATAACAGTTACTTTAAGTTGTCGAAAGTGAAAGTGGATTATATGAATATATGAATAATCAATCACAACGAATTGTAATTCCTCATTCATATATCAATAATCTCACTTAACTTCGATTATGAGATAATCTTTAAGGGAAATTAATGTAATTATCAAATCGTTGTTCGTCCAGCGACCAACTGTCAGATTAAGTGATTAATTTCTCAACAAAGCTATCCTTTCTTATAAACTCCAAGAAATATTAACCTTCTGGCCTTGAATATTAATTTTCCTGTGTTTATAAAATTAAACTACTTACTGTAGTTAATATTGAGCGCGCTGGCAGCTCTTGGATCTTATCTCATTGACTCGTTTTACAAGCATTTCCGGGAAACAGTTGAATATATTGTTTTAATAAATGCAAAACTAGAGAATATACAGACTACACCATACTGATTATACGTTTATACATATCTTACATGTGACGAACAAGACAACGAATAACAGATGATAGAGAGAAGGAGATTTATAGAGAGTTGGGGAGGGGCGCGCGCCGTAGCACGCGCTGAGATTGTAGGGAGATAGAGAAAGAGAGAATGGTCACGTGTGACCATAGAACAGCAAACATCATAGAATAACGAAATCACAGACCTTTGAGAGCCAACCAAAATGCATCGAACCTTAAAACATTAACACCTCGTTAGAGTGATACTTGCAAAAAGTCGTGTGTGCGCATGTCTGGATCTGAGGGGAGCGCGCGTTCTCGGGTCTGAGGCGCGTTCTCTCGGGTCGTTTGGAGCCGGGCGCGTGCTCGTTGCCAGAGCACGTTTCCGCGGGAGCTTTGAAAGCTGGTTGAAAGTGAAGTTGCTGAAGGAATTCAGGCTCCGTTCGTTCGACTTGTAGGTGGAAACGAACAAAGTGGAATTTGGAAATTAAACAAAAGAAACTTTATAAAGAAAATAAAAGCAGGGAACTCCGTGAGGGAGTTTAGATCGGAGACGTCACATGATGAGCAGTGATGAAGGCAGGAAGCGCAGAGCAAGAGAGAGAGCGATTTTTGGGGGAGCTGTGGCCTTTAAAGAATGTATAGCTCCACCTAGTTTGGCACGATTGTCCAATCACCTTCCGTGATCTGAGAGCGGGAAACTCTTCTTTGTCTTGTCTCGTGTAGTTTATGACAGAGCTCCAGGGCTAGTCATTTCTATGACTGGCAAGAATTCATATCGAAATAATCATACCATTGCAGTCTATTATCGAGATTCAACTCCGTTAGATTTAGAGAATTACAACGACATCAAACACTTCAAATTAAGGTTATGTGATAACGAAGTTACATAAAATATACAGATTAGAAGCATTTAGATTTTGATTAGTACACTTTAAAACTTACATTAAATCCCAAAACCTGTCGCGACATATAAATGGCAACACAGAATGCATTTGGTAATGTTTTAAATATGATTCGTTCAATGAAAAGTCTCTTGTGTGTGTGTGCTCCAGTCTCAACGGAATGTGTGGGTGTCACGTTACGTCTCTTTGTGTGAGCCATGTTGGTGTGTGTGTGTGAGAATCACGGATTCACCAATCTGACCAGATGTCGATGTTGCTACATATCCCCCTTTTTGTTCGATTAAGTCAGGGGATGGACTTCATCGAACAACAACTTAGCACAATGGATGACAGGTGGTTTGCTGGGCGGATGGTTCGGCACAAATGATGATGATGTGGTCGGTGGCTTGGCACCCCCTTTCCGGGGATTCCGTGTGAAACCTCCCGACACAGAGTTCGTGAGCTTGACTGTGGATGTTTACATCTCGTTGAGTCTGGCACAGGGTGAAGGCCAAGACGAGTGTCGGTGCGTGGTCGGTGACCTTGGAAAGATACAACAGTATCAGCTGCGGTCCAGGTTTGGACACAGGTGAGTGGTATTCAGGCTTGGAGGGTTGTGTTGACAGGAGCAATGTTTGTGAGTTGGGACCCCCTTTTCTCAAACCAGAGATCTCCTTCTGGATCTAAGGTGACGTTGTAGTTCTTAAAGGATGGGAGTTCCAGTGCTGTCTGGTACTCTCTGCTCGGAAGATGGTACCATGACGGGTTACTGAGGTGTGAGATGGCACCTGTCGGTACTTGAGTCGGCATACTCGGGTTGAGCAGGTTGACACGGCTGGTGGTATCATGCTGTTCGTGAGTGACAGTGGCTGTGTGCGCAGGTTTGTTAGCCAGCCATCGTTCACCTACAATCTTTGCTTGTGTTTCTGTGACTTGTGTGCGAGGCTTAGCTTCAGCAGGGCAGCGTGTGTGGCTGACCAGGGGTTGCAACTTGTAGATTCCTTCAGTGTTGTCTCTGAGGACGGGCTTGCTAGGGCAGAGAGAGTGACTGTCTTTGGTCAAGGTGCACCCGTGCAGGTTTGAGGCCGGGTACAGCAGGGTGTCGCTGTCGTGGTAGGCCACTACGTCTGGAGTGCATATCTTGAACTGGGTCCTGCTTTTCCAGGACCCGATGTTGACAATGTCTTTGAGCCTGTAGGCTCGGTTTGACTCGATGATGGGTAGGTTTAGGAGAAAACCCACTTCTCTCTGCTCGGGGTTGACGTGAAGTGGGGTGGCGCAACCCAGAGAGTAAGCAAGGTGTGTTTGTAGAGGGTCAGCTGGCGTGGTGATGCTGGAAGCCAGCACAGTTCGCACAAGGCTTAAGGGTTTCAGGTACGGTGGGATTGCACCTGTGGCTAGGCTGTCAGTGGAGGAGCTAACCTCCCACAGCATGTCTGTCGTTAGTGCTGTAAACAGCGGAGTCTGGGCAAAGTCTTTCTGGAAGATATTAAACAGCGGTTTCATTGAGTTCACAGTCTGGTTCGCTGCGTTGACACTGGACATACCAATGTTAAACAGAGTTCTGGCGGCAGCTACGGCTCCGAGCAACGCTCCCAGGAACCGTTCGGATCGGTGGTTGGTGCTTAGGAGTCCTGATTGCGTGACAGTCACTTTCTCAAGTTGGTTGAGCAGGTGTTCGACCTTGGCTTTGGCATGAGAGAGGGCGTCCTCTGTCCGTTGGGCACTTGCCCAGATGTATGGGGCTGCGGTGCTGGGGTGGTGTGCTCTGTAGACCGGGCGGGACTGGATGAGTCGACCATACACTGGCTGAGTGTAGGTTCCGCAGTCGGTGATCAGGAGTCTCAGTTGTTCTCTCGGTGGCAGCTGTCCTCTGGATGGCTGACAGCACAGCATGACGACCCACAGCAGCAACCTGGTACAGATGACAGGGAGAGAGAGAGAGAAAGGGAAGGAAGAGGCAAACGAGGGTTGTCTTTGGTTGGACAGGGCAGTTCTTTTGCTTTGTGGGTGGCAGCTAGGTTTAGCTCGCCTTGGCCCATGTTTTGTCACATCTTTCTGCCAGCCTGTCGCTTGCTTCAATGTCTCGTCAGTGACTCTGGTGCTGTGTTGTGCCGCACATGATGCGTCATAGATAAACATTGGCATGACCCCCCTTTTGCAACTGTTCACCACAAGCTTTTGCGCTGTGATGTCAACAGGTGCAGAACCCGTAATGTTGTGTGTATGCAGCGTGTGCATGTTATGCAGCGGTTTGAGGCACTGGCTGTCAGTGAGCTCAGACGGCGTGCAAGGGTGGCAGGAGGGGTATAAGTGGTGGCAACGCAAAGTCTTTGTTGTGGTGTCAGAAGCCCGCATGTCCGCTATGTTGGGTGTTGCAGACAGCGGAGCCCGCGTAAGCGGGACAGTGTTAGGCCGTGTAGCCTGTAAAAGTCTTATGCAGTGTGTAGTCGTTGCAAAAGTTAGGGCGGGTGGGTGGGTCGGGTGTGACCACCGCTTTCCGTTTAGTGCGCCAGGCTTGGCGCGGGCATGAGTTTGGTCATGTGGCTGCAGGTCAGTCTTGACCTTGGCGCAGCATTTGTTAAAGTCTTTTGTGGGCTGGAAGGTGCAGGGTAGCGAACTTGAAACTTGACCTGTTGCTAAGTCAGTGTCGTTGTGACTGGCTGTGGGAGTTCCCATGAACTGTGTGACCTGACAGTCTGGCTCTGTGGAAAGTCTCGTGACCTCTGTGATCTGACAGTCTGGCTCGGGTGGCCTGTGTGACTGGATGGGGAGAGGTTCTGGCACTTGGGCCCAAAGAGTTCGCTTTTTGAAGTCCAGTAAGGGCTCGAAACGATCCAGCAGGTCTTTGCCAATGATGAGTGGATGAGTGTTCATTGGTGAAACGTACACAGGGTGAGTCAGCGACATAAAACCTATTGACAGGTGGATTAGAGTTAGCTGTTCGAGCCGGATGCTATTTTGGCTGTATGAATGCACCTTTAGCTCACAAGTGTGGGATTCAAGAGTTCGATTCTGTCTCTTAGCTTTGACTTTGAGTCTTTTGAAAAGTTGAGATGAGATCACAGTGAGGTCTGCTCCTGTGTCTATCAAGGCTTCAAGTTTCACTTCCTTCTCCAAAGTGCAGGCTAGGTAGGGTTTCCTGGTCACCCCCCTTTCAAGGAGGTTTCCCAGAAACTGTGGCACCGGGGCTGTTGTTGTCAGCCGGAGTGAATGGTAGGTGTTGTCAGTTTGTGATGCAACAATGAGTGAGTGAGTGGAGCTGCTATTTGGTGATGTAACAGCAAAGTTCATGGGTTGCGATTTGATAACAATGTCTGGTGGGTTGTCCCCGGGAGGGGCGTGTGGCTTGCTGCGGGGGCAGCTAGCCGGAACAGCACTTCCTGGGACTTTGTGATGTTGGTCCCAGGTGTGATGTGTTGTGCTGTTTCGTGTAGTGTGTGCAGCTGTCAGCTGTGGTGCTGGAGCGGAGCTGTCACTTTGTGGTGTGACAGCTAGCTCTGTAGTCTGTGGGGGACGAGCAGTGTTCATGGTGCTTGGCTCAGGCAGATGGCAGTCAGACAGGGTGTTGGTTTCAGTTCTTATGCTTAGACATAAGATGTCTGGTTCGTCCTTGTCTCTCTTGCGATGTTTCTTGTGAAGAAACTCTTTCAGCATCCTCACGATCTCTGCTGTCTCCGACGTGGCTGCACTGTGTTTTTCTGGTGTGCAATGAGGCTTGGGCTTACCAGTAGCATGTCGAGAGGGGTTCCAGGGCCGGCTTTCTGGGCTTGGAGTTCTGGACGGCGGGTGATGCTGGTCCCAGAACCTCTTAGAGCGCTTGCTCCGATGCTTTGGATGAGCACCGTCACGGTTGTGCTGCCCTTTGCTGGCTTGGAACGGTCTTGACTCTCTGTGGTAAAGTCTGTGACTGTGGTGCTGTTGGGCACCCTCTGTGTCTAGCTCTGAGCAGTGCTCAGAGACAGAGTCGATTGTGGGGTCTTTTACAGTCTTTTTTGAAATAGTCTTTTGCTTGGTGTAAGCTTTGTGGACCAAGTCCCGTAGCTGTTGAGTGGACATGCTACGTGGACAGGCCAGAACGCCTAAGTGATGACTCACTGTGGGATGCAGATTTCGGAGGAACAGCGTCCTGAAGTTGACATCTTCTTCCATACCGGGCATGTTTCGTGCTCCGAAGTAGGCGTGTCGGAGTCGGCCGTAGTAGGTCTGTGGGTGTTCAGGTCGGGCCTGTTTGATGTCCATGGCGGTGAAGACCCCTTGTTCTGATTCTGGATCAGAGAATTCACGGATCAAAGCTTGTCGCAGCTGCTGGTAGTCCCTTTTGACAGTCTCTGGTTGACGGTCTAGGAAGCTGCGCACGTCACGGCTAGACGTAAGTCTGAGCAGGTAAAACTTGTCCCAAGCTGTCACGTTGGCGACAGTTTGCAGGTGAAAGTCAATGTCTTGAAGATAAGCGTGTACATCATGGCCTCCTGCAAGGTTTGGAGTGAACGTGGGGATGTTTCTGGCCAACTTGTCAAAGTTTGTGGGGGGAGAGCTGTGGCTGGGGGCCCAATCCGTCTGGAGGGGATTCTGACCCGTTTCAGCTCCGCCCCCTTCAGCTTTGGGAGCCGTGCCGCGTTCAGCGGTAAGTGTTCTCTGGGAGAGCCCCCCCCTTTCTGCTGACAGGGGTTTTTGTTGGCTGACTGGTGATGTCTGGAACAATGGGCTTACGCCCCCCTTTTCAGCCCTGGGTTCTTGGCTGAAAGGTTCGTACCGGCTGGTTAGGGGAAATTTTGTGGTGTGTGTTTCCCCTACCCGGTCACTATTAAGTCTGTAAGAATGTCTCAGTTCTCTGTGAACAATGTCAAGTTCGTCTCTGAGATCATGTCTCTGCAGAGTAAGCTCATGGATTTCAGCTCTGGCCACCTGTAAGTGTTTTTCACAGGCTGTGGCTTTAGCGTTTTTGTCTCTTAGTTCAGTCTTTGCTCTCTCGAGGAGAGCGTCACTTTGTTGGAGTCTTTCGTCGAGTTCTTTACGGGTTTCTTTCTCCGACTGTTCTCTTTGGTCTGTGTCGAGGCGAAGATCTTGCAGGGCCTTTCGAAGTCTTTCTACTTCTTTCTGTAGCTCTGGATCTGTGGCGTCCTCTTTCTCGGTCTGGAGAAGAAGCTGGTCTAGATGACTTTGGGTGTGGGCCTGGTTCCTCCGGGCCTCCTCTGCTTGAAGCTTTAGCGCTGCTGCTTCCTGCTCCAGGTTGATGTGGCTCCTTTCGCTGAGCCGTGCCTGGGCGACGAGTTTGTGTGCGAGGCTTCCGACGATCTTGGCCCAGTCCTTGTAGCTGTAGCTCTGTGTCGGATCGTGGGTCATCAGTTTGACCAGGTCGGTGTCCAGCTGTTCTCGGCTCAGAGGCTCTGCGTCAGCGGCGTCTCCGGGCAGGAAGTCGGTCGTCATGGCTCTCAACCACAACTCGAGTTCGTCCCACTGGGCAGCCATACTGGACGGCCGTGACCTTGGCACACTGTGGGCGAGAGAGAACACAGAACACACACACAAAGAGACCAATGCAAGTTCGTTTTAAGGTTAACGAGCTATGATCATACGGCTATGCCGTTTATGAGAATTTTGGGGCTAACTGATGCCAACAGTTAGACAGTTCGCGGAGCCAATTAACTTGGGTCGTAAGAGGACCTGCACTAGGGGTTGTGACGAGCAGTAGCCGGGCGGGTCACGTGGTGGCCCCGGCTGCTGGTGGTCACTCTACTGCTTAGCTTCTTTGATGGCTCTCTCAGGTTACTGTTTCTAGGTGAAATGAAAGAAACAAATCACAACAGAACAAAGGGTAGAACAGATCAAAGTGAAATAAGATCAAACAATAGTAACACGGTATGTGTCAGAGAGAATAAGGAGGCCTAAGCCTATTACCACTGCCAGAGTTTACGATAGGGCCTACAGGTGAGTGGGGGCTATCGGGGTAGAAAACCTAGGAAGATGGTGAGGCTTGGAGAAAAGGATAGGGGCCAAACACTTAAATGACCGGGGAATATCTAATATTCTGTGGCTTAAACTAAGTGTATGGGTTTTACCTTATTTAGTCTGCCTGGGGTGAAATGAGGTCACTCAGGTGGGAGCCGGCGGCGCGGTCAACCTTCTTGACGGTCCCAAACACTCGACCGCAGTGGACCCGGGCCCTCTGTTACTCTGTGTACCACGGTGCGACCTTCCCAAACAACTTGCGACCTTAAACACAACCTGGCAACACCAAGGTGTCAACTGCCAGACAGCACGACAAAATTGGGTTTTCCCCGGAACCCTGCCCCTGCAGCAGGCCCTGGTTCAGGTACTTGTCCCGAAATTGCCTTGTGTGTCAGCTGGCGTGGTTGACTTTACCCTTGGAGTGCTAAATTGCTGATGTAGCAGTTGCGTGCCACCCCAATGGTAAGAGACAGAAGAGTCCGAGACTCACGCACGGCCGGTGTCGGTCGTGACGGCCAGGTGACCCCGCTCGCTGGAAACCAACCAGAGATGACTGTCAAATCACCCCCGCGCCCTAGGGAGAACTACATATGGATACACAAAGAGGGGTAAACAGGTGAAAGTTAAAGTCAATTAAGGCTTTCTTGTTTAAACCAAATTTAGTAATCAGGTATGTAGAAATAGAGGCAAAGGCTTTGAAAATAATGATAAAACCAAAAAGGGGATTATGATAATGTTGGTGATTATCAGAATAACCTAACCTAAAAGAGAGATAAGAAAAATTAGGAATAATAAAAAAAGTAATAATTTTTTTTTTGGAAAAAAAAAAATTAATTAAAAAAAAAAAAATTAATAAAATAAAATAATGAAAAGACAGGATGAACCCAGAAGAAGAGACAGGCCGCAGTAGTGGGTTTGTCCCACAAAGGGGCGTATCTCCTTTCCGTGGTCGACCTGGTTGAACAGACAAACTTATTCAAATTGAATTCAAACTGGTTTAAATCAAATTTAAATAAGCCTGTGCGGAAAATGAAATTAATCAGAATGATATTTCATAATAATCCAGATAACATCAAAGTATCAGTAATCATTATGAAATAATCAGAAGGGAGAGATGAAATAAGTACACACTTCAAAAGAGTGAAAGGGGAAAAAGAGTGGAACCGTGGCTCAGTATCCACAAGGCCACACGGTGGCGCTGTTTCCTTCTAGTGGATCTCAGTGGCTGACAGCCAAACACAATTTAAATCCAAAATTTAAATCTGGTCTAAACTCGAATTTAAATACGCGTGTAAGGGAATTGAGAAATCAGAATGATATTGTACAATAATTAAGATGCATTAAAGTATCAGTAATTATTATAAAATAATCAGACGAGAAAACAGAAATAAAGCCATTCACACAGAATTGGAAACAGAAAAGCGAGTTGAATGAACCGCTTTAGCGGGTGGCGGCCACTAGGTGGCGGACTTCCCTCTAACTGGGCTCTCAATGGCTGGGCTGGGATTTAATTTGAGTTTCAATTCCAGTCTTGTTTGAACCAAACTCAAAGTAAACGTACCAGTCAAAAGCAGAACAATTGTCTAACACAAAATAATATTCGCACGAGCAAAGCTGGAAATGCCAATAATTATTGAGAATTTAGACCTAAGCTAATTCACTATTCATCATAGAACACTTGAATTTAGCAGTACAAGAGCCTTATCTGAAACGGCCACGAGATGGCGTAGTTGCGCACATGCAGGCTGACGTCAATGGGAGGTGGTGCTCACGCAGGGTGACGTCGTTGGGGCGCGTATTTTGAGACTCAAACACCTAAAAGGACCTCTGGTGTTTAGTCCGCGGAATTACAACCAACTTTAAATGTGACGGAGCTCAGAGCGTTCAGCTCGGTCAGCGCGGCGCTGACTAATGAAAAGGACAAGATCTTTGCAGATCTTTGGGTGCTATTGCACAAGAGCGTGAAGCAGGATTTCGTCGCTGCAAAACACAATTGTGGGCAACTCCCATAGACATTAATCCAAATAGCACGGATTTAAATGTATTAGGTTTTCGATTGATTAGCTAAGTCAACGTTAACCAGGAGTTTATCGTTTTGCTGAATTTTACTGGGTTAACCACGAATTCAATAACGATATTTGCATGCAAGGCCTATATATGTTTGAAAGGAATCTCGCTTAGAAACATATTTATTAATACCGGTAATACGCACGTGAGACTTATTCGTTCACAGCGATTTCAACAAATATTAGAAATGTATCGCCTGCAGAGATATTTCTTCATCTCTTAACAGGACATTTGTAATATTAGGCTAAATACTGCGCAGTGTACATAGCATTTAACAGTGCTAAAATTGTCTAGGCATTTTTTTGCAACTTGTTAAAGTGTAAGGTAGCCTACTGACTCCGGCTTTTTGCCTCGGTCAGTTAGGAGTGAGTTCGCGTTTGCGACTTATCTCATAATTTCATAACACATGTGCACAAAAATTATTAATAACCATATAAACAGACTGAATACTGAAAATTGCCTATAAAACGAAGTTTGAGATTGCACGTAATTTTCTCCACCATATAATGTAGACCTTATGCCTTATGCTTCGGACTCTGGGTCCGGATGAATTAGCTCAAATGATTCATAGGGAATTTTAATAACTAATCATGAATATGATTAATATTTTGCATATAACAGTTACTTTAAGTTGTCGAAAGTGAAAGTGGATTATATGAATATATGAATAATCAATCACAACGAATTGTAATTCCTCATTCATATATCAATAATCTCACTTAACTTCGATTATGAGATAATCTTTAAGGGAAATTAATGTAATTATCAAATCGTTGTTCGTCCAGCGACCAACTGTCAGATTAAGTGATTAATTTCTCAACAAAGCTATCCTTTCTTATAAACTCCAAGAAATATTAACCTTCTGGCCTTGAATATTAATTTTCCTGTGTTTATAAAATTAAACTACTTACTGTAGTTAATATTGAGCGCGCTGGCAGCTCTTGGATCTTATCTCATTGACTCGTTTTACAAGCATTTCCGGGAAACAGTTGAATATATTGTTTTAATAAATGCAAAACTAGAGAATATACAGACTACACCATACTGATTATACGTTTATACATATCTTACATGTGACGAACAAGACAACGAATAACAGATGATAGAGAGAAGGAGATTTATAGAGAGTTGGGGAGGGGCGCGCGCCGTAGCACGCGCTGAGATTGTAGGGAGATAGAGAAAGAGAGAATGGTCACGTGTGACCATAGAACAGCAAACATCATAGAATAACGAAATCACAGACCTTTGAGAGCCAACCAAAATGCATCGAACCTTAAAACATTAACACCTCGTTAGAGTGATACTTGCAAAAAGTCGTGTGTGCGCATGTCTGGATCTGAGGGGAGCGCGCGTTCTCGGGTCTGAGGCGCGTTCTCTCGGGTCGTTTGGAGCCGGGCGCGTGCTCGTTGCCAGAGCACGTTTCCGCGGGAGCTTTGAAAGCTGGTTGAAAGTGAAGTTGCTGAAGGAATTCAGGCTCCGTTCGTTCGACTTGTAGGTGGAAACGAACAAAGTGGAATTTGGAAATTAAACAAAAGAAACTTTATAAAGAAAATAAAAGCAGGGAACTCCGTGAGGGAGTTTAGATCGGAGACGTCACATGATGAGCAGTGATGAAGGCAGGAAGCGCAGAGCAAGAGAGAGAGCGATTTTTGGGGGAGCTGTGGCCTTTAAAGAATGTATAGCTCCACCTAGTTTGGCACGATTGTCCAATCACCTTCCGTGATCTGAGAGCGGGAAACTCTTCTTTGTCTTGTCTCGTGTAGTTTATGACAGAGCTCCAGGGCTAGTCATTTCTATGACTGGCAAGAATTCATATCGAAATAATCATACCATTGCAGTCTATTATCGAGATTCAACTCCGTTAGATTTAGAGAATTACAACGACATCAAACACTTCAAATTAAGGTTATGTGATAACGAAGTTACATAAAATATACAGATTAGAAGCATTTAGATTTTGATTAGTACACTTTAAAACTTACATTAAATCCCAAAACCTGTCGCGACATATAAATGGCAACACAGAATGCATTTGGTAATGTTTTAAATATGATTCGTTCAATGAAAAGTCTCTTGTGTGTGTGTGCTCCAGTCTCAACGGAATGTGTGGGTGTCACGTTACGTCTCTTTGTGTGAGCCATGTTGGTGTGTGTGTGTGAGAATCACGGATTCACCAATCTGACCAGATGTCGATGTTGCTACAGAGACAATCCTCTGGATAATTACAGGAAGATTATGTTGGTGTCTGTCCCCTTTAGAGACATTTAATCAAATGATATAATAAAGATGTCAACATATGCAGTGGTGGTAGCACTAGCAAACTAATGGAAAGGTTTCCAGGCCTCTGGAGCTCCATCAACTGAGCTTCACAGATGTTTTCCTTTACTGTATGCAATGAGTTCAGATATGTTCATAAAGCAATTTCCAAATGCCCCCGGTGTTGTAATTCATCCCAAATATTCATACTTAGTAACTTGGGGTAAAAAAAATGAGGGTAGAAGTGTGAAAATTCACAGTCAATTTGTGTTGTTGTAAAACTCATCTCAGGAGAGAGCTGTGTGTGTTTCTTCTGGATTCGGCTTATGTGTCTTTTCAGGCTGTTGTTTCTACATTGCACACAAAACAAAAGTCAAATAAACAAATGTTGATATTATTGGAAAACTGCCACATTGGATGTGCCTCGCTCACACTGTATTATTGTAAAAACAAAGGACTTAACTACTGCAAACATTGATATTCTCTTTATTAATGGCTATTAATATAATGGAATGCAGGTACAAGGGGCATTATTTTGTATGCAAAGCTATTAATAATGCTGTGTTTACACCTCTCGCTAAACCAAAAAAAAACAGTTTTTGCCACTGTATCATTAATTAAGGGACAGATTTTCTAAACAGGGTAAATTAGCACAATCCCATAAAAGCACAGATGGTAGTGGAAAGTTCTGTGTGTGATCTACTGATTGCGTGCATATTAAAGGACACAGACACAGCCGGATCATTTCCATAATGACCAACGCTATTTACCAAGAGCAGCGCAAATTAGCTTATGGGTTTATGACATGCTTCTTTTGGGCGGTAAATAATGGTGCAAATAACAGTAAATTGATGAGCGCAAGCCGCAGTAGATCAGTTTGCATGATTCATTTAAATACTTTCCTCCCGTAAATATCTCTGTCCATGCCTTTTCAGCGCTTCTTTTTCACTGCGTGTCTTTAGTAAGTCCTGACAGTTGTTTTTTTAACACCAAAAGAGAGTTTGCTGGTGCAAGCTGTAAATCTGGCCCTAAGACTTCTGTATGTAAATAACGTCTGTTATAACTGGATAACCTCTGCGGGAACATTTTGTTTTCAACATTTGGGTTCCCAAAGTCAAAATCACATTCATATTTTACATGGTGACATTGATTTTTAGCCTTTCATGACAGACTTATGAGCTCTGACAAACAGTGGCGATGTACTGTGTATACTACTGTTCAAACGTTTGGGGTGAGTAATTTTTTTTAAAATAAATTAATAATTTTATTCAGCAAGTATGCATTAAATTGATCAAAAGTGACTGTAAATAATTATATAATGTTACAAAAGTTATCTGTTTAAACAAAAGCTGCTCTTTTGAACTGTCAATTCATCAAAGAATCCTGAAAAAAAAAGATCATGATTTCTTCTACAAAAATATTAAGCAGCTGAACTGGTTTCAGCGGTGATAAAAAATGGTGGGGGGTAACGCATTACAATTAACGTGAGTTACATATTCAGATAACTTTTTTTATCAAATAAGTAAAGCAGAAAACGTTTTCACATGTGTTGACTGACAGCTCTCCTGTCCGCATGCTGAGACAAATCAGGAGTGAGATGCAGTGTTGTGTGCGCTGTGTGAACATGATGGTATGTCGTTCTTTTGCACAAAAACAGATTCAGTATTCCTCAGAATAATAAAAAAAAACTCTCAAATGCAAAATCTCCTCTCATTATTTTATTGCTGAAGTAAGAGTGTTGAACTTTCTTCTCCTGCGTCATTTCACTTTTGGTGTGAAAAGGGCCTTTAGATTTGCCAAAAACAGAACTTTATATATATACATACATATATAAAGTATAAAGTATAAAGTATAAAGTAAAGTATATATATTTATATATATATATATATATATATATATATATATATATATATATATATATACTTTACTTTATACTTTATACTTTACGCATTACTTTGCATAGAAATTACTATTAAATAAGTTCATTTTTACTGGGAGTAATGCAATATAATGCATTACTTTTAAAAGTAATTTTCCCCAACACTGGTGATAATGATAAGAATTTTTTCTTGAGCATCAAATCATCATATTAGAGGATCATGTGAAACTGAAGACTGGAGTAATGATGCCTAAAATTCAGCATTGATCACAGGAATAAATCAGATTTTAAAATAAAGTTATTTTAAATTTCAATAATATTTCGCATTGTTACTGTTTTATTTTTAAATTATATTTTAAATTATTTTTATTTTTATTTTACTGCTGTATTTTTAAACAAATAAATGCAGCCTTGGTGAGCATAAGAGACTTGTTTCAGAAATATTAAACAATTTCACTGACTTCAAACCTCTGAACTGTATTTATGCGTATATGGAAGCCACTAGTAAAATTGTAAGCCATGTTGGAAAAACAGCACGACTCATAATCTAGAAGAGAAATCCTCATATCATGGACCTGCTGGATTTTTTTTTTTTTTAGCCAGTTAACAAGCAACCTAGCAACGCCTTAGCAATCACTCACCTTCTGGCTTGCTTAGTTGGGGACATTTAATATTCAACAATATTATAGATCTGCCTTAAAGGTGGATGATGATGAAATTGTTTTTTTGTATTATTTTCATGTTATCACTGTGAAGCTGCTTTGATACAATCTGTATTGTAAAAAGCGCTATATAAATAAAGATGACTTGACTTGACTTGACAACACCTCAGCAGAATGACAATGAGTATTTCGGGGCTATGTGCCATTTACACTTTCCTCAGAAAAAGTTCAAATTGCTACTAAATGCGGTCGTGTACAAACTAGACACATTTGAATTAAATGCACACTTTTTGTCATCTTAAATAGGAATTGCTGAATTGATTTGTTTAACAAAGTGATGTTAAATACATTGTGCAGTATTAATCTGACAGTACAAAGACGAGACAAAGATCACTGTACACTTAAGCCCTGCCTCTATCCACATAATTCCCCTGAGATGAATAATCCATAATAGTCCGGATGACAGATCATGAGTCTCAGTGTCATGAGAAGGGCCCGAGACAATCTGACTCCGTCTGAATAAGCGTAAGGGATTTGTTTTGGCTCAGCCATTATTGGTATCCAGTGAGACATATGCAGCTTTTGTTATTCGGACATCTGCTTATCAGACATATGATATCCAAGAACTGACTGATGAAGATGAAGAGATGAGACACAAACACCTCTAGACACTTTCAGGATACATTCTAATGAAGTGATGGATTCATGTGTCATTTGTCTTATGTATGTATGTGTGTGTGTATGATCAAATCAGGAATGCAGGATATATTATGGATTTTTAGTGCTGCTAACCCTAAATAAATCCCTAATGAATTTTAAAGCAGCAATATATCACTCAGTGTGGTGAAAACAGTCTGCTAGTTCTCATGCTTTCTATTGTAATAACGTTAGACAACTGTATGGATTACTTTATGTACAGAAATCGAAGAAAATAAACCGAACAGGAAAAATAAAGATTCACTTCATCAATCAAAGAAGTCACAGAAAGAAGATAATACTCATACAGAATTTTACTGTAATATTAACCAAAAATTAACCGGGAATAGCCAAGATCCTGATCTCAAAGTTTATATTAACATTTTTATTTGTATCTTAAGAGTACTGTCACGGATTCAACCAACACGCCATCAGCACCAGGAGAGGTTATTTGATTGAAAATATACATAAAAAACAGTAATAATGTGAAATATTATTATAATTTAAAATAACTGTTTTCTGTTTGAAAATATTTAAAGTGTACGATATTTCTGTAATGCAAAGCATAATTTTTCCAGTCTTCCAGTCTAAAATGTTAATTTAGAAAATTCAGCTTTGCCATCAATAAATTATAATATATCAAAATAGTTATAAATTGTAATAATATTTCATAATATCACTGTGCTACTTATTATTACTATTTGTGATCAAATAAATGCAGACTTATTGATCACAAGAGACTTGTTAATATATGGAAATTTCACTTCAGATTAATTTTTTACTGTAGATCCACACATTGAATGTAAGTACACATTACACAACAATTCAATAGGAATAATTGCCATTCGGTTTATAGTTTCTATTGTTTTGTGGTGCA
The DNA here is from genome assembly GCF_949152265.1 of Phoxinus phoxinus. Lineage (NCBI taxonomy): Eukaryota > Metazoa > Chordata > Actinopteri > Cypriniformes > Leuciscidae > Phoxinus > Phoxinus phoxinus. The sequence goes on along the minus strand of NC_136882.1, from coordinate 8,305,880 downwards.
AACTGGCCCATTCATGTTGTCTCTCCTGCTCACATTCACACCTCTCCGGTCGTGATATGCCTCTACTTTTTATTATTTTGTCTTTATTATATTTACTGACGACTGTCTTTAGTCCTTCATATCTTTATTCACACTTCACCTTCTTTGACTTTGGATCAAATGCCCTTCTTAAAATATTTTTTTTAAAGTAGTCTTTGGATTAGTCGGAAATCGGGATGCCTTTGTCCATATAAGAGATATCCTAGAATGCCATAAGTTTTATGACTTTATCCCCTGGTTTCACAGACAAGGCTTAAGCCTATAGTTCCAGACTAAACTGCATGTTTGAGCTGTCTTACCTGAAAGCAACATGCACTGACATATCTTCAAATATGTCAGTGCCATTGTTTTGTCTCAAGATTCACACCAGTAATGTTTTTTTCTAGGGAATGTTTATAAAAGCTACTTAAATGTCCTAATTAAACTAACGCCTAATCCTGGCTTAATCTAAGCCCTGTTTGTGAAACCAGCCCTAAGAGTCTTAGTTGTGGACTTTCTTTCGAATATCACTCCTCTATATACTGTAGCAATTTGAAGTAAACATATGACAATCCATCAATATTTCTCCAAATATGCAGTATGCACACTTTTGACCTAAAATTTCATATTAAAGAATATTAAATACATACTCCTGACAGAAATGAAGAGATTACTGTCACTGTAAGTTTTCTCAGCTTCTGATTTTATAAAGTGCTTTTATATAAGAACTCCTAGTGATAAGAAAACCGGCCCTGGTCTGTTTATTAATAATGTATCCTAGATTGTTAAGACAAATGGCTGAGCAGCTTATACAGTAGATGGAAAATATGAAAATAGTCCAATAAAGATTCTTCCCTTTCCTTCCCATTCTTACTCTCCTGTAAACAACGTACATAATGTGACATGTGTGTCTGTAGCTGGACTGCTGTGTGTTTGGTGTTCACCATTGAGCCCGTTGACAGCTTCCTGTCTCCGGGCTTTATAATGTCTTAACTGTGTGTTTAATGAAGGATTGAAGCCCTCTGGAGCTGTAAACGTGTTCTTGTTCTCCAGTCACAGCAGGTGAATACACATGTAATCATCTCATGTTAATTAGCCGACCTCTCGTTAAAGCATCTTACCTTATGTCTGACAGTGAGGAACAGTGAGGAACAGTGAGGAACAGTGTGGACTGGGGTGAACATGCTCATGTCTCAGCAGCCAGTGGGCCACTATTCCTCTGTTTTTGGCGATGTTAGGTGATAATCCGTGATAACTGCTGCTTCTGACGGGGTTTGTGCTGAGTGTAACGGGGTGATGGCGGGATAACCGGCTGCATTCGTTCTACAGATATGCAATTTTACATCTGAGGTAAATGTTATATCACCACAAGAGTAATTAATTATTTCATTAATTTAGTTGATTTTCTTTTGAGGTAGCTTATGCAGTGTGGTCTGGCATTTCTGTTGGGATATTGTCTATTTAAGTTCCTTATTTTGTATGCCAGAAGGCTTTAAACAGCAAATACTGTAAATGGACACTATATTGCCAAAAGTATTGGGACACCCCTCCACATCATTGAATCCAATCACTTCCATGGCCATAGTGTCAGGATAAAAAGAGGACCCAATAGCGAAGGCATATACAGAAACAAGTTTAATTGAAAAGGGAACAAAAGCAGTCTGCCATCAGGCGGAAGCCGTTAACTTGGCTGGCGAAACATAACGTCAGAGGTCCCCGAGCTGGGTAGCAGCGGTCAGCGAATATAACACAGTCTTAGACCAGTAGTTGCAGATTGGCAGGCAGCGGTGAGGTTGGAGATCACGAACAGCAGGATGGCTGGGCAGAAAACAGTCTAAACAAACAGGCAGACAGGACAAGACAAGGTTTCTCCAGACGTGGATCTAGAGCCGCGTTTCCACCAAAATTACCCGGAACAATTTGTCCCAGGAACTTTTTCCCCAGGAACTTTTTTTGCCCCAGACTGGTTGCTTTCTGCGTTTACACCGCGGTCTAAAGTACCGGGAAGATTATAAACTGCGCGCGACGGCTCCTCCCAGTCTGCGACGGACAGTTAATCAGTTTTGAGCGCCACATTTATAATAAGTATGGAGGAGATTCAAACTGTGCTGCAGTTGTTTGTGATGTATTGCGGACATTGACCGTGAGATGGCTGGGACGAACGCGCAGAAAATGTCCTGTTACACAAATACGCGTAATAAAGCCTGAACCTCGTCGTCGGTCCAGTGTTTTTTTATAATTAAATTCCATATTTGCAGACAGACAACTCTTAATGCATGAAGCCACGAACCGCAATAATTTTTAAAAATGCCGGTTAAAATAGAATGCTGCGTGGAGTCCTCCAGTCAATATGCGGCGTGAACACAACCAATCAGCACATTCAGCGCACAAGTCCCGCCCCCGAAAGTTCCTGAACTTTGAAAAAGTACTACCTCGCCAGCAGGGACTTTCTGAGGGGGAAATATTTACCTGGAACTTCATTTAGACCCTGGTTCCTGCGGTGTAAACACACCGAGTACCACCCCAAAGTTCCTAGTTCCTGGGGAAAGTTCCCGCGGTGGAAACGCGGCTTAGCTGAGTAGAAGGTAGCTGCTAATAGTACAGGAACGAGCCTTGACAAACCACCAACAATCTGGCAAAGAAGCAGGAAGAACGGTAGCTAGAAGTAGCCGGCAAAATCAGACTAAAGAGAAAACAGGTGTGGTGACAATCAGCGCGAGCGATCAGAGAGAGATCAACCCTGGTTCACGACACAGTTGTATAAAATCAAGCACCTAGGCATGCAGACTGCTTCTACAAACAGTTCAGTGAAGTCAAGTGTGGTACCGTGATAGGTTGGCACCTGTGCATGAAGTCCATTCGTGAAATTTCCTCACTACTAAATATTCCACGGTCAACTGTTAGTGGGATTATAACAAAGTGCAAGCAATTGGGAACAACAGCAACTCAGCCCTGAAGTGGTAGGCCACGTAAAATCACAGAGCGGGGTCAGCGCATGCTGAGGCGCACAGTGCACAGAAGTCACCAACTTTCTGCCGCGTCAATAGCTAAAAACCTCCAAACTTTTTGTGGCCTGGGCATTCCATGGCCAAGCTGCTGCATCCAAGCCTTACCTCACCAAGTGCAATGCAAAGCGTCAGATGTAAAGCACGCTGCCAGTGACCTGTAGAACGTGTTCTCTGGAGTGACGAATCACGCTTCTCTGTCTGGAAATCTGGTGGACGAGTCTGGGTTTGCCGGTTGCCAGGAGAAAAGTACAGTGCTATGCATAAGTTTAGACACCCATGCTAAAGTTGACTAAAAAGAGGAATAAAAAATCATCTTTTGGAAATTGAACCTAATGCCTTCATTTAAAAAAATAGGAAAAATCCAACCTTTAACGACACCAATTTTCTTTGTTAGTGAATAATGTATCGTAAATAAATAAATAGTCTTTCTTAAAATACAGGGTGCATAAGTTTGGACACCTCTATGTTAAATTCCCATAGAGGCAGGCAGATTTTTATTTTTAAAGGCCAGTTACTTCATGGATCCAGGACACTATGCATCCTGATAAAGTTCCCTTGGCCTTTGGAATTAAAATAGCCCCACATCATCACATAGCCTTCACCATACCTAGAGATTGGCATGGAGTACTTTTCATAAGATCATCTCTCAATGCAAATCAAACCAGCTATTAGGCTAACTGAAATAAAACCATGCCAATCTCTTGACTTGGCCTTATTTGACATGCCATTAAGGAACAAGCGAATGTGAGAGGACGCTCTGATTGGTTCTATTTCACGTTACGCCCAAACCACACCTATGAATAATGAAGCTACTTCAGACCAACACATTTTAGATTTGCGTCGACCGCAAGAGTCATTTATCCCGCCGGTATAATAGCAACAGCGCCCGGGATCCGCCCACAAAGTTACTTGCGTTTCGCGTTTGATACTTGTGTTTCAGATCGTTAAAATAGGGCCCAATATGTGTATGAATTAGTTGGTCGGAGCTGTTACAATCCCAAAATTATCTGTATTCGGATAAAACCGTAAGTGGGCTTTGGCCGGAAGTTCATAACATTTTGCAAAGAAGAAACTACTTCTAACCACAGGTCCAGAGCCATCGTTGCATCCACACAACTTTGTGATGCTGTTTGCGTTTGTCTTGAACTATGCTGATACTAGTTGACTAATAATGCTTTCGGGAAACACACCCCAGGATGATGACCCTAACTTTGCAACATGTACAATGTTATTGAACAGAATTGAATCAACAATGAACTGACTTGAGCAGAATAATGATGCTATTGTCTTCTGTAGAGCTGCTTTACAGATGAAATCGAATTGGTTTCATAATTGATGTATTTTACAACAGTAAGACGGTTATTTTCTTGTTTATTAACGCAAAGCTCCTTTGAAACAATCTATATTATATACAGTGCGATATAAATAAATACATTCGTCAATATCTCGATCTCAACCTTCATTTGAAATGAACATTGATTGATTGAGCTTTGCCATGTTTTCAGAACACTTACACGAATGCAGATAAACTCCTGGAAGCAGCAGAGCAGTTGGCCCAGACGGGCGAGTGTGACCCTGAGGAGATCTACAAGGCAGCGCGACACCTGGAGGTCAGGATCCAGGACTTCGTGAGGAGAGTGGAGCAAAGAAAACTACTGCTGGACATGTCCGTCTCCTTCCACACGCACACTAAAGAGGTAAGACTGCTCAGTCTCACACACATACAGTACCAGGTGCACTGCAGAGGAATGCTGCGAGGTTGTTTCTGAGCAGTGCCAGATGTGCTAGAAGAACATGCTGTTTACCTCTCCAGCTGCCAATCTGACACTTGTGTGAAAAGCTAAATGCTTTTGCCATTACGTAACTCATTACATGTTTAAGGCCCATTGCTGCAGCAGTCAATCGCAGTGATTATTAGTGATTTATTACGCAGTAATGTGACATAACGCTACATCCATCACCTCATGCACCCTGCGTTTGAGAAGGACAGAGAGAGTAAATATGTTGGAGGGTTAAGTGGCACAATCCATCTCTCTGGGGCTGTGTGGTGCTGTGCTCGTCTAATGGAGCTTTACCATGAGCTATAGTTTTGTTGATGTATGGGGATTGTAGGAATGTGGTTCTCTTACGTAGAGTTCTCTCGTACTGCGTCGAAGAACGCTACGGGAAAGATATTTCTTTGTCGAGATTGAAGCCAAAAATTAATCCTTAATTTTGTAATATTGTAAAACGCTTTTCTGAAGCATACAACCTAGGCGGAGCAATACAGCTCACCCATTGGCTGCTCTGCCAGAAAAGCACAGCCTATGCGAGGCCAGGACGCTGACCAATGAGGGCGCTTCGCGCCCTTCTGCGTCACCTCCCGCCCAAACAGGCGTGGCCTAGGCCTATAAATACGAGCATAGCTGTCTAACACGCCGATTTTCTTAAATTCAACGAAGCTGCACGCATCGCTGGATTGATTCGAGCCGCCACAGCCGTTTGGATACAAGCACCTCAGCAGGACGAGCCCTTACCTGAAGCCGCTGGTCATCGCCGCCTTCAGCCGCCGTTCCCTGCTGCGCTTCTCCGGCGTGGATATATCCTTTCAGTTTTGTGTGTGTTTTTGTGTGTGTGTTCGCCTACCGCGTCACACGCTTTTTCCTCACAAAAGAGCACGAGTGTCTTTCTAAAGATGTCTCGCTTTTCCTGCGGCTCCTGCCGAGCCGCGCTCATCGACGGGGACCACCACGAATTATGTGTTTCCTGCTTGGGCGAGGAACATGCAGCTATCGCTCTCGGTGATGGCGGCTGCCATCACTGCGACATGATGCCAATCGCGACTCTGCGGACTCGCCTTGCATCTTTCGCCGAAGCTGCTCAACCGCCCCCTGTAGCGCCGCGCCGTAAAAAGCGCCGTGCTCAGCGGGTCCCGGAACCTCCCTCCACGAGGAGCTCGCCGCCGCCGCCGCTAGCTCCTCTCAACATTTCGCTTGAGTCGCTCACCGACGGACAACAGCCGCAGCACGCCGCTTTGTCCGTTATGGAAGACGACCAGCAAGCTGTATCAGAGGGAGATGATGATTGCTGTTCGCTTCTCGCTTCGGAGAGCGAGGGTTGGGCGAGCTCCGTGGACCTCCCCTCCCCCGCTGTTCGAGAGCGCAGAGGAGGGAAGATCAGCATCGAGGCAGAACTGATGCGTCTGCTCACACAGGCCGTGTCGAGCCTCGGCCTCGATTGGTTGACGCCCGAACAACCTGCACTCAACCGGCTGGATGGACGCTTCCTCTCTGGAGACCGCGCTGCGCCCCCCTCCAGACACGCACCGTTTCTTCCTGAGCTTCACGAAGAGGTAGCGAAATCGTGGAAGGCGCCATTTTCAGCCAGAGTACGTACTTCTGCCTCGCCAGCATTCTCCGTAGTGGACGGTGCTCGAGACAGAGGCTACCACGCTCTCCCTCCGGTCGAGGAGGCGGTAGCGACTCACCTTTGCCCACCCTCTGCTGGACGGCGGGCTAAGGGAGTCCTACCATCCAAAGCTTGCCGCACGTCGTCAGCTCTGAACGGTCGCGTGTATTCCGCCGCCGGACAAGCTGCATCGGCGCTGCACACCATGGCGGTGCTCCAAATCCACCAGGCCAACCTCCTCTGCAAGCTAGACGAGGAAGGCCCGGGCGCGATCAGTGTTCCGGACTTGCGTAGCGCCACAGACTTAGCTCTTCGCGCTACAAAGTCCGCCGCACACGCCATCGGCAGGATTATGGCCACAGCTACTGTTTCCGAGAGACATTTATGGCTGACTCTCTCTGAAATGGCGGAATCCGAGCGCTCTGCGTTTCTCGACGCCCCCATTTCACCGGCTGGCCTCTTCGGATCCTCCGTGAAGGACTTCGCGGACCGATTCGCCGAGGTACAGAAAACTTCGCAGGCCATGAGACATTTCCTGCCAAAGCGCTCCAGTTCCGCAACAGGCCGCCCTAAACAGCCGCCTGCCCGAACTCAGCAGCGCCCCGCGCCCGCCGCACCGGCCCAGCAGCAACAGGCCCGAGAGAGACCACGGTCTCGCTCCGCCGGACGCCGCCCGCCACCGCGTGGTCCTCGGCCCAAGATTTCAATCAAGCCCGAGGCCTCGGCGCCATCCTAGCCCTGCTAGGAAAAAGACGGTGTTCGGGTCCCGCTGCGGCCGGACTTCCACCAAAGATTCCCGCTTGTACAGCCCTAAGTTCCGCGTTTGTACCAGTGTACTCAGCAGCCAACAAACCGGCCGTAAAGCCCGTTTGCCAGCACACAAACGCCGTTTTCACGGCGACCCAGATAAATCTAAAAAAGAGTTTAATTTCTGGTGTTCCGGCCAAGGCCGATGGTGTAATGTGTGTAACTGCAATGCCCACCCAGTGCCCATTCATTCACACAAGCACAGCCCCGTTCAACACAGGGTTTGCACACATAAAATCGGCTCACACCGATTGTGCTTTACGTGTAGTGAGCGTGCCCACTGTCCAGTGCCCACAACCACTACACACTGCACGTTCCGCGGTTTCTGTAAAAACGAAACTAACGAACGGTCAGTCAGTACACAAACACAGTGTCCCCGGTGTTATAAATGTGCCCGCCACCAAGCGCCCACGTTTATTCACAAACATAACGAGCCCCGTAGGGCTCGCCCCGCGTGCTCTCTCTCAACTCAGAGAGTCGAGCGCGCGCGGGACGCATACTGTGTTAAACATGTCCCCCGCCTCAGACGCCACGGCGTCCATGTCACAGCACATGGTTGCTCTCGTGTCGCCGCCATTTCGCGACCAGAGCCCAGATTACATTCAACCCCTAGTCACACGTGCAGATGCATGGGAAGGACTACCCGGGGTTTCAGAATGGGTGCTAGAGACTATAAAAAGAGGCTATTCGCTACAGTTTTATCGACGCCCTCCCCGTTTCACGGGAAAAGTCGAAACCACGGTAAAAACAGAAGTAGCACATCTACTTCGAGCCGAAATAGCGAAGCTATTGAGCAAAGGGGCCATAGAGCCTTTATCTCAAGCTCAGAGCGAAGGGGGCCTGTACAGCAGATATTTCCTGGTACCGAAGAAAGACGGGGGTCTCAGACCCATTTTAGATCTAAGGCGTCTGAACAAAACGCTTGCAAAGCGGAAGTTCAGAATGCTCACGACCAGAAGTATCCTCGCGCAAATTCGCCGAGGAGACTGGTTTATGGCAATAGATCTGAAAGACGCGTATTTTCACATACAAATTGCGTCACGTCACAGGCGATTTTTGAGATTCGCCTTCGAGGGCCGGGCATATCAGTACACAGTTCTGCCATTCGGCCTATCCCTAGCACCTCGTACATTTACAGTGTGCATGGACGCGGCGCTGGCACCCCTGAGACTCCGGGGCGTTCGAATTCTGAACTATTTGGACGATTGGCTAATTCTGGCTCAATCGCCGTCAGAACTCGCTCACCACAAGACACTAATACTCGATCACCTCGAGTGCTTAGGTCTGAGAGTCAATTGGGAGAAAAGTTCACTGTTTCCCAGTCAAAGGATCTCCTTTTTAGGACTGGATCTGAACTCACTGTCTATGACAGCACAGCTGTCATCACAGCGCAGGCGAAATACCCTGCAAATGGCGAAATCCTTCCTCAGCGGCCACATAGTGCCACTCAGGAGATTTCAGAAAATGCTGGGCCTCATGGCCTCAGCCTCAACAGTGCTGCAGTTGGGCCTGCTGCGCATGCGCCCACTACAGTTCTGGTTGAGAGCGCGCGTACCGCGCCGAGCATGGTTACACGGTCGTTATCGCCTCAAGGTCACTCAGGAATGCATTTCAGCCCTGACACCATGGAGAGCGTCAGACTGGTACCGGTCAGGTGTAAGCCTGGGGACTTCCTCGAGCCTGAAGGTGGTGTCCACGGACGCGTCCACCTCAGGCTGGGGAGCACTGCTCGACGGCAGTCCGCTCTTTGGCCAGTGGTCAGAGCGAGCCGAACTACCGCACATAAACTGCCTGGAAATGATGGCAGTGGACTTTGCGCTGAGGCGCTTCTGTCCCCGGATAAAAGGACACCACGTCCTGGTCCGCTCGGACAACATGTCGGTAGTAGCCTACATAAACCGCCAGGGTGGCGTGAGATCCCGGAACCTATTCAGGTTAGCGGAACGCATACTGGTGTGGGCCCAGCACAACCTGCGCTCGTTAAGAGCAATGCACGTGCCAGGCCACTTGAACGTAGGCCCGGACAGACTCTCACGGAACAACGTTCCCACGGGAGAGTGGTCCCTACACACACAGACAGTGCGTCTGCTGTGGAAAACGTTCGGCAGAGCGGAAATAGACCTGTTTGCAAACCAGGAAAACGCTCATTGCCCAGAATTCTTTTCGAAGAGCGCGAACGCGCTGGCCAGAGTCTGGCCCCGCCGCCCGCTCTATGCTTTTCCTCCTGTCTCACTCCTGCCTCAAGTGCTGGAGCGTATCAAGGAGAGCGGATGCTCAGTACTGCTAGTTGCTCCATTCTGGACGAATCAGACCTGGTTCCCAGCTTTGATGCGACTGAAAAGTACTGCCCCGTGGCCGATTCCAGTGAGGAGAGACCTCCTCTCACAGGCCAAGGGCTCGATTCTGCATCCTCACCCTGAGCTTTGGTCCCTACACGTATGGGCCATAAACGGGTACCCGCTAACCTCCCAAGAGGAGTGTTAGACACGATCGAACAAGCTAGGGCTCCGTCTACTAGACGGCTCTACGCTTCCAAATGGTCGGTGTTCTCTGGATGGTGTTCAGATCAAGGTCTGTCACCACTTCAGTGTGGAGAACCGGAGATTCTCTCCTTCTTGCAAGAGCTATTGGATAAGGGAAGAACCCCATCCACGCTCAAAGTCTATGTGGCTGCCATATCAGCGTTCGTTAATCCAACGCTTGGCCGTTCACTGGGCAGGAACGACCTGGTGGTCCGCTTCCTGAGAGGCGCCAGGAGGTTAAACCCTCCAAGGCCTCCTTCAGTCCCCGTTTGGGACCTTTCTACAGTGTTGAACGCTATGAAAGGGGCCCCTTTCGAGCCTATTCACTCAGTTGACATGAAACACCTGTCTCTCAAGACCGTGTTTCTTTTGGCTCTCGCTTCAGTGAAGCGTGTGGGAGACTTGCAAGCGCTCTCAGTGAGAGCTTCTTGTATGGAGTTCGGGCCAAACGACTCTATAGTCGTATTGAAACCGAAGCATGGGTACGTGCCTAAGTCCCTCAACACACCGTTCAGGGCTCAGGTCATCTCCCTGTCGGCCCTGCCGGCCTCAGAGGACGGAAATAGCTCCCTTTGCCCGGTCAGGGCATTAAGAGCTTACGTGTCCCGCTCCGCTGTTTTTCGACAGACGGAGCAGCTCTTCGTTTCGTTCAGCGGGCGCTCCAAGGGACGAGCCGCAACGAAACAGAGTCTGTCTCGATGGGTAGTAGACGCCATTGCGCTAGCCTACGCATCTAGAGGCTTGGAATGCCCTTTGGGCATCAGAGCACATTCCACGAGAGGCATGGCCTCTTCATGGGCTTGGTATAGCGGAATCTCGTTACATGATATCTGTATGGCGGCAGGCTGGGCCTCCCCGTCTACATTTATTAGGTTCTATAACCTAGAGGTTCCTGCGTTGCAGGCTAAACTGCTCTCGGTCTAGAAGACTATGTATAAGTGTTCCTGCCCCGCACTGCGGCCCAGGTCACTTCAATGGTAATATGTACAAGTGCTCCTGCCCCGCGCTGCGGCCCAGGTCACTTCAATGTCTAATATGTATAAGTGTTCCTGCCCCGCGCTGCGGCCCAGGTCACTTCAATGTTTAAGCATCACTCACTGACAATGTGTCCCATTAGCATGCTATTACCCTTCATATATATCTATATTTACATATATATGCTATTATGCCTTAAGAGGCACTACTATAAGGGATGATGCTATTTTAGCCGCTCTCCCTATACTTCTTGGGGTAGGCGCTTGTATACCAGGGCGCGCGCGCCCTTAGGTGTCTGTGTCGATCCAAGAACACGCACGGCGGTTTGCATAGGGTTCCCGTAGCGTTCTTCGACGCAGTACGAGAGAACTCTACGTAACTCTCTCTATGGAGACTAAGAACATTTATTTCAAGATGAAAAATTACATGCTTAATGAAAAAAAAGTACATAAAAAAATATTGGGTAACATTATTACAATTTCAAATATCTGTTCTATTTTCATTATGACTTTTCAACGATTAATCGCAATTAATCACATCCAAAATATAAGTTTGTGTGTGTATTGTGTATAATTATTTTGTATAAATACACACACAATGTGTTATTTATATATAAAATATTTTAAATATGTATACAGACAAATATTTCTTAAATATTAAATATTAATCGCAACTAATCGTTGCGAAGCCCTAATTTAAAAATATTTTAAAATGCAATTTTTCCAGTGATAGCAAAGTCCTCTTACCCCAGTCCTTTATAAATCATTCTAATATGCTAATCTGCTGCTGAAGAAATATAATTATTATCAGTCATGCTGCTTAATATTTTTGTGGAAACCATGACACAGTTTCTCTTTTTTAGGCTTTGGTGAATAAGCATTCACGAACAGCAAAAAAAAAAAAATGTGTAACAATGGAAAGACATTTCCTGTTACCTTTGATTTAATGCATATATTACAAGTGTTCATTGATATCAGAAATTACAATCAGCATTCTAGCACACTGATTTGGTGTTCAATAAATATGCATTATGCTTGCACTTTAATAATTTTATCATAGATGTAATGGAGTTCTATTTTATGCTTAATTTAAGTATTTAATATAACTATTATTGACATACAGCATATATATTATTCTTATTATGTTTTTTTGTTTTGTTACTTTTTCAACTTTCTTTAGTGTGTAATGTTGATGTTTGAGCGTGAAAACGGTCTGCAAAGTTGCAAAGCAAAGTCAGTCCAAAGGGAGTTATTCCCATATCAGTAACAGCGTTACTGACAGCCTGGAAAGAGAGAAGCTGTAACAATGGAGAATATAATGGGGGGATGGTTTTTTTTTTTTACTTTCAGGCACAAACATCTATTCTAGTAGACCCAAAAAGAAAGTCAAGACTTTGTAAAAGGGCAAAATATGGCCCCTTTAAGACCTTATTTTTTATTTGTATTTCAAATGGAGTAGTATGTAAATAGAAATATATAAACATAGTGTTTGGTAGTACTTGCATTTTCAATAATGTGTTACTACCATGTAATAAAACAAATAGCTGTAGTTGTGGTAAGTGATACATATGCAAAACTCATAGCTCTTTAATCTGTTAACTGTGTGGATTTTCTTTTTTCTTTTTTGGTTAAATGTGTTACACAGCACATTAGTTTTTTTGTATGTGTGCGTATTTGTGTGTTGAGGCTGGAAAGAGCTACATTATGTGAGCTGAGACTAACATCAGCGGTTCTTGGCAAAAGGAGGTTTTCCTGCAGGCCAAAGTTTTACAATGTTTCACACTGGCCTGGAGAGTTTCTGGAGCGTCCTACTGAAAGAGGCTCCTGCATTCAGAGGTCACCACACAAGCCCTTGAATGAGCTCAGGTTTAGCAGCACTCCAGAAACACTTCATTTCAGGCTGAACACACACACACATATTGAAGAATGAGGAGAATCTAGCCACTGTAAATGGTTTAGACAGAGAACAAACTCAACAGGAAAAATATTCTCAATTCTGCAGTTCAAACTCTCACTCATTAGCCTGGCAAGCCAGACCCACATCAAGATGCACATATCTGCCACATCAAGATGTTGGGTCTGGGAACTCACCATTGGCAGGGCTCGATCTGAGGGGCGGGATAAACGGTCAAATTCCCTCTGAACATAATAGGATAGCGGTACAACCAACCAGCGGACCAACCAACCAGTGGAGCTAGTTGATATATTAAACTTTTGCCATATCCGGTCGGCAAAACTCCGAACACAGCTTCCTTTTTTAAAGAATTTCCATTATGTTAAACTGGCCTGACTAGAGTTTGGTTTTTCCAGCTCGAAAGCCAACGAATAGTTGCTAGGCTGCGTCTAGATTTCTAGGCTACTCACTACTTGCTGTATAATATACCTTGATAGCACACATGCGAATCTGTAATACTTAAAATTGTTTGCTCATCTGCAATCTGCAAACAAATTACTACAACAGACCAGGAATAACCTCAAAACATCGATTCTTTACGCGGCAATATTACGGACGGGTTAAATATCACTGTCGTAATATTTGTCTATATACTATGTAACTGTCAGGTTTATTTCGTATTCAGGGTATGTTCACCCTTGTCATATTTGGTTGGATTAAAACGAACCCCGGTGCGATTGTTCTGTTAGTGCGGATCCTTTGATTAAGTGTGAACACGGCCATCTGATCCCCGGTGTGCACCAAACAAGCGAACCGAGACCGATGCATAGATGGGTTCCAAACAAACTCTAGCGCAGTTCGACTGAAAAATACAGTCAAATGTAGTTTGACTGAAAAATGAACCAACACGGATCAAAGACGTGTAAACAAACCAAAACCAAGACATGATGTCAGAAGATGAGACCCTAAAACGGACTGAATGTCCTTCTTGTCATATTCGTGATGTTGCTCATCACAGTCGGTACAGGCATCAGAACCACGTCTCCTCGCAGCAGATCTTCATTTGTGTGTGTGTGACGGAGGGATTCCTGCCAGTGTTTTGAATCTTTCACACATAATAAGCTCTTCACAAGTCCTGAGCTGGTCAAAATACCATCATATGTTGGCTACGCTCATACAACAAGCTCATTTAGCCCAGAACAAAGCATTGATTTGGATGTTCAGTATGTTCCGTTGCAAAATATACGTATTAAACGCCAACAAATCAGGTTTTATATATATTAAATATGTTAAAATGCCAATGTGAATGCTAAGCGTTCCAGGACTAAATGTTGTTGTTTTTTGGTCTGGATTAAACGAACCAAGCAAACCAAACTACAAGTGTGAACACACCCTAAGAGAGCCATGTCATGTTGACTGTGTTTGAAATAAATGTAAAGGAAAAAATGCACTCTTGAAGAGGCACGTAGGCCGTGTTTGTTTCCGTAAGGAATATCTGTATGTCTTTGCGCTGTGGTTTGGTTTAATGCATCCATTCTGTTTAGCTTTTCCCTAATGTGGGCGATTTCCTGTATTGTAAAACTTGTCATATGTGTTGCTGTTCAGAGCTCTTGTGTGTGATTAATATGAGTAATATCCCTGAGTGTGTCTCAAACCCCTGCTGAGGGAATCATCTATCATGAATATCACATCCTCCGGTAGAGCTTCTCTACGCCTGCAACATGTTCGAGTTAAACCACACCAGCCTCCTCACTGTAGATTGGGAAACGCCTCATGTATCATTACAGTCTCTCTTTGTGCATCTGGCCGAGTTAGGGTTCCCACGGTCATGGAAAACCTGGGAATGTCAGGGATTCATTATAAATTCTTAAAAAGTCATGGGAATTCCTATAGCATTTTTTTTGTTTCTGGTCATGATCAGTTATAATCAACAAATTGCTCTGTGATTTTTTTTTTTTTTTTTTTGAAAATCCTTATCAAATAATCACAAAGGTCATAGCAAATCATCGTTCAAAAGGTGGAAACACTGTAAGGTCGTACAAAGAGGGATTTATGTTTATCAAACATGCCTGTGTGACTTATATTCTCTGGTCCTGTTGATCCGTCAGCAAGATTGGCTCCATGAATTGTTTCTCACACAAGTGAATTAGTTGTGAACAGAAATAATTCCATTCCTCCACATCGAACAGTGAGAATGCATTTTACAGAGATGTTTTTAATGCAACACAAAGATGACATACGTTTATTTGCACAGGAACAGTAAATGTAGACCATACCGAATCAGTTTTTGATCGTCTTCCACAGCTGGTAGTAAACAACACACACACATTACCATGACAACAGCTAACAACGTTTTAACGGTTCTTTCATTTCATTTATGCAAAATAACTCATATCTAATGCTGTATGTGTTTTATGATTTTCTGGAAATGTCTGTTTGTTTATGTATGTATTTATTGAAATTCTATACATGACAGATTAGTAGTCTTGAAGACACTGTTTTGACTATTTTCTTATTATTGTATTTTGGTTGACAACTTGACAATTTACAATATTCCTGAAACTCACCTTGTTTATTTAATTTCATTGCCAGATAACAACGAGTCATAAAACTGTCATTACTAATTGGAATAAGTAATTACTTCACGACCGCTAAGAAAGTGTGTGCTATATGAGTGTGTGTATGAATGTAATCCAGGCGTACTACATCCGCCATGTTGTCATTATCATGTGACCTACCAGCATCAGTTGCGTCTTACAGGACAGTAAAGTGTCCATCGTATGCACACTTCAGAATCTCACCGGAAGATTTAGGTCATCCGGGGACTTTTTTCCTATTCTTTTATGAGTACTGTGAATTCGGACATTTTTCTTTTGTCACATACTGTTTTTACTACTATATAGCGAAGTGTGCGATTTTGGATTCAGCAAAAGAAACATCTTGGGAATTTTGGCATACTCTTTGCAAAATACTATGCTTTTGGGACACACTGTAATCTCACATTTAGGATGGATAGTTAGGATATTTAGGAAGGATAGTATGGACATTGGGACACAGGATAAGACTGTGAGAATGCATGACATAATAAGAGACATGAACACAAAACAAAACCCTAAACTAATGTTATGCTACCTGTCAAAAGTTTGGAATAATTAAGGCTATACTATAAATAAATAAATAAAAAAGTTTTTGAAGAAGTCTCTTATGCTCACAAAGGCTGCATTTATTAGATTAAAATCCGATAAAAACAGCAATATTGTGAAATATTAATAGTATACATTATTATGTTATGTATTCTGGGGGTTTTTTTAACTAAGAGAAAATTTAAATTACATTTTGAAAAACTATTAAAACAGACAACATTTTATATCAGATTGTAATAATATTTCACAATAAAAAAAAATGGTACTACTGTTTTGATCAAATAAAGTGGCGAGCATAAGAGACTTTTTTATGTCATGATATGATTATATAACTTAATGTTCAGTCCCTCTTGAAAAACCTGATGTTAAATGTCCATTTGGTGCTCGAACCGGCACTGACCTTTAAACACTACACCACACAGCACTCCAGTGTTTGGGGGATCATTTACTTCTAAGTTTTAATGACCTGTCGGAATCATTCCTATACTGTTGAATCTTTTACACTGAAATGTTAAAAATGGAAGCAGCATGAGAAATGAGAGCACACGTTTCTGGCTGCTTTCTAATATTGGATTCAGGGCAGATTATTGTTAGATGAGAGTTATAATCTGTGCACTCCATCTCTGAGTCTGTAGGAAAGTTTAGAAACTTTTTTAGGTCTTTACTGGAGTTAGTGTGTTTCTGTGCTTGTATGTGGGTCAGGTTCTGGCTCCATTGTGGGGAATAAATGTTGAGTTACTTAGAAAAATGTTTAAGTGCAGTAAAGTAGGAATATCATGAAGAAACATCATGAGAAGTTATCCCTGAAAGTACAGGCATTAATGTGCGTGTGTGTGTGTGTGTGTGTGTGTGTGTGTGTGTGTGTGTGTGTGTGTGTGTGTGTGTGTGTGTGTGTGTGTGTGTGTGTGTGTGTGTGTGTGTGTGTGTGTGTGTGTGTGTGTGTGTGTGTGTGTGTGTGTGTGTGTGTGTGTGTGTGTGTGTGTGTGTGTGTGTGTGTTTCAGTTGTGGACGTGGATGGAGGACCTGCAAAAGGAGCTGCTGGAGGACGTTTGTTCGGACTCGGTTGACTCGGTTCAGGAGCTGATAAAGCAGTTTCAGCAGCAGCAGACGGCCACACTGGAGGCCACACTCAACGTCATTAAAGAGGGAGAAGACCTTATGCAACAGCTCAGGTATCAACACGTGCTCAAGTTTACATACTTTTCAAAATCTCAAAAATATTTACATTACACAGACGATATTCACTTGATCTGACACAAATGATCCTGTTCAAATGTTTACACACCCTTGATATTTAAAATGCCAAACATTCCGAAAACCAGACACCGGTGAAACATAAAATGCGATGATGAAATCTTAGCGATTTGTTTTTTTGCTTCACAGCTTTTTTTTATTTTAAGGTGTTCATGTTTCAGTGTAATTATACATTTAAGTACTGAATAATCATAATTATCTACATGCACTTACCATAGGGTTAGGGTTTGGTTTAGAGTTAGTCACATCGCATGTAATTACATGTATTTATAATTTGTAGTTATTACTACAGTAACTACATGGAACATGTAACAAGGACACTGTAAAAAAACAGTGTTACCAAATACTTTTTGGCAACTTAATGGTATATTACAGCAGCAGCTTAGAGGACCATGCTCACCAGCCAAATCTTGACAACTGGAATGTGTTTTTACAGTAAATATACATAATGGAAGTCTAACAGTCACACTCTTAAGAAAAGTCTGAAAAAACAGATATCGGTGTACTATTATCACAGTTATAGACTATGGATGCTCATATTGACCGTTTAACCGTTAACCGAAAGTAAACATTTTGACCGATTAATACTATCAGTTAAACGGTTTAAAAGTAAAAATATATATATATTTTTTTAGCTTTTTTTGTTGTTTGTTTGCTGAATAGTAAAAAAAAATTGTATATAGCCTATATTTGTTAACTGACGGGGTGCGTCGACACGCGCAACCACACGCGCCTAAAGACATGCTTCGCTGAGCAAGCAAAATTAAGCAAGCGAAAAGAAGTAGCTTACTGTGTGGGACCATTTCGACAGAAAGGGCGACAAAGTAACTTGCAAAATATGCTGCCTACGCGGTATTAAAATAAAGCAGGAGTGCAAGTACAATGCAATATCACTTGCAAAGCAAACATCTACAAGCAAATGAAAGGCGCTTTCCGAAGTTGACCACTCTAGCGATACATTATCTCTGTATTCCCGGGACACCTGTGCCATCGGAGACCCAGTTTAATCATGTAGACATGTTACTTTTGCTTAAATAAAAACTAAACAAGCGGTGGATTGAGGTTGGCCAGCTATTTTTATTTGACAAAAAAACGTAGTCTGATGAAAAAAAAAAAAAGTATTTTCAAAGCTTCAAACAGTGTTTTCTTCTTGTCATCTTAATTTGTTAATTTGTAAAAAAAAAAAAAAAAGTTAAAAAAAGTTTAAAAAAGTTACAAAATAATTTTTTAGTGTAGGCCTATTTTAGTTTTTTTATATATATTATTTCATTCTGTTTTTCTCTGTTGTCACTGTCAGAAATGCTGCAGGTGCGTGATCATTTGATGTGGATCCAGGTTCTGTTGTTGATCTGTTCTGCTGCTGTTTGCACGTTAAAATAAACCCGTATTCATTTCTTTTTTTGTCTTTTTAACGGGTCACAGACACTCGTTAATTTTATTTTTATTTAATGCCGATTCAATATTAAAATCTTATCAGTTAACGGTTAATAATCGGATAACGAGCGGCGGTTTTCGGATTAACCGGAATGAGCATCCCTATTATAGACTCTTATTTTGATTTCTGTTTTGTTTTCTTTAGTTCCTGTTTCCCTGCTCTGTTTAGTTTGTTATTGATTATGTCCTCGTTTGTTTCTATGGTTACCTATAATTTGCACCTGTCTTCATTATGTTCGCCTTGTGTTTGTACTCCCTGTTATGTTCACTCCCTTGTCAGTCTCGTTTATGATTTATGTCTATTTGTATCTTCTTCGTGCGTGCTGACTACACATTACATTTATGTTAATATGATGGAATTCTCACTGAATTATGATGCCGTTTAACCCCCATTTTGAATTATGCATTAATTAATTTAATGAAATGTCCATAACCTTAACAGATACTGTCCTGGCACAAAAATGACCAGAACATTGTATGTTTTTCCACTGCTTTTGTTCTTACATTGCAAGTATGCAGGACCGTATAAGTGTTTTAAAATATATGCAGCCATAACACTGTTTTGAAAGTACATCCATAACACTAAATTACATTTGTTGGCTTAATAATACTGGTGTGACTACTTACCAAAGCCATCTGTGTAAAGTTGTATTAAGGCCCACAGAAAATTCCAGAGATTAAAACAATAAGTGTGTGTGTGTTAAAAGTCTGTCATACATCAATTGTAAGTGTACTAGTGTGAACGTGTTTCTAATTTTATTTGACAAACTGGAGTTAAAATTATTACCTGTAATTTACAGAATGCCACAGATGTTTATAAACTTTACCCAGAATATTCCTTTAATATGAGCTAATTGTAATGTTTCTAGACGAACCCTTACTCACACTCTTAACACATTAGTCGTGTGTTTCTCAGAGACTCGGCGATGAGCAGTAATAAGATGCCTCACACGAGCTCTATCGCTCACATCGAGGGCGTCCTACAGCAGCTAGAAGAGGCCCAGGGACACATGGAGGAACTTTTCCACGAGAGGAAGATCAAACTGGACATCTTCCTGCAACTGCGCATCTTTGAGCAGTACACCATCGAGGTGAAGACAGTGTGTTTGCATGCTAGATAGTGTTTCAATCATTTTCTCAATAGAGATTTTTTAAAAATCAGTTCTTGACCTTGAATGATGAGATGAATTTTAAAATGTCATGATCTCATTGTTCCTCATAAATGACTGACGTGATTGATTTATAACTGCTGTGAGAATGTCATCAGGTGTTGAACTATCCTTCCTGTCCTGCAGGTAACAGCAGAGTTAGACGCGTGGAATGAGGACCTGGTTCGACAGGTGAACGACTTTAGCGCAGAAGAACCCAGTCTGGCCGAACAGAGACTCCAGCGGCACGCAGAGAGAAAGCTGGCCATGAACAACATGACCTATGAGGTTATGCAGCAGGGTCAAGACCTGCATCAGTACATCATGGAGGTCCAAGCCTCAGGTGAGAGAGAGAGAGAGAGAGAGGGAGGAAGATGAAAAAGAGTACAGGTGTTTTCACACTGACAGAGATGAAATCGCTGGTGGTCACAAGTTGTTGTACTCTTGGTATCTCCAGGTTCTCGCCCACAGTCTGTTCACTGACTGCCTGATGCATATTGCACTCAAAAAAATGACCAGGGGCTGCAAAAATCCTCTTAGGGACCGTTCGGTATTTATGGAATGGGCCACCGGATGAAAATAGGGGAGGGTCATGCCTTTTTATTCTTTGTTGAGGGGAGGGTCATCCAACTTTTTTTTAGTCTAGGGGGAGGGTCACCCAACTTTTGTATTCATGAAAACAACAAACTTTCAAAGTGGCTTGTTTTGTGCATATTTTTCCATGTAGCTCTCTCAGTCTCGGTCCCCCCATAGCTAGCAGATGGGTCTGACCCAACAAAAATCAGACGCGAAAGATGGAAAGATCAAGTCCAGTTTGGCGCTGTTTGACAGTGTGCACGCGCTCAGAAAAAGTGCATCATGTCAGAACAGAACGCCAATGAAATGTTTACCACGAGCAATAAACTTTTGTGATTGCGAATCACAAGCAGTGTCCTGCTGTGACTCTACCGCTGCATGTGATATGTAGCCTACGTCGAGTTTGGGACTGAGGCGCCAGAACTGCAGTTGATAGAATGTGCGCTGTAGCACGATAGGCTACCATATTTCTTCAAAAGCAGATCGTGGAGATATTACATCATCCACGATCAAAAATTGTGATATCGCATAAGCACAAGTATAAAACGACTGTTAGGCTATCATGTCTGAAAACAAACACAAATGACGCGTGCTACATTGGGGCTGTTTACACCTGGCCACTTCATGCGTTTTCTCAGATCGGATAGCTGTCTGATTTATCAAAACGATTCCATTTACACCTGGTGTGGTCGCATAAATGCGTTTTTGCAAAACGGATTTAAATCCTATCTTCAATTCTTCAAATAGTTTGCACGTTGGCTCATCTGCAGTGATGCGTGTTGCAGTAGCGTCGTCATGTCTGGCTATAACATGACATATAGGCTAGCCTATAACACGCTCTCAGGTTTATTTTTTATTTTATTGCATTTTTTGGGAGGAGTACAATTTACATATGTGGTTTCCACAACCAGATGCATTTACACATGTCCAGTTTTGTCGGGAATGTGACCCAGACCTCCCCTGAAGTGGTTTGAGCGACCGGATTCAAATCCGTCTCGAATGCGTTTCGGAGGGCATTTATACCTGGTCTTTTCACGATCGGATAGCTATCCCATCACAGAACACGCATGAAGTGGCCAGGTGTAAACAGCCCCTTATTCATCGCAAGACAGAGGCGAACCAACACTGAGTGGGGGCCCCAGGCAAAATTAACCAATGAGGACCTTTATTTTATTTTATATAGCCTAGGCTATGTTTTATATATAATATATGATTTTTTTGTTAATATATCTTCATTAGATATATTATTATACACAATTCAAAAAGTAGTAAACACAGAACATCTAACAGAACATTTTAACAACCTTATGTGCTCATTTTTTTAATTAACGAAATGTCAATCTTTATAACAGAAGATACAACACAATACAACAATCTTCAAGATACAGTAAATCAGATGTGAAAACAGATCTTCCTTAAAAGAACAGAGAACAGTCACCTTAAAACAGTCATTTGCGAGGAGGAACAAGTCATGCTAAATAGAATTATAGTTAGCATCTTAACTTGTTCTATTATTTTATTAGTTCATTAACTAGCCTAATTGTTAACTCAAAAAAATTTAATGTAAAGAGCTGGATACTTACTAATTAAATAATGTCAAATATAGTAAATGTATTGTTGCCATATACATATTTGTCGCTCGCAAGTTAATTTCTGCTTAAATACTGCATGGGATATAGCCCATTCTGCGCTCAAGCGCATGTATAATCTTGATGCAAAAGCAGGCTAATGATAATAAATAATATATATGTAAAAATAACGATGCATTTTAATTGTTTATTAATAAACTCTTTTTTTCTAAATCAGTGTCCGCTGCAAACATGTCTCCATACATCTCCGCTGTAAAGTGCGCCTTTAAGAGAAATGCATCTTATACTATACGGATTACATAATCAAATGATATTTGCTTTCGATTTGATTTTTTTCGTTTAAAATTGGACATATCAAGCTTTATATAGATATTTTTTCATATATTTGAGGCTAGTATGCTATATAGCCTACGATATGTTTTTTTTTTTTTTGACGCACTACAGTTCACGGAGACCATGAAAGCGCGCCCTGATTGTTTTATTTTATTTTACGAAAGCAAAACGTTTTCTTGTTATTGTGAGTTTACACAAATAAAAGTATTGCGACTGATGCATTATTATTTTCTGTATGGCCAGAAATATAGTATTTTAAGTTGTTTCCACTGTTGATAGGAAAATGCAAATCGCATCGGCGCCTCCATGTCATGCAGTGCGCGGCGCGCTACACACTCCGCACACACACTTGGTTATGCGCCTAAGAACAGCGAACAATTGTCTAGGTTAACGTTAGCGTGGATAATCCTCATGTTTAACAAATCAAATCATGCAGTTTCTATCTATCGCGAGTCAGCGCTGCGCCAGTTTGAAAAAGGCGGGTGTGCAGGAGTCTTTTAATGAACGTTTGGTGTAGAGGCATAGAGATATCTGAACATCTTTGCCAAGCGCAAACCAGTACAGAAGTAATCAATAAATGATCGGGGAGGGTCATGCCTTTTTTCACAATCATTTCGGAGGGTCATAGAAAAATGTATTGGTGGCGAAGGGAGGGTCAAGTCTTTTTTGACTATAGATCTCAAAACTCCTCCGGTGGCCCCTTAAATAAATAACGAACAGTCCCTTAAGAAAGAAGTTTAAAAAACTCCAATAAGTCCTAAATGCGATTCTAGAAAAAATATTAAAGTGCTCCTATTTAAAAGGTTCCTATTTTTGGCCCCGTTTGGTTATTTGGTTATTTTTTAAAACGTAGACATTTCCCTTCGTTTGTGCCCTTCGTTTACACGCAAACGGAGAATTCTCCTCTGAAAATGATTCTTTCTAAAAACTCCGGCCAGAGTGGAGATTTTGGAAAACTTCGTTTGCACGTTTGCATTTAAACGGAGAAAAACTGAGTTTTAGGCAGCCGCCGTCACAGTATGAGACTATTTTCGGGATTCTGATTGGCTAACGTGGGCTTGAGCTTCTCGTTACACTGCCACCTACAGGTTTGGCATGCTCTAGACGGCATATACACGGGTTCGTGTAAACGAACACTTTTCTGAAAACTGACAGGTGTGCACGATGTTATTTTTGAAAACGGAGAGGGGTGAAATGTCCGTTTATGAAAAAAGCCATTCACGTGTAAACGTAGCCTTTGTCTCTTACAATAGGTTTACATGCATCCAAAGTAAAAAAACGACTCAAAGAGTCTGAAAACCGGTTAGTTTGAAGATTCTGTCTCTCTAAACCCGCTTTTCCACGACCCCACTGTGCTCTGATTGGTCAGAAGGCCTAGTCTATTGTGATTGGTCGACTGCTTACAAGTGCGTGTTGCAAACCAAACATCCATTACAATATCTGAATTTCTGCTCCAGAGGCTTCCTCAGGCTTCAAAGTGGATTTGCAGTGCTGAAAACAGCGTCTTCTCGACATGTGAACAACACAAACAAAACTCTTCCAGGACTCAGCTACAACCACAGTGTAGACGCTGTTCGCGTGCAGCCAATGAAGACCATAGTTTGGAATTATGCAAATCTGTCACATTGTTTTGTAGGAAAGGAACAGGAAGTAAGACTGGAATTGCTGACGACTCGTTACAGAAGTTCAGAATCTAGTCTTTGTTTAGGAGACAATGACTATTTTTCTTGCACTTTGATCTTTAAAACTTTTCAGACCTTTTACATTCACAAACAGCAGTATTGCACGATGCATGAAAAGTAATATTCGAAAAAGTATAATAGGGGCAATTCTCAAATTCTTCAATTCTCAAAAAAATTATTAAGTAGAAAATGAAAGTATTTGGTGTTAAATCTGTTATTATGGCAGTCCTCGATGATCAACTCAATAAAAAAACACCTCGAAGGGCATCTTTATGGGCTGCCTGCACAATAATAATCATAATAAGCATGAACACTATTATCTCTGCAACTGGCTTGATGGGAGTTCAGAACTCTGAAAAATCACTTTTTTTTGTATGCGTCATAGTTATTTTTAAAGAGACTGTCTCAAAGTGTCCTGTATCTGTGTGTGTGAGTGTGTGCGCACTATAGAGTGAACACGTCTAAATGATATTTATCATTGTGAGAGGCTAAGAGAGATCTCTTGATCAGTCATCAACGGTCTCATGACAATTATTTGGCAAACGTTTTTTGTGAATTGGTTGCGAAATTATGATTTCGTACAATTCATACAATCTAATTTGTATGTTTCTACTGTTTCTGCTGGTGATTAGTTTACCTTCATGGTAACGTTTTACCTACAAATCGTACGCTTTTGTACATGTCAGATCATGCAAGTTAATGCAAACTCGCACAATACTCATTCGGTTCTCACAAATTCTCATGAGATCTGGTTGGATTTAATAGAGGAATAGATGCAGAGATACAGAGAGAGGAGAGAAGAAGTGTCAGGTGACAGCGTGTCAATAATATATGGCAGTCTTCAGAGACACAGCAATATGGACCAATGGGTATCCGACTCCGCTGTGCTGTGATCTCCGGTCCGCAGTCACATGGGCTGTATATAAAGAACTGAGTAAAAACAATCAAGCCTAAACACTCAGTTCTTATGTCACCCATCTCTTCAACTGTCGGTGTCTTCAACACACATTACTCTTCCTCTCTGCTTTTATCTTCATATCGCCCCAATGTCCAGCTCTGTGCCTCACAGATATTTTTAACACTGGAAACAGACTTCCTCTCCTCAAACTGCTGACCCAACTCTCACCCCCCTCTCTCTCACATATGGGTCTTGGCTGAGGACACTCTTCTGTTCGAGGTTTGGACACCGTCTGTTCCAGACATTACTGTGACCATCTCTCACACATGCCTGCGTGTCCGATGGAGGGGTGTGTGTGATTTTGCTGGGACAACATAGAAAATGACTAAATTAAGCTTTACTAGATGGTTTATTAACATATCACTGTGCTTTATTTATTTAGTTATTACTTTAGTTTAGTTAAATAAACCTCGCAGTTTTATATTTTAGCTCTAATTAGTTAATTAACTGACAAAATTAATTTATTTAGATTATTCTTTCAGTGAACTAGCTAAAAACACCAATTAACCTATTATGGGATATATTTCACCCCAAAATCTAAAGAAAAAAAAATTTTTGGAAAAAAGAGAAGATTCTTTTTTTCATTATTTTCTCGGCAGTTTTTCACTTTTAACTAATTTAATAATGTTTCTTTCATTCCCTGATACACTTGATTCTGACTGGTTTGTTGTTGTTGTTTTTTTGTGTAATGATGCTAAATTGTTTAATTGATATTTTGTTCCTGGTTACACTCTAAAAAATGCTGGGTTGTTTCAACCCAATTTTGGGTCAAATATGGACAAACCCAGCCGTTGGGTTAAATTTTTAAATTACATTTTTAAACCAATGGTTGGGGTTTGTCCATATTTGACCCAAAATTGGGTTGAAACAACCCAGCATTTTTTAGAGTGTATACTCCCCATCACTTCACACATGTTGGGCTTTATTTTGCTGACTGTAAATGACCCTTTACTTAAACTGCCCTTGAATGAAGATCTATGATTAGCCTATAGTAAATCAGGTTGAGGAAAGTAAGAGCGTTCTGTAGATGCTGAGGATTTGAACTAGCTGTCATACTGCCACCCAGTGGTGTTGAGCTGTGAACATGTTCTCTCAGACGATATAGATACTGTAGATTCAGCAGGAGTATAAACAGAAGTGTGTATTTGTGTGTAATATGCAGGTATTGAGTTGACCGGTGAGAAGGAGGTGGATCTGGCCACTCAGGTTCAGGAGTTGTTGGAGTTTCTTCATGAGAAACAGCACGAGCTGGACTTGAGTGCTGAACACACACAGAAACACCTGGAGCAGGTTGTGCAGCTGCGCCACCTACAGGCTGAGGTTAAACAGGTAAAACACACTCTCTTGCATATACTGCATACCTGCTTATCTATCTCAGGGACAGTGAAACTTCATCAATGAAAATGTATTCTTGCTGTCTGGCTGTCTTTTGTTTTCTTCATATTCTTACTGTGGTATTTGGGATAAAGAGCAATCAGATATTAGCTGTTTAGAAGCACAGCTGCAAATTATATCCCAAAAATATATATATTTTTAGCACACTTTCCATACTGTATAGTGTTTGCCATCCTTGACCTTGGAGTACTCTGACACGGCACATGTTGTACTGTATGTGTTCCTGATTCAATTCATCAGCTGATTGGTAGAGACTCTAAGACCTGAAATAAGTGTTTAATGAACTGTTTACAGCTGGTATTAAGATGAGTTTTGGTCGATCGGATCACAAGTGGATGACGCTAAATACAGGTGTAAACGGGTCTAAAACCATTTGAGCTTGTCCACTTTCAACTACTTCCAGAGGTTGACGAAAACCCATTTGACCGGATTGCTTTCGTAGTGTAAACTCTCATGAGGTTGATTGTGTTCAAATAGACACAAAACACTGTCTACTCTCCGTCTACTGATCTAATGAGTGAACATTATTAAGGGAAGAGCTCTAGCCAGATGGGATTTAAACTTTTTCGGCTAAAGACCCAAGTTTGGTTTGAAGATGAAAAACGCACCAAGCACAATGTTCTCGCCATTCCTGATTTCTAACACACACTCACAGCGTTCGGCTGGTCTTAAGCAGAAACAAAAGCTGATGATCTCTGTGTTTTCCGTTGTCTCCGGTTGAGTTTCTATGTAAATTACACAAGCTTATTTTGTCCATTAGATTGAAAGATCTAAAAAAAAACATACATTTACCCGCCCATAGACCCACCCCTCGAAGAAATCAGGACATAAGTGTTTGAAAGTGGACAAAAGAGACGGATTACAACACCAGGTGTAAACGGGAATGTGTCTCCCTCGTCTACTTGTGATCCGATCGACCAAAACGCATCTTAATACCAGCTGTAAACAGGCTCTTAGAAACATCCAAAATGTGTGCTATTGGGGCATCTCCAGGACCAAGGTTGACCACTTACCCATAATACCACACTTTCAGAGGACTCACCCTCATTGGTCCAGTTGTTACAGATGACAAAATACTGGACACCGTAGGTTGCTCGTCTGTATGAAGCAAAAGAGTGTTGTATCTCACGCTCTTGATATACCACAGTCCTGAGCTCTACACACTCTAGTCTCGTGTGTCTCTCTCTTGTCTCTGTCACTGGCACTTCCTCTGATTGATAATCAATGGAGAGAGATGCAAGCGGCTGTGATGGCTGATTCAGTGTGTCTCTCAGAGCTAATCTCATTCAGAGCGTAAGTGAGGGCCAAAGTGCTGTCGCCAGGGACGGCCCTAAAGTGTCAGCCGCTACAAGCGCTAATGGAGAGAAATGAGCCGAGGGAGTCTCCTCAGGATAGCACTAGGGTCAATATTCAGATCAGTTTGACAGCTACTGTATATCAGTTTGGTATTTCATGCAGATGATTCCTGGATTTTATTGCAAACATCAAAATACATCTAGGGGATAAATGACTATAGCGCCCGACGCAAATTTAAAATGGCTTGGTCTGAAGTCGCTTTTTCACAAGGGTGCCATTCAAACTCATCTTTTATAGCAACTTAAGTGTCTTTTATAGTATATTATTTTTGTGATAAGTATTCTTTTTAGTATACTAAAGTCAAGTGTACTACTTTTACACAAGGTGGTTAGATAGATGTATTGAATAAGGTTATATCGATACTGTGTGTTTCAGAGCTAAAGAAGCTTTTGTTGTATTTGTTGTTGTTTAGATCCTGGGTTGGATTCGTAACGGCGAGTCTATGTTGGATGCCAGTATGGTGAACGCAAGCTCACTGTCAGAGGCTGAACAACTACAGAGAGAACATGAACAGTTCCAGCTGGCGATAGAGGTAAACACACAACACAGGCTCTAGTCAATTCATCTTGAACTTGTGTTTTTTGTTGGATCACGCAGGTTTGATCAGGATGTTCTTATCCACTATGTGTCTAGACACCGATTCATTTGCTCCATCTAGTGTTCATTTTGTCAAAAAAAAAAAATCCTGTGTTAAATGCACTTTTAAGTTTTTGTAATATGTAGTCAACCTTGCTCTGTTTTTGTTTAGTCATGTTTTAGTCGACAATCCCCCGGTTTCAAAGGCTTAAAGCCGAGTCCCAGACTAAAATGCATGTTTGAGCTGTTTTAACTGAAAGCATTTTGCACTGACATATCTTAAATTATGTCAGTGCCGTTGTTTTGACGTTTAAACTAAGGCCTAATCCTGGCTCAATCTAAACCCTGTCTGTGAAACCAGGCCTAAATCTTTGGCCATTTCTAGTCTAGTTGTGTCACATTTTCGCCATACTGCATAATGGTTAAACTGATAATCACTATTATTTTGCTCAAAATTACAATCACTATGATCGTCATTTGAGACATTTATTTGTACATTTCTTCAGAATTATTGCAATTTCACCTATAAGCATAAATCAAGAGAATGTCAAATCGTATGCATGGTGTATTTCACCACATAGTTTCCTGATTTATTATAGGCTACATTTATCGAATAAATTAACACACTCGCTAATAAAATAATAATGCAACATGAAATGGTGTATTAAGTCCCGAAACATGGCGCTAAAGCTTAAAACTACTTACCTCGAGCTCCATTTGCAAAATTGGCATATCAAGTTTTCATGGCCTCTTTTCCCAAGCCATGACCGCGACCAAAGTGTGATTAATCTCTATTTGTTTTACACTAGCGCATGCTGATGATGTTTTATTCTTCTACACTAATTGCGTTGTAGCCTAAGATTCAATAGGTGTCATCATCGCTCAGTCTACACACATGTCGTACCCAAGTTTATCAGATCCATGTCGTACAGTGTGATTTGCAATGATCTTATAGGATTTCCGAAATCACACAGTTTATAGCAGGCATACGAGACGCTTACATCAATCTGTAATATCTTGTCTGCTCTTTTTTTAACAAAAATAAAGAGAGATTTTGGTAAAGTTTTGCTAATCTTTTTTCGTCAATGAGATTGCGATTTGAAATAGTCAATTATATGATCATCGTCGCATCTTAGTCATATAATTTTTTTTTTTTTTTTTTTTTAAGTCTCCCAATCAACCTAAATTCATCCTAATTCACACACCTCTCTGGTCTCTCTTCACTTTTAGTCAAAGACAGACATGCGCTTCCTTCTCTTTGCTGTCAGCATACATGTTAACACTTCTAGATGTGTGGAAGTGATCACTCTGAGAATATTCCAAACAGATCCAACAGAACTGTTCATTCATAAAAATGCACACAGGGATCTTAACATTCTCCTGAAGGGTTTATGACCCACAGACTCCTTCCCGGTGGAGCTGCTCCACTGTTTTTACTGCAATTCACAGCTTTTTCTTTTGAGTGCACTAGGTAACCTCAGCGCAGTATATTTAAGGACCAGATTCTGACAAATAATACTTATTCTCAATACAATTTTAGCGTTAAGGTATTTTTTGAGGAAAGTGAAGCAATGGAATTAAATGTGCTGTTTGCTATGAGCCTCTACTCTTAGTACAGTAGTCATGTCATTTATCACAGGATTTGGGATCAGACTCTGTTTCCTGCTTTGGACAAGGCTCTACCTGCTCGACTCTGCTCGTAAATGTCTGTCGCTGACTATTAAAGTTAGATTTATTTTTTCCTTCATCATGACAATGCCAGCAGATAGAAAACAGACCCGTGTTTGGCTGTAGAAACCCTCAAGCTGTCAGCAGTCTGGGGTGGGAGGGCTGCTCGGTAATGTCCTGTTAAAGATGTTCAAATGATCTTCTCTAATAGATGTTTACTTTTAATGATCTGTCTCTTTTAATGTGTGTGATTTAAGAGTTTGTTAAATTAAAGGCAGGGGTAACCTCCTTTTTGTAGAACATGTAGAATTATTGGCTGTTCAAAATGGAATTTACTACGTATGCACTGTATACTAGTTTAAAAAATAGATTGTGCACTGTGATTTGTTGTACACTGTTGTCACATGACCACTATCCTTACATAAAGTTTTGCAATTAGCAGTGGTGGATGAGGTCCACAAATCAAGTACTTCAGTAAAAGTACAGAACAAAAGTACATTATGCTTTGGAATGACTTAAAGGGATAGTTTACCCAAAAGCTACACTACTTCTGATGCCATAAGTTGCGCTTTATGGCGTAAGTAGACTGCGTATGGGCGTTTGGCCGGAAGCTAGAATTTTACTTTGTAACGTGTTAAATATGGATATTTTTCTTACACAAACTCATCACTTCGCTTCAGAAGGCCTTTTTTGACCTCCCGGAGCAGTGTGGAGCACTTTTATGATGGATAGATGCACTTTTATGATGGAAAGAGGCACTTTTATGATGGATAGATGCACTTTTATGATGGAAAGATGCACTTTTATGATGGATAGATGCAATTTTATGATGGATATATGCACTTTATGATGGATAGAAGCACTTTTATGATGGATAGATGCACTTTTATGATGGATAGATGCACTTTTATGATGGATAGATGAACTTTTATGATGAGTAGATGCACTTTTATGATGGATAGATGCACTTTTATGATGGATATAGATGCACTTTTATGATGGATAGATGCACTTTTATGATGGATAGATGCACTTTTATGATGGATAGATGCACTTTTATGATGGAAAGAGGCACTTTTATCATGGATAGATGCACTTTTATGATGGATAGATGCACTTTTATGATGGATAGATGCACTTTTATGATGGATAGATGCACTTTTATGATGGAAAGAGGCACTTTTATGATGGATAGATGCACTTTTATGATGGATAGATGCACTTTTATGATGGAAAGAGGCACTTTTATGATGGATAGATGCACTTTTATGATGGATAGATGCACTTTTATGATGGATAGATGCACTTTTATCATGGATAGTGCACTTTTATGATGGATAGATGCACTTTTATGATGGATAGATGCACTTTTATGATGGATAGATACACTTTTATGATGGATAGATGGATAGATGCACTTTTATGATGGATAGATGCACTTTTATGATGGATAGATGCACTTTTATGATGGATAGATGCACTTTTATGATGGAAAGAGGCACTTTTATGATGGATAGATGCACTTTTATGATGGAAAGAGGCACTTTTATGATGGATAGATGCACTTTTATGATGGAAAGAGGCACTTTTATGATGGATAGATGCACTTTTATGATGGAAAGATGCACTTTTATGATGCATAGATGCACTTTTATG
This sequence comes from Phoxinus phoxinus, assembly GCF_949152265.1. Classification (NCBI taxonomy): domain Eukaryota; kingdom Metazoa; phylum Chordata; class Actinopteri; order Cypriniformes; family Leuciscidae; genus Phoxinus; species Phoxinus phoxinus. The sequence continues at coordinate 8,274,502 of NC_136882.1, read as the reverse complement.
ATGGAAAGAGGCACTTTTATGATGGATAGATGCACTTTTATGATGGATAGTGCACTTTTATGGACTTCAAAACAGAAGCAGCCATTCACTGCCATTATAAAGCTTGGAAGAGCCAGGACATTTTTTTATGTAACTCTGATTATATTCGTCTGAAAGAAGAATGTCATACTGTATACACCTAGGATAACTTGAGGGTGAATAAATCATGGGCTAATTTTCATGTTTGGGTGAACTATCCCTTTAAAAGTAAAAGTTTGACAAAATATAACTATTGTGATACAGGACGGATACTGGAGAGAGAAAAATATATGATAGTTGTTAGGTACGGTAGTGTCATACCGAAGATAGATTGTTTTTGTCATCCTCCGATCTAAGCAGTTTGTTCTCTCTCTCACTCTTTCTCTCCCTGCAGTCTTTGTTCCACGCTAACTCTCTCCAGAAGACCCATCAGAGCGCACTCCAGGTGCAGCAGAAGGCTGAGATCCTGTTACAGGCGGGACACTTCGACCCCGAGGCCATCCGCAGCTGTGCTGAGAAGGTGGCTGTGCACTGGCAGCAGCTCATGCTGAAGATGGAGGACAGACTCAAGCTGGTTAATGCCTCCGTGGCCTTCTACAAGACATCAGAACAGGTGCTGAGAGACACTCGATAAGATGACCCTTTTGGGCAGTGTCTGATACAACCCAAGACAGTCAGGTGTCCTAGGATTAGTTTTAATGGGACATTACCCTTTTGAAAAAGAAGCTTGTTTAATTGGATTGAATGTGATCTTCCAATTTTAAAAGTATATAACTGTACTTGCAGATAATATAATATTAATCAAATAAAAGGCCACTTAAGTGTACTTAAAGAGAGTGCACTTCCATGACTTATTTTTCTTATGTGTACTCTTAAAGGATTAGTTCACTTTCAAAAAAATGTTTGCTGATAATTTACTCACCCCGATGTCATCCAAGATCCATGTCTTTCTTTCTTCAGTCGAAAATAAATTTAGGTTTTTGAGGAAAACATTCCAGGATTTTTCTACACAGAATGGACTTTAATGGCAACCATCTATCCCAATGTTCAAAAGAAGGTTCAAATGTCCGTCTCAATGCAGCTTCAAAGTCTCGACACGATCCCAGTCGAGAAATAAGGGTCTTATCTAACGAAAAGATCGGTCATTTTTTTTTTTTTTTATAGACTTTTTAACCACAATTGTTCGTCTTGTGCTGGTCTGCAACGCGCCACGTATTACGTCATCACGTTGGAAAGTTCACAAAAAAAAAATCTAAATAATAATACAAATTAATTAAAATTAAAACAAAGATGTTGGACGATTTTGAAGTTGGAGGAAAAAATGAGATGGAGTTTTTCACCCTTCCCACTTTTTTGAACCGGAGTACACAGACAAATAACTTAGATAGACGTGAACGTGACCTTTCCAACGTGATTACGTGATGCGTGGCGCATGCGTGGCAGACCAGCACAAGACAAACAATTGTGATTAAAAAGTATATACATTTTTATTTATTTTTAGAAAATTACAGATCGTTTCGCTAGATAAGACTCTTATTTCTCGGCTGGGATCGTGTTGAGACTTTTAAGCTGCATTGAGACGGACATTTGAACCTTCTTTTGAACATTGGGATAGATGGTTTTACATTGAAGTCCATTCTGTGTAGAAAAATCCTGGAATGTTTTCCTCAAAAACCTTCATTTCTTTTCGACTGAAGAAAGAAAGACATGGATCTTGGATGACATCAGGATGAGTAAATTATCAGCAATAAAAAAAATTGAAAGTGAACTAATCCTTTTAGTACACTTTTGAAAAGTGCACTTTGTAATAATCTCAAATTAAAAGTTTTAGTTTAAAGTACATTTTAAATAAAAAAAAATTACCAATATTTTGTCATACCTTAAAGAAGTACACTTATTTTGATGTGTTGACTAACATACTAAAACACATGTAAAGTACTTTATATTAATTTTAACTGTAGTATGTTATTTTATGTTACATTAAAAGTCAATTTATTTACAAAGAAACATTACAAATGTGTAATTAAAAATATATTTCAATTAGTGCTGTCAAATCAATTAATCGTTATTAATCGCGATTAATCACATCTAACATAAAAGTTTGTTTATATAATATATGTATACACACACACACAAACACACACACACACACACACAAACACACACACACACACACACACACAAACACACACACACACACACACACACACACACTCACACACACACACACACACACACACACACACAAACACACACACACACACACACAAACAAACACACACACACACACACATATATATACAGATACATTGTATAAACACAAACTTTTATGTTAGAAATGATTAATCACAATTAATCGGTTTGACAGCTCTAATTTAAATAGATGACATAAGTTTCAACAGTAATGACATTTTTAGCCATACCATAATTTCTTGTCAGTACATTTGATAGTACACTTTAACCCTATTTCAATGACAATAGAAGTCACTCTTAAGTTAAGCTAATTGCGTTATCAAATTTCAACTAAAACACATTTTAATTTACAGTAATTGTAAATAGCATGCATTTAAGTGTCTGAAAACACGTATATTCTTTTAAAGTGTATCTATATTGAGCACTCTTTTTAAAAGTTTGCTAAAGTGTACTTCTTTTTCAAAAGGGTTGGCAATTTTACTAGCTAGTAAGTGCAAAGTGATCTTCTTCTAGGGGACGCTTGATGGTTTAAAACTTTACTGAACAGGTGCGTTCTGCTACAACAACGATCTGGAAAAAAATTCATAAAATTATATAAAATCAAAATAATTGAACTAATAATAACACCTAGAAACTGTAATAAACATTCAATTGAAAGTCATATAGACATATCATATCCAACCAGCTAGTGACAACATCCCAATCTCTAAATCCTGCTCATCTTCACAAACCCTCCTTCTTCACAGGTGTGTAGTGTGCTGGAGAGTCTGGAGCAGGAGTACCGTCGAGATGAGGACTGGTGTGGAGCTCATGATAAACCGGGACCTTCAGCGGAGACGGATCATGTTCTGCCTCTCATCAGCAAACACCTGGAGCAGAAAGAGGCTTTTCTCAAGGTCACTGAACCAACAGCGATCTCGCAAACTCTTTATCAGTCTCACGCAAGCCCAGAGGAATTGATCAACTTCATAATAGCAATCGCAGAAGTTTCTCTGCATCTTACAGAGGAGCAGGCACAATTTATAGGCCACAATATATTATATTTTTATACAAAGCTAGTATTCAAGAACTTTTAGATCAAAAGCTGTCCAGGATCATGAGAAATAAATTCAGTCTAAACGTTTTTACTTTGTTATGTGAGGGTCTGGTTTGAATCTGTGTTTTTTCAGGCATGTACTCTGGCCAGGCGAAACGCTGAGGTTTTCCTGAAATACATCCATCGGAATAACGTCAGCACTCAGGGGTCATCCACCAACACCCGCGGTCCTGAGCAACAGGTCAAAGGTCAGAGCTTGTACGCTGTGTTGTCGCATTTAATTATGTCAGAATCTGATATCTTAAGCAGTTGTTTTAGCTTTGAATTTATTCTTTTCTCTCACAAAACACTCTTCATTTGTCCAGTCATTTGTTTATTCCTGTTAAGCATTGGTCATGTGTTTGTACAGCCATCCTGAATGAACTGCTACAGAGGGAAAACAGAGTTCTGCATTTCTGGACCATGAAGAAGCGGCGTTTGGATCAGTGTCAGCAGTACGTGGTGTTTGAACACAGTGCCAAACAGGTGACAACACTGAACTACACTCGTGTGTGTGTGTGTGTGTATGTGTGTTAATATACTCCAGTAACTGCATGTTTTTTGGTGTTGTACTTTTGTGGGCATGCATGTTTTGTGCTCTGTAAATGTGTGTCTGAGTTTTTGTTGTTAGTATGTTTTACGATGAAAGAATGCTCCAGAAAAGGAAAGAAGAAATAATGTATCTTCAAATGTTAGATTTCAGTAGAAAGCAGAAAAAAACTGTCATGTCTGGGCAGGCAATGAAGAAAAGATCTAAATGCAGCTCTTTTTATAAAAAAAAATTATAATAATCCAAAATAGCAGAGATCACAGGGCAAACACTTGGCAGGAAAAACAACACAAAACAAACAACTGAACACACTGACGCCTTATATACACAGCATAGCTAATCAACAGAACTAGAGACAGGTGATTAACATAATCAGTAACCATGGAAACAAACTATGGGAACACATGCAAACAGGAACAGGACAGAACCAAAACAATGAAACTAACACACACTGACAGGCACAATGAATACCGTGTTTTAAGACTGCTAGAAAACAAACACACTCAAATTGTCAAATTCAAAGTAGTTCAGCTTTTAAACGTGTCTTACGACATCTGCATTCTTTTCTATTGTGTTGTGCTACATCTAGCAGTATTTGAACACAACAATATGACTCCTCCTTACTAACTGCAGAATTTGCAAAAATATTAATTGAATTATGGTACTTCAAGGTTGAATTGTGAATTTGCTTAAATTTAGCATTTTTATAATTAGTGTACCAAATTATCATTGAATTGACAGCCTTAAAAATTTGTAAAATTATATTTAAATTATATAGTAAAATTATTTAAATGATAGTGAATTTATACTAATTATAATCTAGAGAGTAGATTAGATATATGGAAGCGTGTTTCTGCCATGGAATAACAAAATAAAAAAGTTAATTGCGACTTTTAATCTCACAATTTTGTAATTTTCTTGCAATTGCGTGTTTATACCTCACAAATCTGACTGAATTCTGAATTTTTTTTTTTTTTTTATACCTTTTTATTTTGTATTCTGTGGTGGAAACAAACTTCCATACTTATTTTTTGGGGGAAAAAAATAAAAAAAATTCCATACATTACAAAAATGACTTAAAAAGTTTTGTTACAAATAAGTTGCATATGTGGCCATTCTAAGTAAATGTTCACACACCCAATTGCATGTTATAAAGTCAGAATTGCGAGATATAAACATGCAATTCTGATGAAAAAAGTCAGAATTGCAAGTTTACATATCTCACAATTTATATCTCACAACTTTATATCACGCAATTCTGATTTTCTTACTCGCAATTGCGACTTTATATCATGCAAATCTGAGATAAAAAGATGTAAACTCGCAATTGTGAGAAAAAGTCAGAATTGTGAGATAAAAAGTTGCAATTACCTTTTTTATTTTTTATTCTGTGGCCGAAACAAGTTTCATATCATAACTCAATAATTTATAACTATAAAAATATTTATTTTGAATAAAAAACATTAAGCTCTGAAATGTATGGAAGCCATTACATTGCATTTAAATAATTTGTTCAGACATTCACTTTTTAGAATATACCAAATCTTTATTGGGTTTGTGATTTGGTGAATGTTTTGGTGTGTTTGAATCCCGGACCTCACATTCACAGAGACTGAGTTGTGTGTTGAATCTGTCTGCTTCAGGCATTAGAGTGGATACAGGAGGCAGGAGAGGTCTATCTCACCACTCACACGTCCCCCGGAGACTCGGTGGAGAAATCTCAGGAACTGCTGAAAGAATATGATGAATTCCGCATCTCTGCCAAGGTACAGAGACACAAACACTTCCCCTCACCTCATTCTCGTCATATAAGTCTCTAATGTGTGTCGCATACGTCCACATGAACTCTTCAAACTCTCTAATTCTCTCTGAGGACATTAAACGCATCTTTACATGGTAACATAAGTTGCGCATAAATGATCAAACCACACACACTCACACGCATTATGTTCACGTGTGATGCAGCAAACTAAGGACAAAGTGAAGATGTTGATCCAGCTGGCAGACAATTTCGTGGAGAAGGGACACATGCACGTCACGGAGCTGAAGAAGTGTGTGACGGCAGTGGACAAGCGCTACAGAGACTTCTCCCTGCGCATGGGCAAATACCGCTGCAGTCTGGAGGGTGCGCTGGGCATCAGCTCTGAGGTACTGGACCTACACAGCGCTTATTACACCGTCCTGACAACGCACATGTATAATAATGCGGATTTTATTTTCTGATTGTGTGTGTTTCAGGATAATAAGGATCTGGAGTTGGATATTATTCCAGCCAGTCTGACCGACCCAGAGGTCAAACTGCGAGACCCCAACCATGAGGTGAACGAGGAAAAGAGGAAATCAGCCCGGAAGAAAGAGTAAGTGATCACACGCCGCCTCCAGCCAGCAGTTCCACACACACTTCACAAGTTCAGACACTTATAATCCATATTATATATATATATACACACACATATACTCCATCTCTGGTTTGTTTTGTTGCAGGTTTATTATAGCAGAGCTGTTACAGACAGAAAAGGCTTATGTGAGGGACATACATGAATGCTTAGAGGTAAGTGTTTCTGTTTTATGATAATACGTCATAATAAATAATTCAACAACCCTTTTCTGACCCTTAGAAGTCCCCCTGCATTCAATAATTGTATCCCAAAATCTTTGATCAGCAAAATTACATATTGAAAAAAAAATTCCTTGAAAAAAATGTCTTCACGCCTTAAAATAGCTTGAATGTAACTCTACACCCTTGCCTCATTTAGTATACGCGGTGTTATGATTATGCAAATGAGCCCCGCCTCCACTCACTCACTCAGTTCAGAGATCCAGTCGTTGACGATCACACGTTGATCTGATTGGTTACAAGGTAGTTTGCGACGTCAGAAACACCAGCGATTTCAAACCGTGTTTTTGAGACTGTCTTTGGTTCACTGCAGTTTTAAGGAGAAAATACTCAGCAATTGAGTTGAATTATGAATTTACACATCGTTTGTCTTAAAGCATATTCAAAACACCACATAGACATTTTACCACAGTGGGACTTTAAACATTTTGGATACTCTAGTTTTTAGAGCCAGATTTACTAACAGCTTGTGCCTACACTTTTTTGGTGTTAAAAACTACTGTCAGGATTTACTAAAGACACGCTGGGAAAATTCTCTTTATTCTCAGTAGGTACTGATTGAACTGGCATGGAGTTTTCTCTTCATAGTAAATCAAACTCTCTTATTTCAAAAGAACAAGAAAATCCTGTTTTCCTTGAGATTACACAGTAGGATGCTAGATGTATTTACTGTACTGTGAATGTAATGTACATAGAGATACTGCAGTCCAATGATGGGTGACTTTAATTTCCTGTGTATTCTTTTTTATTAGACATATTTGTGGGAGATGACCAATGGTGTCGAGGAAATCCCTTCAGGAATCGCCAACAAAGAGCACATCATTTTCGGAAACATTCAGGAGATTTATGACTTCCACAATAAGTGAGTTCATCTCATTAAATTAACTATTAATGACATTATTAGGCCATAAGCCATCAAGCTTTTTTTATCATCGTATACACAGTTTTCATATTTGTTTGCAGATGAAAGAAGTGAATAATATGCTTTCCAAATAAAATGATACATATGCAAATGTTGTGTCCCGTGTGATATGGAAATGTAGTGATTATGATTCATTTGCATGTTGTTTTGTTTGTGTTGTAGTATATTCCTGAAAGAGCTGATCAATTATGAGCAGTTACCCGAGGATGTGGGGCATTGCTTTGTTACATGGGTGAGTGTTTTTCACATGCATGTCATTCAATTCATTCGGGAATGGATTTATGTCAAAGGATTTTTTTCCAAAGAAAATTTTATATAATCTGTGTATGTATGTATGTATTTAAATAAATGAATAATTACAGTAAATTGTTGTATAATTAGACTGTAACATTTTATTTGTAGCATAAAATAAAATGTAACCTTATTCATTCATTCATTTTATTTTATTGCTGCCCATATGCACCAATTATTAAGACAATATTCAGACCTGCTTACATATACACTGACAATATTGTCAACATTGCAACATTGCTTACATTGACAATATTACAATATTCAGACCTGCTAAATGGTTTTATCAGAGCAATAATTATAACTGACATGCTATTGGTCGATGAACACTGTGAACATTCACTGTAATTAGATATGGCAGATTTTTTGTTTGTCTTTGATATGCTAAATGTAAGATTGTGTTTGTTTTTCAGGCTGACAAGTTTAATATTTATGTGACGTACTGCAAAAACAAACCAGATTCCAGTCAGCTCATCCTGGAGCATGCTGGGAGTTTTTTTGACGTAAGTACACTTCGTTTTCTAAATCATTCATCTAATTTTATAGACAGAGCCACATATTTGAGACCAGCGTGGACTTTTCTCATTCAAACCAATGCCTGCCGCCCTTCACATCTTATCTAGGATCAGTTTTCTCCATGATAATAGCATACTGGCGAAACAGATTCGGCAAACGCTTCAAAGGTTTCTATTTATAACATGTTTTTGCAGTGTTGCGCAATGTAGCCAATCAGAAACATGCATGTTGATTTCTTGAACGCAATAGCCAATCAGAGGTGTTTAAGTTGAGTCCACTCATCGCTCAAAATGCAGAAGTTTCAGTTCTGCACGCTTGTGAATCCTCTTATTATAACAAACAAAGTGTAGACATTATGTAAATAAGAGATTCATTGTGTAGACAGCTTCACTGATTTTAATGGAACTCGTGATTTACTAAGATGAGTGACAGCTTTTTATTGATTATAAAGGGAGCGATCTTTGCATGCTTTCTTTCATGAACCAATTTGCCAATGTGTTGTTTTTTTTTTTTTATATTATTGAAATAAAGTAAAATCACCTGAAGACAATATACTTGAAATGAAATGACCTCGTGCATGTTCAACAGAGCACTATAAATTGATCAGTAGATTGACTCAGTGAGTCACTGAACGCGTGTTTCTGTTACATTCACCACAGTGAGAGAATCGTTTTATCAGTTGTCAGTGTGAATGAATTATGCTTTATTTATATATGATGATTCTTTTTGTCTGTTCTGAACAGGAGATTCAGAAGAGACACGGCCTGACCAACTCTATATCATCGTACCTCATCAAACCTGTGCAGAGAATCACCAAATACCAGCTTCTGCTCAAGGTACAGTGTGTTTCCCAGGCCTCTGAAGAGAAGATCAGGTGTGGTGTAGTGCAGTGCAGTACAGTGTGTGTGTTTACAGGAGCTGCTGTCCTGCTGTGAAGAAGGCAAAGGTGAAATTAAAGATGGGCTGGAGGTCATGCTGAGCGTGCCAAAGAGAGCCAACGACGCCATGCACGTCAGCATGCTGGAGGGTAACACTACTGAACACACACACACACACACACACACACACACACACACACACACACACACACACACACACACTCACGCACAAACATACACGTTGGGTTTTCATGTTCTATGGAGACATTCCATGCATTTTCTATTCCCTAAACCTACCATCACAGAAAACTTTCTGCATTTTTACATTTTCAAAAATATAATTTAGTGTGATTAATAATTTTTTTTCCTCATGAGGACCAAAATATGTCCCCTCAAGGTCAAAAATTACTGGTATTACTATCTTTACGAGGACCAGGACCACACACACACACACACACACACACACACACACACACACTTAGTTCAGTAATTTCTACTGATATCCTTAAATAAGCCTTCAACCTCTGACACATTGTCTTCTGCCCTCTGTCCCACGTCAGGTTTTGATGAGAATCTGGATGTTCAGGGTGAACTCATCCTGCAGGACACCTTCCAGGTGTGGGACCCCAAATCCCTGATCCGTAAGGGACGAGACCGCCACCTCTTCCTCTTCGAGATCTCCCTCGTCTTCAGCAAAGAGATCAAAGACTCTGCGGGACGATCCAAATACCTCTACAAGAACAAACTACTGGTATTGGTCATATCACTTCGTCTACACACACACACAGGGCTCACCAGTAAGGATGGGCCACACAATGGTTACTTTTGGTGTCAGTGCTGCATTGTCACTACATTTTACATCCATTAATCATATACACTACAATTCAAAAGTTTGGGGTCGGTAAGATATTTGAATATCTTAGAGAGAAGTCTCTTACGTGTGTTACGCTTTCGCTCACCAAGACTGCATTTCCTTGGTCTGAAATCCAGTAAAATAAGTAATATTTTGAAATATTGTTACAATTTAACGGTTTTCTATTTGAATATATTCAAAAATGCAATTTATGAATTTTCAATTTACAGTTATCATTTCTCCAGTCTTCAGTCTCACATGATTCTTTCAGAAATAATTTTAATATGAGGATTTGCTGCTCAAGAAACATTTCTTATTATTATCTATGTTGAAAACAATAAAAAACATAATTTTGTGGAAACCATGATACTGTAACATGTATGTTCTGTGTTTCCCCCTTATGTGTTTCATTTTGGTTTAGTCCTGTGACCTAGTTTTCCCCAGTCTGTTGATTAGTCATTTCATTCACCTGTTCCTTGTTATTCACTCGTCATCTCCCTTTGTTTGCCCATGCATTTATACCCTGTGTTCTCCCTCTGTCTTTGTCCGTTCTCGTCTATTTCTCGTCTATTGTTTGTTTCATTGAACCTAGTGTGTGTATACCTTTCCCTGTACCTGTGTGAGTTTCAGTTAAGTAAACGCTTGTATTGGAGCTCTTTGCCTGTTCGCCTTTCCTCTACCCACACCACACCGTAACAGAAGAACGGACCACAAACAATGGGACAAGATGAGCATTCTCATCACCTCTTCCAACTCCACCAACCGTCTTCTGACCTGTTTCCAGGACGGCCGACACATTGAAGAATATGTCGCAGAGTTCCTGGAGCTCTCTGATGGGGTAAGCTGGGCAGATGACGTCCAAAAGATCGCCTTTTTGTGTGGGTTGGATGATATCTTTTACCAGCAAGCTCCAGCAGCAGCGATCCCAGGTACGCTCGCCTAGTACCTGAATCATGTGCTGTGGTTCAGCCATCACCGTAGGTGATGATGATGATGACATCGCCACTCAACCACCAACACCAGCCATCTTCTTCGCCACGCTTCCTGTCCTCGTCCAGAGTCATGAAAAAGAGGACTTAATTGACTTTGATACCGAGCCAAAGCTGCCCGTCATGTCTTCCAAGCCTGAGAACCTTCATGTCATGCCTGACCAGCCTGATCTTCAAGTCAGTCCTGGCGAGCCTGCGTATCACGTCATGCCCGCCGAGCCAGAGACTGTTCACGTCATGCCCGCCGAGGCGGCGCTGGAGTCTTTCATTTCACTTTTGATCAATTTAATGCAACCTTGCTGAATAAAAGTATTTATTTATTTAACAACAAACATAATGTCCCCAAAATATTGAGACATTTGTTACTCTGTTGTATATTGAACGCTGTTGCAAATATGGCGTAAACATAGATGAGGTTTTGTTGAAATTTCCCTTCAAAACTGTTTAATTAATAATGATAAAAAAATTTTTATTAACTGTCGTGATGTAAAATAAGTTTTAGCTATTGTTCTAAATCAAAAAGCTAATTAATTATAAATGATTTAAAAGAAAACTTCAGGTTTTTTTTATAATAATATTTAAATAGTAAATACCTGTATAATAAATATTATATATATTTCTGACATGAAATGAAATGAAAATGATGGGGTCAATGAAAATATAGCCAGTGCAATCAGAACAAACCTGAGCTGACCAGGAAAACAGAAAAAAAATCCTTATGAGTCCTGTTTCAGATTATTTCAATGACATAAACGAAAGGAAAGCCCCATGGGAAGGTCAGTTAGTGCACACACGTTGTTGAGACTGTTCACGTCATGCCCGCCGAGCCAAAGACTGTTCACGTCATGCCCGCCGAGCCAGAGACTGTTCACGTCATGCCCGCCGAGCCAGAGACTGTTCACGTCATGCCCGCCGAGCCAGAGACTGTTCACGTCATGCCCGCCGAGCCAGAGACTGTTCACGTCATGCCCGCCGAGCCAGAGACTGTTCACGTCATGCCCGCCGAGCCAGAGACTGTTCACGTCATGCCCGCCGAGCCAGAGACTGTTCACGTCATGCCCGCCGAGCCAGAGACTTCTTCACCGCTGGTCCCGTCCAGCCCTAAGACTGTACCGCCACTGGTCATGTCCAGCCCAGAGCCTGTCGTCACACCAGAGCCTGAATCCCACCCAGCCTCCCTCTCCCGCCTCCCTCTCCCGCCTCCGCCCATCAACATTCATCTTTCATCCCAGCCTTCGTTGTCTCCCATCAGCCCTTTTGCTCATCCACAACCCCTCTGCAGTGAGATGAATTCGCCGCAGGTCTGCCCGTCACCAACTCAATCTGGGTCGATGGATCCCCGGTCTCCCCCTCCCACCTCCGCTACCTCGTCCTGTCGAGCCATCAACGCAGCCTTGGCTTCAACCGCCCTCAGCTCCACCATGGACCCTCAGTCCACCAGCTCTGCCGGGCTCTATCATCCCTCCGGCTCTGCCTTGGTCCCTCATCGACCCGCCCTCGCCCTGGGACTACCCTCCTCCGGCTTCGCCTCGTCACTCCGTCCCTCAGGCTCAGTTGGGCTCCTCACTCCCTCCGGCTCCACCTTGGTCTACGGTCGCTTCAGCTTCGCCACGGCCTTCGGGGTCCCCGCCTGCGCTTCAGTCCTCTCCCTCATGATCTGCCTCCGTTGGTCGTCCCCAGAACATCGTCTGCCACCAGGTCCACTCCACCATGGCTCCTCCCGCCTTCGACTCCACCCTGGAGCCTCGTCCTGGCTGGCGTCTGGTATTCCATCTGGCTCCTCCTGCTCCTGGCACCTCACTGGCTTCTCCCACCATCCACTCCTCCATGGACAATTTTTGTTTTTTACCCTGGACTCTTTTTGTTTTTTCTTTCGGTCTGCTTCACGCCCTCCTCCTGAACCCCTCCATGCATTTATACCCTGTGTTCTCCCTCTGTCTTTGTCCATTCTCGTCTATGTTTCATTGAACCTAGTGTGTGTGTACCTTCAACCCGTGATCCCTGTACCTGTGAGTTTCAGTTAAGTAAACGTTTGTATTGGAGCTCTTTGCCTGTTCACCTTTCTTCTAATTACACCACACCGTGACAGATACATTTTTAGGATCATTTGATGAACAGAAAGTTCAAAAGATTAGGATTTTTTTGTTAAATATTAATCTTTTGTAATATTATAAAAGTCTTTAATTTCACTTTTGATCAATTTAATGCAACCTTGCTGAATAAAAAAAATATATATTTAACAAAAAACATAATGACCCCAAAATATTTGAGACATTTGTTACTCTGTTTATTGAACGCTGTTGCAAATATGCCGTAAACCTAGATGAGGTTTTGTTGAAAATTCCCTTCAAAACTGTTTAATTGATAATGATAAAAAAATGTAATTAACCGTTGTGATGTAACAAGTTTTAGCTATTGTTCTAAATTAAAAAGCTAATTAATTATTATAAATGATTTAAAAGAAAACTTCAGGTTTTATTATAATATTATTTAAATAGTAAATACCTGTATAATAAATATTATATATATTTCTGACATGAAATTAAATGAAAATGTTGGGGTCAATGAAAATATAGCCAGTGCAATCAGAACAAACCTGGGGCCTCATTTATAACCGTTGCGTACGCACAAAACCGGCCCTGAAAGAGGCGTTGCCACTTCCGATGCATAACATAAGTTGTGATTTATAAAAACAAACTTGACGGGAAAACGTGCGCACCTGCACGCAAACTCTGACCCATGCGTATGAACGTTTTGGAGACGGAGCAGTTTGGTGACACCGATGGTGAGCCGGAGTTAAATGTATTTTTGGTCACTTTTAGACAGAAAATCTAAATAAATGTACATAGGCTATACAGAAAGATAATACAAATATAATTTCACTCACCAAGCCTATCACTTGAAGCAAATATCCACATCTTAAATGTTCGCGCCAGCGAGCGCGTTGGGCCGTTTAGTGAAACTGACGCATATCTAACGGCAGATGAAGTAAAACTGTAAATCTTCATTATGAGTCCTAATCATAAATAGGCTACATTGCGTGTTCACAATAACAGTTTAAATAAAATAATGATTTAAACTATGTTTTACTTCTAAACATTTAGATTAAATATGCCATTCTCATTAATGGAGTTAAACACTTAAACTACATGACATTTAGCCTGAAAAGTTAGGCTAATATATATTCAATAAATAGCCTAAATATTTGTTGTGGATGCAATGCTTTTGAACACTTTTCCTTTGGCATGGCCCTTACAAGGTCTATCTGTTTGCATTAAAAATATAAATCAATTAAAAATACTATTTGGCCAGTGGAATGTAATGTAATGTGACGGCACATCCGTATTTCATATTTTCCTAATGTCTTGTACCGTTAAACATGTTATCACGTCGATGAATAATCATATGCAAATGATATGCAGATGAGGATATGCATAGTAAGATAGGCGTTGTAAGCTCCATATATGGTTATTTCGGGGAGCAGACGCATGTGCGCACAATCTTCCGCTGAGTGGGATTTATAAAGTGAATTCTGCGCAGGTTCTGGCGTACGCACGCTTTTATAAGTCCGAATATTTTTTTGCGTACGTCATTTTTGGCTTTTGGGCGCACGTACACTTTTAGTAAGGATCCTACGCACAGTTTTATAAATGAGGCCCCTGAGCTGACCAGGACAACAGAAAAAAAAATCCTTATGAGTCCTGCTTCAAATTATTTCAATGACATAAACGAAAGGAAAGCCCCATGGGAAGTTCAGTTAGTGCACACACGAACACAGTCATGTCTGCGTTTTACATTTCCCATCTGTTTTACCACATTGTGTAACTGTTAAGTGTTTGCACACATACCTGGAAGCAGCCAGCGCAGGTGTGCGGACCAGATGGGGCGTTTGTCACCCCTCGCTGTGTTCAATATGCCTGTGAACAGAACCAGATGTGCTGTTGGTTTTCTTCCGGTCATCTGGAATTGTCTCACAAACACAAAGCATCTACTTAATATTTACTGAGGAAATGCTTTCAATTTTGTCAGACACATTTATTAAATTTCTGCATTCAGTTAAGTTTACTCTTAGGTTATCTCACGCTTAAAGGGATTGTTCACCCAAACATTCAAATTATCCCATTACTTACTCACCCTCAAGCCATCCTAGGTGTATATGACATTCTTCTTTTAGCCAAACACAATCAGAATTATATT
Source organism: Phoxinus phoxinus (assembly GCF_949152265.1). Taxonomy (NCBI): domain Eukaryota; kingdom Metazoa; phylum Chordata; class Actinopteri; order Cypriniformes; family Leuciscidae; genus Phoxinus; species Phoxinus phoxinus. The sequence goes on along the minus strand of NC_136882.1, from coordinate 8,259,403 downwards.
AAAGGGGTGGTATAATCCCCTATTCACAAGATGTAAAATATGTCTTTGATGTCCCCAGAGTGTGTATGTGAAGTTTTAGCTCAAAATACCCCACATATATTTTTATATAGCATGTTGTCACTTTTTGAGGGTGAGCAAAAACGCACCGTTTTGTGTGTGTTCCTTTAAATGCAAATGAGCTGCTGCTGGACGCACAGGGGGCGGAGCTTCAAGAGTTTGTGTCCTTTTACCTCACACAGACATGCACTGAAAATTTCAAAAACAAAACCTTTTATGTTCAAACTGAAGTCAGAAAGATGGAAAGACTCAAGAAGAAGTGACAACATGTAGAATGCATCAGGACATTTCTGAATGGTTAGTTGATTAATTTAGGTAGCTTATGTGTAGTTATCTTCTAGTCATTGATTAGCATATTCTGTCAAGATAATCTATAAATCGTGTTCAGGGGGCGTGTTTGTGTAAACTTTGGTGATGTCACTAATGGCGCTTTTCCACTGCATGGTACGGCTCGGTTCGGTTCGGTACGGTTCAACACGGTGCGGAGCGGTTCGGCTCGCTTTGCTTTTCCACTGCGTGGTACGACTCAACTCAGTACGGCACGGTTCGGTTCGCTTTAGCTCGTTTGCTTTTCCACTGCAGTTAGTACCGCTTCAAAGTGGGTGGGACTGATCGTTAAGTTGTATGTCCGGTGGTAGCCGTGTGCGGCTAAGAGCTGTGCTACTTCCGCTCCTCGGCAACCAACGAGAGGAACGTCTGCACCTCGTCCACTGACCACGATTCAGCCATTTCTTGTTTGATTTTTTTTTTACTTTTTTTGTCAAGTAAAAACTCTAAAACAGGTGCTACCGCGTTTGCTGTTGTCTGGCTATTTAAATATAGCGGGTTTAGTGTCTCGTGTAGCAAATATACAATGACGCTGAAGTGACGATTTTGTCTGACCAATCAGTGATCTGCAGTGTTTTCACGTCACGTTTAGTATCGGTACGGTACGCTTGGAACCTCAACAGAGGTGGTACCATTTAAAGCGAGCCGTGCCGTACCGTACCATGCAGTGGAAATGCGCCATAAGTGAGCCGTACCGAACCGAGCCGTACCGTACCATGCAGTGGAAAAGCGCCAAAGCGTGCCGTGCCGTACCGAACCGTACCGTACCATGCAGTGGAAAAGCGCCATAACTCGGAGGAAGGTCGTGTAGTCCAGTGGCGATTTCTTTAAGACTGCAAGGGAAGCTCGGCTTCCCCTATAATGTCAACAATTAATGGTCAAATATATGTACTATTTTGTTAACATTTTATTGACTAAAAATGCTTTAGAACGCGTTCATCTCGAAGACGAGTTCGTTCAGAATCAGCAGCTGGTCAGCTGACTCGATTTCCTTCTCATTCATTCCCGTAGCGTCACAGTGCATTTTTCTGTTGAAGCCGAGCGTCCATTGACTTCAATGGGGCTGCTTTGAACAGTTTTTTTCAGTGCTGTGAAACTAGACGGTCATTGGATAAATGCTGCGATTATGTCCCGCCCACGGACGCTCAGCGTCTCTGGGGGGAATGGAGGAGTGGGCGGGCCCGGACTCCGAGCGTCTGCGTGGTGATTGGAGGGTCTGTCATCTCCTTTTGATTGACAGAATTTCTGTCCATAGCTGAAGCTTTTCGAGCTCAATGAAAAGTAAACTGAAAAACGCTTTTCTCACGCAGGGAAAAATCGCGAAGCAAAGAGGACACTGACACTGACAGACAACAAAGAGAAGGTTACATTTGATAAGCAAATTCTCGGCTCTCCGATTCTGTAAATTGTATTACGAAATTCAAACAATAAATATCGCTTTAGCACTTGTAAATGTGACGTGACAGATCATCTCTCACTCAAACGAGTAAATAATAAATAAACACGAATCAGCATGTTGAAAGATCCAGTACAACTTACCAAAATGTATATCCCTCATACTTAATATCGAGCAATCAGTGTTTTTCAACGCGGAAAGAAAAATGGCACAACGTTTAGGTTTAACCAGGGTTTAACGTACGTTACCTCAGGATCAAGAAAGCCATTTAATAACTATTGCACATTAGTTGGCTAGAAAAATTAGCTACAGAGAGGAGTATTTTGCTAAATATGTGCACTGTATGACATCTTTATATTATATTTGTATTATATTTAATTTGAGATGTTATTTAACCTTTAATAATAATACCAGCTGACAGGGCTCTCTGTATGTTTACAGCATGTATGAGATTTTTTTTTTCTTGAAAAAAAAATGAATGTAAGTTAGGCTAACGTTACCTAATATTTATCCAAATAAATCGATATTGAATCAAGATCCGAATCAAATCAAAAGAATAAAATTGAATTGAAATTGAATTGAAATGCAATAATAAAATCAGTAGCCTACAGTCATTGTACCATGTAAACATTGTAACATGTTTTTACTAAACTTAATAAAATTCTGTTTAATTACCTAATGTTTTGACAATCACGATACACATATTTTGATGGAAGTTTTGGACCATTTTTATGATGTAGGCCGAAAATGAGCTTCCCCTCTTTGAAAGACCAGCAGTCGCCACTGGTGTTGTCCCATACCAGCCGTTTGTTGTAGTCCTTAAAAAGCAATTTCTTTAAAAGCAAATATCTCCCTTTGCTTTGAACTTTGAGCATTGTAACTTTGCAGATGTTGTTTATGCTCAAACAGCAACATTACACACTAACTAAAGTTGTGTAAAAAGTTTAATCATAATCAACCACCCCTTTAATAAATAAAATAGAATTTTTAAAGAGAAATGTGCCAGGAACTTGATATTAGTTTGAACCGTGAGAGGCGTCAAAGCTTACGCTACTCCTACATCCTACGTCATGCGTGGGGCCAGAGGTCACTCGTCATACGTCGGGTCAGAGGTCACTCGTCATGCGTCGGGTCAGAGGTCAATCGCCATGCGTCGGTTCAGAGGTCACCCGTCATGCGTCAGGTCAGAGGTCACTCGTCATGCGTCGGGTCAAAGGTCACTCATCATGCGTCATGCGTCGGTTCAGAGGTCACTCGTCATGCATCATGTCAGAGGTTGTCGACTCTCACCTGAGCTTACGCTACTCCTACATTATGTGTCAGGTCAGAGGTCACTCGTCATGCGTCGGGTCAAAGGTCACTCGTCATGCGTCGGGTCAAAGGTCACTCGTCATGCGTCGGTTCAGAGGTTACTCGTCATGCATCGGGTCAGAGGTCGTCAACTCTCACCTGAGCTTACACTACTCATACATCATGTGTCAGGTCAGGGGTCACTCGTCATGCGTCGGGTCAAAGGTCACTCGTCATGCGCCATGCGCCATGCGTCGGTTCAGAGGTTACTCGTCATGCATCGGGTCAGAGGTCGTCAACTCTCACCTGAGCTTACGCTACTCATACATCATGTGTCAGGTCAGGGGTCACTCATCATGTGTCAGGTCAAAGGTCAATCGTCATGCGTCGGGTCAGAGGTCACTTGACATGTGTGGGGTCAGATGTCACTCGATATGCGTCGGGTCAGAGGTCACTTGACATGCGTCGGGTCAGAGGTCACTTGACATGCGTCGGGTCAGATGTCACTCGTCATGTGTCATGCGCCGGGTCAGAGGTCACTTGACATGCGTGGGGTCAGATGTCACTCGATATGCGTCGGGTCAGAGGTCACTCGTCATGCGTCGGGTCAGAGGTCACTCTTCCGTCGGAACTAGACTCGCGTACGGCCTTTACCGGAAGCCAGTGATTATAGTTTATAAAATTATAAATATGGATATTTTTCTTACAAAACAACGCATGGCTTGGCTTCTGAAGCCGTATGGATCACTTTTATGATGGATGGATGCGCTTTTTTGGGCTTCAAAAACTAAAGGTACCATTCACTCCCATTATAAAGCTTGGAAGAATATTTTTTAATATAACTCTGTGTTCGGCTGAAGGAAGAAAGGCATATACTCTACACCTAGGATGGCTTGAGGGAGAGTAAATTATGGGAGAATAAAACATTTTGGGTGAACTAACCTTTTATGTTCTCTGTACTTTTATGCTGTTAAACACATTTTCCATCAACATTGAATTTATTTCAATATCTGTGTGTGATGTTCTGGTTTTAATGTGTTTACAGACATCAGAATTGGGAGTGACAGAGCATGTGGAGGGAGACCCGTGTAAATTTGCCCTGTGGGTGGGACGCACACCCTCATCTGACAACAAGACTGTCCTCAAGGTACATCATGCTCTCTGTTTATTATTAATCAATTACTTTTAGAGTATTTGTACATGTTCCAATCAGTGAAATTTCTTGTGAACAAAGATCAGGTCCTATATTTTAAACACGGATCTTGTGTTGTAAATGCATGACTGTGTCTGTTTCAGGCGTCCAGTATTGAGGTGAAGCAAGAATGGATTAAAAACATCCGCGAGGTCATCCAGGAGAGAATCATTCACCTGAAGGGGGCGCTGAAGGAACCGATCCACGTTCCCAAAAGACCCTCCAAACCCCGCAAAGACAGCAAGAGGTCAGCCACACTTTACTATTGCGTACTGTACACCAGTCCTAAAAAAGAAGAAACAAAATGCATTCATAAAATCATAATCTCAGCTCTCATAATGCTTCTCAAAATATACTGCAGTTGTAAATCTTATAATTGTAGATTCTGCTTTGTTTGTTGTTAGCAAATCATTTGCATGTCGCTTTGGATACTGTGACGTGACTAAATGTAAATGAAAATCTGTAGAAAGACTGAGACAAAACTCTACATCCATGAATATTTATATGCAGCATAATCTGTGCATAACAATGCAGGAGGCTTGTGTTCATTTGAAATATGTTTTCCATACTGTCTCTCTTCATGCAAACATCATTAGTTAGTTAAAAATTGTACATAGGGACTAAGGGTTTGCAGCAACGCCAATATTTGTAAATGGATCAATTGCAATGGCGAAACTATTTGTGGATAAAACCAGATATTATGAGTGGGGCTTAAATCAGAAAGTTTGTCCAGAAACCATTATACTAACATAGAAGAATTTCTGACAAAAAAAAAAAAAAAAAAAAATCTGCAACTGGGACGCAACTATTTGTATGCAACTCAACTCAACTCAACTTTTACAACGTGGCGATTTCCTATGAATTTGTATGATATGATTTGTATAAAAACAAATTACGATTTTTAGATCTTACGAAAAGGTGCAGATGAAATTGTATGAATTCATACAAATTAGTCACCAACTAGCCAAAAATATAACATAGCTGCAATGCGATTGTGTTGTTTCATTCATTGAGTTTACACTTTACACAATCACTATTGCACTGTCATTTTTAAATATTATGCTGTCACCCGGCTCACCTGTTCACCAGCATGAACAAGGAGAGATTGTATCTAACGAATGTTATCATTTCTTTGAATTTTGAAGTAAAGTTTTCAGCTTTGGGCGCATGCCTAATCGGGACTTGTATTTGTGTGTTTGGTTGCAGGGACACTGGAGATGATGCTGACAGTCAGGGAGACGGCAGCAGTCAGCCGGACACCATCTCCATCGCATCTAGAACCTCACAGAACACTGTGGACAGTGACAAGGTACAAATACACAGATCTGACCTCTGACCTCTGGAGCTGCTCTCGCTAGGTGCACTGCAGTCACTGGAACCCTTCATTACTGACTTTCCTGATCTGTGACATAACATTTACCATCAGGTGCTAAAGGAGCTTTGAGTCATTTAGGTGTTCTTTATGCTTTCATCATAACTAACAGTGCAAACACGATGCATTTAAGAGATTTGTTGATTAAAACGTGAGTTTTGGCGAGAATCCAGAACTTAGTCACTGATAAACTTGTGTTGTTTGATTGACAGCTCCAGTGATTGCAAAGGGAATGTAATTTGATCCCTTCCTATAGGCTATATAATTGAATCAAAGTTTAACTAACAGAATATTTGCATCCTACTAAGAGAAGCAATGTCAAGTTGACAGTTTAGTCACTGGTTTGATTTACTGACACATATCCAAAAGGAACATCAGACTGTACATGAATCATTACATATCAGAAATCACTGGTCACAGATCAGGCATTGGAATCAACACGGTTACATGTAAGTTTACATGTCGTGGCATTACTGTCGAGTCCATATCGTAAAACGCTGTTTGCAAAACCTGCGCCGAAATTGCAACTGATTTACCGAAGAATCCACAGTGCAATGTACCGAATACAAAAAAATAATGCTCAACTGGAAAATAAAAACACATTCCTAGCATTAGGATCCTTTAAAGGGTAAAGTTATTTTTGTTCCAGTGATCCTGCATCGCTCATTATCTCACTAACACGCCAGTGGGCGGGGCCAAAGTTGCAATGATGAAGTAGGCGTTGATTTTTTGGACGTGTTAGTCCAAAGCTGTTTTTGGATTAACAAGGACGTTTTCAGTTCTACTTACAGGATATTCTTATAGTATGATTATGATTATGATTATCTGTCAAAAGCTCAAGGAAAATGTTATTTCTCAGTTCATGACCCCTTTAAAGCACTGTTTACAAGGCTACATGGGTCAGAAACATCAAAAACGATTAGCAAGTAAAATTCTCAGCTGGTCTGACTGGGCCAATAGAAAAAAATTGAGCCATGATATATTGAAGGGCTCAGGTAAATGTGACATTTATTATAATGGGTTTATGTGAAGATTGATTTAAGTAGTTTTGAGAGTGTTTAAGTCGATTGCATCATCACCCTGCGAGCTCTTTTGGCATGATTTGCTGGCCGCAACTCTCTGATTGATGGAATTTTCTGCACAGCATTATGGGTAATGTAGTTTTCACCTCAAATTCTGCCATTAAACACTATAAAAAAAATAAGTTGAAATAATTCAAACAGATGAATTCAACAAAAGCATATACACCGTTTCTTATGTTCTTCTCTACATCTTATGTTTGTAAATTATTATTAAAAATAAATGTTTAACTTTTTTACTTCCATAACACAACTGTTGCACACTATTGCTGAATTCGTAACTGCATACTGGCATACTACTCTTAATTTATGGCAAAAATATAGTATGTGGTTCCAAAATTGTGCAAATCGTTCCACTAAAAACTCAGCCAAACTCCAGGCTCCGCCCAGAGAAGGGTCAGGTGATCAGTGATTGACAGGTGTATGTCACACACACAGGGTTTCCCTGCTTTAGGTATGGAGCAGGGGCTGTCATGCTCCAGCACAGATGATGAGAGCAGTGGTCATGAGCAGTAAACAGATGAACATGTACAGCCATGAAATGTCTCTTCAAACTGTGTGCTGGATTCTGTCCTCATAGGAACTACGAGCCCCCCTATCAAATCAAAGTAAGACACATTTCACACATGTGCTCCCAACAACACGTGTTTGTGCTGGTGTTTTGTTGTGTTTTATGAGTTGTGCGTGTTTGTGTTGTGAGGTTTGGAGATGACCACATCACTGTGACTTGCTTGAGGATGTTTTTGAATGAGTTTTATCAACTCTTGATTCGATTTGAAGGAGTATGATTTCCTTTAAGGGCAGAAGATCATCCTGCTAGGATCTTAAAGTACTCTGTGTAATGCGCTTACTCTGCTCTGATTGAATTTTACACAACTAAATGTTGAAAAAGCTCTGCACTCTTGTGAGAGGAAGCACCCGAAGATATGTATGCCTTAGATGTCTGGTGCTGGAGTCCCTTAATGCAGGAAGGGGTTTTGGGATGGATCATTACGGCTGACTTCTTGAATAGGCATCCAAAAAACAACTAGTTGGTCATTGTTGTTGACAACTGAGTTGAGTTTTAGACTGTCAGCATGATAAAACTCCCTCATCCCCTTTGACCCTCCTAGACGGTTCGATTTAAATGTGTTTAATGGTTTCTTCAATCTGAGCGGCAATCAACACCAAGACCCTTTGCATTCTCTCGTGGAAGTATTGTGTTCCCTGTATACGTTCTAAGTATTGCATAATGCTAAGTATTGCATTATCCTGAGAATTGGTCAAATGTAGGTTTGCTCCCAACTTTTATTATTTCTATCATAAAGGCTTTGAGGGTGACCATTAAAGTTGGGTAACTACAAAAGTTTTGAAAGTGAACGCAAAAGCATCAACATTTATAAATGTATTTATTTTTGTCCTCCCTTCAGTTTTTTTTGCCCATCACCAGGTGTCTTTAGGGGTTCTGTAGCAAGACCCTAACAAGAAACAATTTTAGAACTGTGTTGAATAATATATATGAATGTGTATACATGTATCAATGGAAACGTATAACTTGAAAGCATAAAATCTAGAGTTCTTACACATTTGGTAGCAGCAAAGAACACTTCAGCCATCTACTGGTCATTGTTGTCGTTGCATGATTTTTGACCTGACATAAACTCGTATTAGTTTTCTTTTCTTTTCTTTTTCTTTTTTTAAACGAGATGGCATTAATCTGAACCAATACATGATACATTATCATGTTTTCTTAATGTTTTAACTTTACATGATGTTATTGTTTGTGGGAAATTAGTGTTATTTCATTTTAAAAAAACGGCCAAGCACAATTATTAAGCAACTAAGGAGAGGTAAATGATATCAAAAGTTTGTGAACCGCATAAGTGTGACCATTTTTGAACAGCCTAGGAGGGTTATAGTACTACTTTTGTGAAAAATATTTTGAGTATTTGCATCAATATTCTGCTAAAAAAACACATTAGATTGTTATATGCTGAAACTAGCCCAATTACACAGGGCTTCCTTAAAGGAATAGTTCACTTAAAAATGAAATTTCTGTCATCATTCACTTTGACTCACCAAACTAACTCACCCTCAAGTTGTTTCAAACCTGTATGAATTTCTTTCTTCTGCTGAACACAAAAGAAGATATTTTGAAGAATGTCGGTAACCAGACAGTTGATGGACCCCATTGACTTACATATTATGTTTTCCCTACTATGGAAATCAATGGGGTCCATCAAGTAAATTTATTAAATTATGTGTAAATTAATTTTCATTTTGAAGTGAACTATTACTTTAACCCTTTAAGTGCCCCCCCCCCCCCCACACACACACACACACACACACACACACACACACACTTCTTTTTTGAAAATGCACATTCTGAACCAAAAAAAATGTAATTGTAATTCTTGTTATCAAGAATACTTTGGAACATAGACAAAAGATTGGTCTTGTTTTAAATAAGATATATATGTCAGATTTTTGTACAAGTGAAATAAATTAAGTGAAACAGAAAAAAGTTATAGAAGTTTGAGTTTATGAAAATGTACAATGTAAAAAATTTAATTATTTTTAATATTAAAACTGCAAAAAAAAAAAAAAAAAATCTGAACAAGTTGTTTCAAGATTTTGTTTGGGCGCAGTACCAAACTTTTTCACTAGATGACAACCAGACTCCATTACTGCCCATATAAGGGCGCCTCCATTTCCATATGTGTTTTTTCTTTATATTCAAAACATTTTCAGACCTTTTTTTTTCTAAAATAATTGAATGGATGCTATCTTTTGAACTCTTGGCATGAAAACAAACTGAGGTTTCTACCATTCTTTCATGATTTTTCATGTTCATCACGATTTCAAAATAAAGGTCTGAACACGCCTTAGGAGTATGAAAATATTATTGTTGCAAATTAATAAATTACAGCTCCTCTGTGTTTTATTTTGAAAATCAGTCCCCAAATATATAAAGTAGAGATTGTAAGCTTTCAAATGATATATAGTTTGTCAAGATTAGTTTAGGTTTAGTATAGGATATTACTGTTTTAAATATGTAATGACTTTGGGCCCACCGGTGGGCCATTGACACTTAAGTCCTTCTAGCCATTCAGACGACAACCCACTGACTACACTCAATGTGTAGTTTTTCACATCCCTAGTTCTTGCCTCATCTAAAACACGTATTTTTGAAATACACAATGACACCAATAGGGTTATTCACACACACACAGACATACACACACACACACACACACACACACACACACACACACACACACACACACACACACACACACACACACACACACACTGAGTGAACACCGAGACACTGTGTTTCTATTGCTGCCTGTTTATTGTCTTTTACGAGCCTGATTGTGTCCGTTGGTCTCGGTCCAGCTTGTTGTGTGCTTGTAAATGGTTATTTTGTCTAGATTTTGAAAGCTTTTTAAAGCGGCAGCATGTTTCCTCAAAACGGCATTGTGCAAACAATGACTGTTCCCACACCGGTTTCTTTAATGTTCCTGTGCAGTATTGAGCTGAAGTCAGTTCTCTGTTGTTTTCAGGCTGATGTGAGCTGAGGACACAGTGTGTGTGTGTGTGTGTGTGTGGTGTGTGTCTCTCTGGAATAAGAGTTTCCTTCATTCACCCACAACAGCTCAGGGACTGTGTATTACTGTACACTGCGGAAATCACATTCATCATACTGCATAATGATGCTTTTATCCGTACTGCTCGGTGCTCAGCGCATGTCACAAGACCATCACACACCATTTCAGATTTCTCACTGGCTTTGTCTTCAAGATGAAACCATATTCATTTAGCATATTTTTCATTAAATATATATTTTTGTTCCATGGCCATGGAATTATTCTAAAAGCAAATATAAGTCTAGAAAGAGGTTTTCTTTAGTAGACGGTCCATGTGTCTTTGATTTAAATCACTCACAACAACAAGGTTCAAGCAGTCATTCTTACAATGCGATTCAAACCATATGTTGTGGGTTTCAAGGTAGTCACATACTAACTATTCATGTCAAATGAAAGTGATGCTGCTCGTACTGGACGTCTCAGATTACAGGGCCTGGACTGGGTAAGTGCGGGATTGTTTTGCAATACAATTTTAAAAGTTCCTGAAAGTTTCACCATCACAACACAGTAGTTCCCTGATACACATCTGACATACACATGTGTGAAAGTATGAAGAAATAAAACTAAAAAATCAACTAAACAATTACACTGGCAACAATAATATTTGCAGAAAGAAAAAGAAAAAAAAGTCCAAAATAATAAGGCTAATTAGGGAATAGGGATAGTAAATATATATTTTGATTACAGATGTATTCGATCTAATAATAATAATTACTTTATACAGTATGTTCAGTTTGTGAACATGAAAACATTAAATGCAATGATTTGAAAATATGTTGTTGTTAAGTAGTACTGTCAAATCGATTAATCGTAAAAATTTGTGTTTACATAATATACTATAGGTGTGTGTATTATAAAATTTATATAGATCATATATGTCTGTTTGTGTCTGTAAATATGTACATATACACACATTTATACAGGATATGTGTATAAATATGTGTCTGTATATAATATATATACACACACACACGCATATATACTATACATACAAATTTAATAATATACATGAATATACACATATGTATATTATGTAAACTTAAACTTTTGTTAGATGCTAATAAATAAATTTGACAGCACAATTTTTAAGTTAATTTGAACAATAAAAATCCTGCTGGATCTGTGCTTGCAGTGAATACAATTTACTATTTTTCAATGTGTGATTTATTTATTTATTTATTATTATTATTATTATTTATTAATTTACCGGTTAGGGTCATCATGATAATTCATTATTAATTAAAGGGGTGGTAAAGTATGATTTCACTTTTCTAACTTTAGTTAGTGTGTAATGTTGCTGTTTGATCATAAACAACATCTGCAAAGTTACAACACTCAAAGTTCAAAGCAAAGGAAGATATTTGCTTTTAAAGAAAAGGACTACAACAAACGGCTGGTAGGGACTACACGACATTCCTCCCGGGGTTAGTGACATCACCAACCCTAAAATGTACATAAGCCCCGCCCCCGGGAACACAGTCCATGTTGAGAAGAGGAAGAGTTGTTGTAGTCGAGCACATTTGTGAGTCAGCTCAAACTTTAGCATCCATCTTTTCACATGCAATAGAAAGTCACTCTGTGTGCATCTCACAACAGTTCCTATACGAGCGATTTATAGATTACCATGACAGAATATTCAATTCAATTCAATTCAATTCAAATTTATTTGTATAGCGCTTTTCACAATACATATTGTTTCAAAGCAGCTTTACAGAAAATGCCTTTCAAAAATGTACAAACAAAAATACAGTTAGTTAATCATAAATTTAGGGCATAACATATCGCCGGCGTTGGGTCGGCGATATGTTATGTAAATTAGCAATTAATATGCTAATTTAAGATAGTTAACTCCACATCAGCAACATAAATTCATCAACATTAAACATTAAACATTTTAACATTAAAGGCAGAACAGTTTCTGTCATGTTAGTGTGTGTGCGTGAGGTAATCGCAGCTGCTAACACACACAAGCTCTTGAAACCCCGCCCTCTGCAGCAGCTCATTTGCATTTAAAGGGCCAGACACAAACCGGTGCGTTTTTGCAAACCCTCAAAAAGTAAAAAACTTCACACACACACTCTGGGGACATCAGATATTAATTTTAAGGCATTTTACCACCCCTTTAAAATACTTTAATAATTAAAAACAAAAATGGAAAACAAAAATATATTAGTGTCCCTATTTTTTAATTAATATATAATAACTAATTAAAATTCAATAATTAGTTGACCACTTAACTAGTAATCTGTAGCCTGTTGCTTTTTAGTTGACAATTTAGTCATGAATTTTTTTTAACATAAATCCCTGGTCTGATTTGAATCCGAAAAGTAAGTTTTTGCAACTTGCCACAAGTCACCTTATAACAACAGGCATGAGGACAGGTGGACGACAAAGACAAATACACACACAACCAAAGTGTCCTGCATTGTGTTCACCCGAGAAGATCTTAACACTGAACTAAACCAATCAGAAACGCTTTAGAAAGAGAGAGAAACAGAGGCAGGGAGGAGAGAGAGAGAGAGAGAAAGCAGAGATAGTCGTAGAAGGAGGACAGATAAGCCGTCATGCCAAAGTGGATGAGTTTTAAACTTTTCAAAGAGAGCAGTCGAGTAAGTGACATTCATTTATTTCCTAACTCTATAAGGTGTGTGTGAGTGTGTGAGTGTGTGAGTGTGAGTGTGAGAGAGATCAGGGTTTCATTGACAGACTGTGAGAGCCGGTTGTCTGTGATCATGCTGGCTAAAGGTGTGGAGACTAGTTATTTCTGAATAAACTGTGTAAACTGATTTTTGGATATTAGTGATTTTTGTTTTTTTGTAAACTGTAGTATGTGAAAGCACGTCCCCATATGCTATAGATATGTCCGTGTGTCAGTCAGTGCTTCAGCATTCCTGAAGGAGATTTACATGTTAAACTGAGGTTGATAGCAGTGGCAGGAAACCGATTGTTAACTCAGTCGTTTCATACTGACATAATCTCCCTAACACACCCTCGTTTTACGATCACAGGGATAGTTCATCCTGAAAGGAAAATTCTGCCATTATTTTCTCGTGTCGTTACGAATTGATATGACTTACTTTCTTCTGTGGAACACAAGAGGAGATGTTTTGGAGAATGTTCAAACCACTGTTTTTCAACAAAAAGAAAAGAAAAGGAATCAGAGTAATATCAGGAATTATAAAAACACATACTACGCAGTAGTCAAGACAGTTTGTCTGAGGAATTTCATCTGTCATTTAATCGCTTTCAAATATGTGCACAACTACATGACACTACTTTTTCTGACACGTCTCATGAATGACGTGATGTGGATAATGTATATATCATTGGCTCTGATATTTTTGTGGCTTCACAAGAAATCATTCGCAGTTGTATCTGTTTTGTCCTGTGTTCTGCTCCCCTGAATCCTCTGATCATGATAAAGAGATCCGCGAGACCTTTCACATGAAGCCCGTGTGACGCTCATGTCCTCTCTGTCCTCCATCTGAGACCCCACATTACCTAGCAACCCGCCTTCCCTCTCGATCACTACGGTGATAGTCCGCCGAGCAGATGGTGTGAGGACACGAACGAGGAAGCAGACTCAACTAAAACTAGATGCTCGGTAACATTTCAAAAAAGGCTCCCTGTATAAAGCTTGCTATGTGTCTAATAACGTACAGTGCTTAACAGAGTTCCCTTTCAGGGTTCCCGCGGATCATTAAAAAGTTTTATATATACTTATGAGAGGTCTTATATTTTAGATGACACTTTGACCTAGTTTTAATTTGGAAAAGTATTTAGATATGTCTAATTAGCGTCATATGATTAGTATTATTCTTACTTTGTGGATTTGCTTGTTCGTGTGACAATTCACAGCACTTATGACAGCATATTAAAGCTACACTGTGTAATTTAAAGGATTAGTTCACTTTAAAAAAAACTTTTGCTGATAATTTACTCACCCCGATGTCATCCAAGATGTCCATGTCTTTCTTTCTTCAGTCAAAAAAGAAATTAAGGTTTTTGATGAAAACATTTCTCCATATAATGGACTTTAATGGGCCCCAAACGGTTCAAGGTCCAGATGACAGTGTCAGTGCCGCTTCAACGGGCTTTAAACGATACCAGACGATGAATACGGGTCTTATCTAGCGAAACGATCGGTCATTTCAAAAATAAATAAAAAAGTTTACGTTTTATAAGCACAAATGCTCGCCTTGCTCGGTTCTGTGATGCGCGTTCGTGACGTCATGTAATACAACTACGTTGAAAAGTCAAAAATGTATGTCTTGACGAAAATTTTCTTTTAGGCTTTTTAATATTACAACACCCAGGATACGCACACGCAATGGGCATTTTAAGCGATAAACTGACACAAAGACATTTGAATATGTGTATATGGTCCTCCTTCCGCACATTTGTAAACACTGACTCGATACGTCAAGCGTGACCTTTTCAACGTAATTGCGTATTTTGTGACGTCACGAACGCGCATCACAGAACAGAGCAAGGCGAGCATTTGTGCTTATAAAACTTAGACTTTTTCATTTATTTTTGAAATGACTGAACGTTTCGCTAGATAAGAGGCTTATTCATCGTTCGTCTGGTATCGTTTAAAGCCCTTTGAAGCGGCGCTGACACTGTCATTTGGACCTTGAACCGTTTGGGGCCCATTGACATCCATTATATGGAGAAATGTTTTCATCAAAAACCTTGATTTCTTTTCGACTGAAGAAAGAAAGACATGGACATCTTGGATGACATCGGGGTGAGTAAATTATCAGCAAAAGTGTTTTTAAAAGTGAACTAATCCTTTAAGTTGATTCTTAGCAAAACACACTTTGTTCTTTCAAAATTATATGTGCTCATTAATTACTTCCACGAACTAATCAAGTATTCTCGTAAGCGTAGAATCTGCCATTTATAATACAGCCATGTCGGCAGCCATGTTGCGCCTCCATCTTGAAAATACATTAGCCAAAGAGGGACACACCTGGATATTCAAGCTTCGCCTTTCGCGCTTTTACACTCAGTGGCTCCGTGACGAATGCGAGCGGGAGATTACTCGCGACTGCCGGCAGATTTGAAATATTACGGACACCGTAGGAGTTAAAACACCCTTGGGATGGGAGAGGGCTAGAAGGTAATATTTGGTAGTCATATACACTTTCACCGCTAGATGGGAGTAATTCCTACACAGTGTAGCTTTAATTACTAAACAAAGAGAGAAGGGGTAGAAAATGTGTAAATGTAAGTTCAATTGTTCATTCTTTATGTGGTGTGATCGTCTATGATGATATCATAATTATTGTTTTAACAATGTGCAAGCTGTTTGCCATTCACACTTTCATTGCGTGATGAAGTTAATATGCCCCCAAAATTCAAGATTTATAGACATTTTTGAATGTTGACACATTTTTGACACATAGAAGTGTTTGTCTTATATTTTTATCATGTGATGTAGTTTCCCAAATATCAGCACAATTGCAAATGTGAAATTTATTTTATACAACAATTAAATATACAATAAGTTAATGTTTTGAGTTATATTTTAGACACAATATTGTTTATTCTTACTTTATTTTTCACCGACGAAATGAACACACAGCAGAACCGAGTCTCAGAGCAACACACAGCGGTGATTCGTTACTGAATAAATGCGTGTTTTGAATGAATCTGCTTATTTAATTAATTATTATATATAATTACGTCCACAACAGGCCTGAACCAGCCATGGCACCAGCAAAATATCATCTAATTATTATCATCAACAAAATCTTAGAAAATATTGAGAATTTGTTTTGGTCAATATTGCACACCCCTAATGTACTAGAGGTTTTGACAAAATGTTAATTGTGGCAGTCTATTTAAAAAATATATTTAATCAGTTTAAATGTTTTGGGTTTGAATGAATAATTCAATGACTCGCTCATAACGACTTCACTTCTTTCATTACTGAATAAATCCACATTTTTGAATGAATCTCTTGAATGAATCATTCAATGATAAATACATTTTTTGACAGTCACTTGTCGCCACCTGTAAATGATACAATATTTATTGTTTAATCGTTGTCATTTAGGAGTAAGATCGCGTGGGTGTTTGAATGGTGATTGTGAACTTTAAACGGTTAATCGTGCAGCTCTACTTACTCGGTTAGAACAGCCCCTGTAGGTAATGTGCGGTAATTCATGTCTTGTGTTTTCGTGTTTTGTTTTGTTTTGGGGTTTTTTGTGTTTTTTTTGTGTTTTTTAGTTTAGTTTTGTTTTGTTTTTTATTTTTTTGTGTGTTTTTTCTTCTTTTTTTCATTTTTTGTTTGTTTTTGTTTTGTTTGTTTGTTTGTTTTGTTTGTTTTGTTTGTTTTGTTTGTTTTTTAGTTTTTTGTGTTTGTTTTGTTTGTTTGGACTGTTATTATTGCATTGACTCGATCTGGTGTCTCTGGATGCTAGTTATGTAATCTTCACACATCCTGGAGGAAAATTAACTCTAAATAAACATTGACCAATGACCTTCTGTGACTCTGAGAACATTTTGAATATTTACTCCTTTCCTTGTCTCTGCTGGTGTGGATCTAGCCGCTGTGTTTGCTCTGTACTGGGACTCTTGGTTCTGTAGCTGACGCCATGTTGAGTAATATCAGCAGGAGTTCATCTTTATTAAACAACACCTGCTATAGTTCTCTTACGTAGAGTTCTCTCGTACTGCGTCGAAGAACGCTACGGGAAAGATATTTCTTTGTCGAGATTGAAGCCAAAAATTAATCCTTAATTTTGTAATATTGTAAAACGCTTTTCTGAAGCATACAACCTAGGCGGAGCAATACAGCTCACCCATTGGCTGCTCTGCCAGAAAAGCACAGCCTATGCGAGGCCAGGACGCTGACCAATGAGGACGCTTCGCGCCCTTCTGCGTCACCTCCCGCCCAAACAGGCGTGGCCTAGGCCTATAAATATGAGCATAGCTGTCTAACACGCCGATTTTCTTAAATTCACGAAGCTGCACGCATCGTTGGATTGGATTCGAGCCGCCACAGCCGTTTGGAACAAGCACCTCAGCAGGACGCGCCTCTTACCTGAAGCCGCTGGTCATCGCCGCCTTCAGCCGCCGTTCCCTGCTGCGCTTCTCCGGCGTGGAATATCCTTTACATTATGTGTGTGTGTTTTGTGTGTGTGTTCGCCGTCGCGTCACACAGTTTTTCCACACTAAAAGAGCCGAGCGTCTTTTTCAAGATGTCTCGCACCTCCTGTGGCTCGTGTAGAGCCCCGCTCAGCGACGGGGACCACGTGCTTGTGTTTCCTGCCTGTGAGTATCACGCAGCTTCAGCTCTCGTCGATGGCGGCTGCCATCACTGTGATTTGATGCCTACGGTGACTCTGCGGACTCGCCTGGCGTTCATTTACTGAAGCTGCACCCTTTTCCGCCCGCTGCAGTGCCGCGCCGTGCTCAGCGGAGCCCGGAACCTCCCTTCACCACGAGATGCTCGCCGCTGCTGCCGCTAGCTTCTCCGCCCGCTTCGCTCGACTCTCTGACCGACGGACAAGGGCCGCTGTGTGCCGCCGCGTCCGTCATGGATGAGGAAGATGAAGCCGTGTCTGTGAAGGACGACTGCTGTTCTCTCCTCGCTTCGGGTAGCGAGGGATGGGCGAGCTCCGAGGATCTCCCCTCCCCCGCCGCTCGTGAGCGTCGACGGAGAAAGACCAGCATCGATGCGCTTACCGGCTGGATGGCTGCTTTTCTGCAGAGGAACGTACGTTACCGTCCTCACGACCCGCGCCTTTTTCTTCCTGAATTCACGAGGAAATCGCGGAGTCCCGGAAAGCCCCGTTTTCAGCCAGGATGCGCATTTCTGCTTCGAGGAAAGCTACAGTGTTAAAATCCCGCCGCGGCCGGATTTCACTAAAATGTCTCGCTCGCACAGTCCCAACATACGCGACCGTGCCAGTGTATTTTGCAGTCACCAAATCGGCATCAATGCCCGTTTGCCTGCACACAGACGCCGTTTTCACGACGCCCCAGGTAAATCTGAAAATGTATTTACTGGTGTCCCGGCCACGGCCGATGGTGTAATGTGTGTATCCGTAATGCCCACGACCTAGTGCCCATTCGTACACACAAGCACAGCCCTACACAATACAGGGCTTGCACACATAAAATCGACCCGTGTCGGTTGTGCTTCACATGTAAGTTAGTGAACGTGCCCGCTTTTCAGTGCCCACAATCACTACACACTGCATGTCCCGTGGTTTCTGTAAAAACGAAACGAATGCACGGTCAGTCGGTTCTGATAGACAGTACTCTCTGTGCTACACGGTGTCCCGGCCACAGCCGATGATGTAATGTGTGTATCCGTAATGCCCACGACCCAGTGCCCATTCGTACACACAAGCACAGCCCTACACATACAGGGTTTGCACACATAAATCGACTCATTTCGATTGTGCATTATATGTAGTGAGCGTGCCCGTTTTCAAGCGCCCACAATCACTACAAGCTACATGTCACACGGTTTCTATGAAACGAAACCAATGCACGGTCAGTCAGTTCTAATAGACAGTACTTCCCAGTGCTATAAATGTACCCGCGTTCACGCACCCACATTTATTCTCAAACATGCCGAGCCGTACGGGGCTCGCACCGCGCGCTCTCTCTCTCAGCTGAGAGAGCTGAGAGCGCGCGCGGGCTGCCCGCTCGATTAAGCGCGCCCCCGCATCACGCTGCAATGGCGCCCATGTTACAGCACACGACTGCTCTCGTGTCGCCGCCATTTCGCGACCAGAGCCCGGTTTTTCAACCCGTGCAAGCACAGCCCTGAACAACGCAGGGTCTGCACACATAAAATCGGCTCATGCCGATGTAGTGAGCGTGACCCACTGCCAAGTGCCCACAACCACTACACACTGCACGTTCCGCGGTTTTCTGTAAAAACGAAACTAACGAACGGTCAGTCAGTACACAAAAACAGTGTTCCCGGTGTTATAAATGTGCCCGCCACCAAGCGCCCACGTTTATTCACAAACATCACGAGCCCTACGGGACTCGTCCCGCGCGCTCTCTCTCGACACAGAGAGCTGAGCGCGCGCGGGATGCATACTGTGTTAAACATGCCCCCCGCCTCACACGCCACGGCGTCCATGTCACAGCACACGGTTGCTCTCGTGTCGCCGCCATTTCGCGACCAGGGCCCAGATTACATTCAACCCCTAGTCACACGTGCAGATGCATGGGAATGACTTCCCGGGGTCTCAGAATGGGTGCTAGAGACTATAAAAAGAGGCTATTCGCTACAGTTTCATCGACGCCCTCCCCGTTTCACGGAGAAAGTCGAAACTACGGTGAAAACAGAAGTAGCACATCTACTTCGAGCCGAAATAGCGAAGCTATTGAGCAAAGGGGCCATAGAGCCTTTATCTCAAGCTCAGAGCGAAGGGGGTCTGTACAGCAGATATTTTCTGGAACCGAAAAAGACGGGGGTCTCAGACCCATTTTAGATCTCAGGCATCTGAACAAAGCGCTGACAAAGCGAAAGTTCAGAATGCTCACGACCAGAGCTTTCCTCGCGCAGATTCGCCGAGGAGACTGGTTTATGGCAATAGATCTGAAAGACGCGTATTTTCATACAAATTGCGTCACGTCACAGGCGATTTTTGAGATTCGCCTTCGGGGGCCAGGCATATCAGTACACAGTCCTGCCATTCGGCCTGTCTCTAGCACCTCGTACATTTACAGTGTGCATGGACGCGGCGCTGGCACCTCTGAGACTCCGCGGCATTCGAATTCTGAATTATTTGGACGATTGGCTGATTCTAGCTCAATCACCTTCAGAACGCATCCGCCACAAGACCCTAATTCTCGATCACCTCGAGTGCTTAGGTCTGAGAGTCAATTGGGAGAAAAGTTCACTGTTTCCCAGTCAAAGGATCTCCTTTTTAGGACTGGATCTGAACTCACTGTCTATGACAGCACAGCTGTCATCACAGCGCAGGCAAAATACCCTGCAAATGGCGAAATCCTTCCTCAGCGGCCACATAGTGCCACTCAGGAGATTTCAGAAAATGCTGGGCCTCATGGCCTCAGCCTCAACAGTGCTGCAGTTGGGCCTGCTGCGCATGCGCCCACTACAGTTCTGGTTGAGAGCGCGCGTACCGCGCCGAGCATGGTTACACGGTCGTTATCGCCTCAAGGTCACTCAGGAATGCATTTCAGCCCTGACACCATGGAGAGCGTCAGACTGGTACCGGTCAGGTGTAAGCCTGGGGACTTCCTCGAGCCTGAAGGTGGTGTCCACGGACGCGTCCACCTCAGGCTGGGGAGCACTGCTCGACGGCAGTCCGCTCTTTGGCCAGTGGTCAGAGCGAGCCGAACTACCGCACATAAACTGCCTGGAAATGATGGCAGTGGACTTTGCGCTGAGGCGCTTCTGTCCCCGGATAAAAGGACACCACGTCCTGGTCCGCTCGGACAACATGTCGGTAGTAGCCTACATAAACCGCCAGGGTGGCGTGAGATCCCGGAACCTATTCAGGTTAGCGGAACGCATACTGGTGTGGGCCCAGCACAACCTGCGCTCGTTAAGAGCAATGCACGTGCCAGGCCACTTGAACGTAGGCCCGGACAGACTCTCACGGAACAACGTTCCTACGGGAGAGTGGTCCCTACACACACAGACAGTGCGTCTGCTGTGGAAAACGTTCGGCAGAGCGGAAATAGACCTGTTTGCAAACCAGGAAAACGCTCATTGCCCAGAATTCTTTTCGAAGAGCGCGAACGCGCTGGCCAGAGTCTGGCCCCGCCGCCCGCTCTATGCTTTTCCTCCTGTCTCACTCCTGCCTCAAGTGCTGGAGCGTATCAAGGAGAGCGGATGCTCAGTACTGCTAGTTGCTCCATTCTGGACGAATCAGACCTGGTTCCCAGCTTTGATGCGACTGAAAAGTACTGCCCCGTGGCCGATTCCAGTGAGGAGAGACCTCCTCTCACAGGCCAAGGGCTCGATTCTGCATCCTCACCCCGAGCTTTGGTCCCTACACGTATGGGCCATAATCGGGTACCCGCTAACCTCCCAAGAGGAGTGTTAGACACGATCGAACAAGCTAGGGCTCCGTCTACTAGACGGCTCTACGCTTCCAAATGGTCGGTGTTCTCTGGATGGTGTTCAGATCAAGGTCTGTCACCACTTCAGTGTGGAGAACCGGAGATTCTCTCCTTCTTGCAAGAGCTATTGGATAAGGGAAGAACCCCATCCACGCTCAAAGTCTATGTGGCTGCCATATCAGCGTTCGTTAATCCAACGCTTGGCCGTTCACTAGGCAGGAACGACCTGGTGGTCCGCTTCCTGAGAGGCGCCAGGAGGTTAAACCCTCCAAGGCCTCCTTCAGTCCCCGTTTGGGACCTTTCTACAGTGTTGAACGCTACGAAAGGGGCCCCTTTCGAGCCTATTCACTCAGTTGACATCAAACACCTGTCTCTCAAGACCGTGTTTCTTTTGGCTCTCGCTTCAGTGAAGCGTGTGGGAGACTTGCAAGCGCTCTCAGTGAGAGCTTCTTGTATGGAGTTCGGGCCAAACGACTCTATAGTCGTATTGAAACCGAAGCATGGGTACGTGCCTAAGTCCCTCAACACACCGTTCAGGGCTCAGGTCATCTCCCTGTCGGCCATGCCGGCCTCAGAGGACGGAAATAGCTCCCTTTGCCCGGTCAGGGCATTAAGAGCTTACGTGTCCCGCTCCGCTGTTTTTCGACAGACGGAGCAGCTCTTTGTTTCGTTCAGCGGGCACTCCAAGGGACGAGCCGCAACGAAACAGAGTCTATCTCGATGGGTAGTGGACGCCATTGCGCTAGCCTACGCATCTAGAGGCTTGGAATGCCCTTTGGGCATCAGAGCACATTCCACGAGAGGCATGGCCTCTTCATGGGCTTGGTATAGCGGAATCTCGTTACATGATATCTGTATGGCGGCAGGCTGGGCCTCCCCGTCTACATTTATTAGGTTCTATAACCTAGAGGTTCCTGCGTTGCAGGCTAAACTGCTCTCGGTCTAGAAGACTATGTATAAGTGTTCCTGCCCCGCGCTGCGGCCCAGGTCACTTCGATGGTAATATGTACAAGTGCTCCTGCCCCGCGCTGCGGCCCAGGTCACTTCAATGCCTAATATGTATAAGTGTTCCTGCCCCGCGCTGCGGCCCAGGTCACTTCAATGTTTAAGCATCACTCACTGACAATGTGTCCCATGAGCATGCTATTACCCTTCATATATATCTATATTTACATATATATGCTATTATGCCTTAAGAGGCACTACTATAAGGGATGATGCTATTTTAGCCGCTCTCCCTATACTTCTTGGGGTAGGCGCTTGTATACCAGGGCGCGCGCGCCCTTAGGTGTCTGTGTCGATCCAAGAACACGCACGGCGGTTTGCATAGGGTTCCCGTAGCGTTCTTCGACGCAGTACGAGAGAACTCTACGTAAGAGAACGTACTCGGTTACTAACGTAACCTCGGTTCTCTCTAGGAGAGGGAACGAGTACTGCGTCTCATGCCGTGCGTGTCCACGCTGCGTCGCTTCATTGACGAAAATCGGCGTGTTAGACAGCTATGCTCGTATTTATAGGCCTAGGCCACGCCTGTTTGGGCGGGAGGTGACGCAGAAGGGCGCGAAGCGTCCTCATTGGTCAGCGTCCTGGCCTCGCATAGGCTGTGCTTTTCTGGCAGAGCAGCCAATGGGTGAGCTGTATTGCTCCGCCTAGGTTGTATGCTTCAGAAAAGCGTTTTACAATATTACAAAATTAAGGATTAATTTTTGGCTTCAATCTCGACAAAGAAATATCTTTCCCGTAGCGTTCTTCGACGCAGTACTCGTTCCCTCTCCTAGAGAGAACCGAGGTTACGTTAGTAACCGAGTACGTTTTCTGCATTCTCCTTCCACAGAGTGCCATGTGATGTCAGCATGACTTAATGTCCTAGTTTTTCATTTGTACATTTTGTTTTTTGAAAAATAGTTTTGACCTGACTCATTTATTGTGGACACAGGTGCCACGGCTATCACAGGTCTACTTTATTTTACATGAACAAAAAAAAACATTTCATTAAATCAATCAATCAATGCTTTAATTTTTCTATATGCTATTTAATTAACAGGATAATAAATACTACTTAAACTTCTTTAATTTTATTCTATTCCAAAAAAAATTTGATTTACAGTATGACTGAAATTGCACAGCACCTTGAATTAAGTACGGTTATAGTTTAGTTCTGTGTATTTTGTGCTTGTCTTGTCTTAGGAGTTACTCATAAAGTCTCTTCGAGCTGTTTCTCTGAAGCTGTAAGGCAAAGCATGGTTGTATATGTATTGTTTAAGGTGCAGGATTTGATCCTATAACATTTTCTACTCTTGTATCCGTTTTGCCGGTAATTCTATAAACATGTGACAGTCGTCTGTCATTACATAACCGGCATTCAAGTTCTGTACAAACCGCAGTGCATTCATTAAGACTGGTCCTTATTGCACTTGTATAATTATTTACTTGTAATCATTTGGTTCATAGTTCATGTCGTGAACTAGTGACTTGTGAGAAAGCGGAATCTCTGATTATGATAAATAATAAGACACACAATAGTTTAGAGTCTTATCTATCACTAGGATATCAAGTAAATAGATGAGTCTTTTTTGTCCATCCAAGAAAAAAAAAAGCATTTGATTTTATCTGATCAAGGTTATTATAGTTGACTAAACCTAAAGCCTTTTTTATATATATAAACATTAACCCCCATAAAACAAGACAAATATTAAAAATATAAAAATAATTTTAAAAATCAGCTAATTGCCAGTGCAACATCTCATTTTCATTTAGTTTAACTTCGTGTACTAAAATAACTTTAAATAACTTATATATACAGTGTATATATATATATATATATATATATTTTTTTTTTTATAGTAATGATGGAGATGATGATTAATGACAAAACCCCTCAACAAATTTTGTAAAACTTTACATAAAATTACAATGAAAATAGAGTATATAAAAACTATTCAAAATATTAATAAAAACTATTTTATTGATAATAAAAACTCTAAATAAGTCCGCTTTGGTTTCATTCATTTTTGTTTTTTTCTACGGGTGTCTCTTTCAAAGATCTTTTTTTTCTCAGATTTAAATTCAAGTGAGCTTTATTGGCATGACAAATTGTACATTGTATCGCCAAAGCATTTATAGAATTCTATTTTGAATTAAATACACACATTTTAATCTTTTAGCTTTTAGTCTCTTGAAAATATTACTCTTTTATTTGTTATGATGGAATGCAGTGATCAAGCAGTGTATTGGACTGACAGTTGTGTTCTGTGTGTGTGGAGCTGCAGCTGGAGTGCACAATCGGCTCTAGTTTATTTTAGAAGAGCTTTGGTTGCTTCTGCTAGTAAACCATGCGTCTCAGAAGTGGTAGACGGAGGAAAGAGGGGCCGGGAATACGGGAGTCTGAAGCCTCTATTGCCTGCACATCACAGAGAGATTAGAGGAGAGTGTGTGTGTGTGTTTGACGGGTTACTTTCAGTCACCGGTCTCGAAGTCTGTGAGGTTATTGAAGAGTTCCTCATGATTTGCTGGCTCATTCAGCAGATGTCTGCGAGTTAATGCATGTGATTAACACCTGTTTGTGCCTCCATCTGTGTCCTCGAGTCTTCGAGCAGATCCTCAGGTGATGTTTTATTTTCAGATTTCAGCAAACCCCTAACACGCATTACAATTCATCATTAAACTTTTTATTTTGGACATTTGAAGAGACCAGAATATCATAGAGACAAAGGGATGGACTCTTTTAACTTGAACTACAGTAGTAGTCAATCTCTCAGAACACCCTAGCCTTACCTTAGCAACACCCTAGCAACCACCCAGAGCACCTTAGCAACACCTTAGAAAATCAGAACACCCTTGCAATGCATTAACAACCATTTAGAAACCGCAACCACTCAGAAAACCATAACAATCAATTAGCAACTAAGCAGATCACCTTAGAAACACCCTAGCAACCACTTTAGAACACATTAGAAACACCCTAGCAATCACTAAAAACACCTTAACAACCACTCATATCACCTTAGCAACTCAGAACACCATTACAATGCACTAGCAACCACATATAACAACTTTTCAACCACTTAGCAACACCCCAGCAATCACCCAGAAAACTCTAGCTTTGGAAAGAAAGCAATACGGAGCTAACAGACGCAAGCCACTCGGCAGCAGGCAGACAGGAGCAATCGAACCAGGGCAGCGACCCTTTAATCCGGTCACCTGACAGGAGTGACACCGGTGTGTGTCTTCCGCTGCTGAAGCTCTTCTGCTTCAAGGTTTGATGTTGTACAGTATGTTCAGAGATGCTCTTCTGCACGGCAGACCTCTGTTGAAACGTTATCTGAGTTACTGTTGCCTCTCCATCAGCTCGAACCGGTCTAGCCATTCAACTCTGGCATAAACAAGGTATTTTTGCACACAGAACTGCTGCTCACTGGTTATTTTCTGATTATCAGACCATTCTCTGTAAACCCTAGAGATGGTTGTGTGTTGAAAATCCCAGTAGATCTGCAGTTTCTGTAATACTCAGACCAGCCCGTCAGGCACCAACAAACATGCCACATTCAAAATCACTTAAATCACCTTTATTCCCCATTATGATGCTCGGTTTGAACTTCAGCGGCTCATCTTGACCATCGCTACGTCCGAAATCGAATACTTCCTTATTATATGTGAAAAACAGCATGAGGCCACGGGGCAGAATTTGTGAATGGCGGTGAAGCGACGCACCTGACACCGTAGGTCACATGACCGTGACAACATGGCGGATGTAGAACTTCCGATTTTCATTAATTCTACACGCATTCCTACTTTATAGAACATACATTTTAACGGTTAGCAGAGTAAGTAACCAAATGTAGTACCTTCTATACAGTATGCAGCACGTGTCTATGCCTACTGTAAATCCATTGAGTTGTCTGCCATGTGATTGGCTGATTAGATATTTGCATTAATGAACAGGTGTACCTAATAAAGTGGCCATATATTGCCATATATAACTCTTGCTTTTGCCAAAATTAAATAATACATCAAAATGTGTATATTTGTTTTAAACTACAGCCCAATATCCAGGGCCTAGTCACAGCTCAGACCGTATTCATGACACCTTTACTGCTGTCTTGAGATCTGTGTTAAACCAATAATGATGAAACGCGTGGGTTTGCAAAAAACAATATTGCACTTGTGAAGCATGTTTTCAGGCTAGTCTTTTCGCTGTTAATATTTGAGAGATTGAAGTAAAGCTGTAAAACTGATAACAGATGTACAGTCTGACCAGAGTTCATGTTCTATAATGTCCTCAGCAGCCATAATATTCACACACACACACAAACACACACACACACACACACACACACACAGTTTTTCTCTTGAATCTTTATCGAAATGCCACATCTGATGAGGAATCAGTTTCCGGTTTGCGAAGAGTCTCTACTATGACAGACGAAGAAGACTTCCTTCTTCACATCTCTCTTTCTATCTCTGTTTATCTGGCTGTGCTCCAATCTACATTCGGTGTGCACTAAATGTTCTGTTTATCTGAATGCGTGTACAGTAACACAGTATGCCTATGCCAGTATGATAACTTGACCTTTTTAGCTGTATGATTTATATCCAGCTAAATGCATTACCTTATAATATATGAGCTCATTAGGGGTGGGCGATAAGATCAAAATCTCATATCACGATACGAGTAATCTTATTTCAAGATAACGATAGATATTACAATATAGTTATTTTTTTAAATAAGATTTTTATGCTATATTTTTTATAATACTAGCTTAAAGTAAAACAAAAAAAAACTTAAATTTTACTGAAGACAAGTAAACAGTCAGTGAGAAAATAAGAACAGAGAAACTATACAAGCAATAGGACAAAACTACAATAGAACAAAGACACAAATGAAATGGACCTATCTGAAAACCGTCAAGCACTAAAAATACTACAATAATTAAATAAATGCTACATAAATTGTAAAAACTAATTCAATGTAAAAAAAAAAAAAACACTGGATAGTCTTCATTGTGTAAATTAAATATAAATTAATCTAAGCTATTCTTATTAAAGTTACAAAAGGGATTGAGACTGTAGTTTTAAAGGGATAGTTCACCCAAAAATGTAAATGATCCCATGATTTACTCGCCCTCAAGTCATCCTAGGTGTATTTGACTTTCTACTTTCAGTCGAATACAATCAGTTATAAAAAAAATGCCCAGGCTTTTCCAAGCTTTATAATGGCAATGAATGGCCGTTTCTGTTTTGAAGTCAATAAAAGTGCAATTTATGACGTCAGAAGTAGTGTAGTGTATCATGGCGTAGTGTAAATATCAGCCGTACGTTGCATTACTCACATAAGTTGCTCTTAGACTTAAGTGGAATCCGTATGTTCGTTTGGCCAGAAGCTATTTATTTTACTTTATAAAGTTTGCAATATGAATATTCAACGCTATCTCACGACCAATTCGTACGAATTTGTACGAGTGATTAAAAGGTGGCTAATTCGTACGAATTTGTACGACCTCACTCGTACGAATTTGTACGATTTGTCTAAACCCACGTGACGGTTGGGTTTAGGGGCGGGGTCAGGGGTAGGTCATTCGTATGAATTCATACGATTTTGGCAAATCGTAAAATATGTACGATTTAGCAAAAAACTTACAAATTCGTACGAGTGAGGTCGTATGAATTGGTACGAATTAGCCACCTCGTAAAATTCGTACGAATTGCCGTGAGATCGGGTTGGAATATTACACAATAGTTACACAAGCGCACCTCTTCGCTTCAGAAGGTCTTTATTAACCCCCGGAGCCGCTTGGCGTTCTTATATAATGGATAGATGCACTTTTATGATGGATAGATGCACTTTTATGATGGATAGATGCACTTTTATGATGGATAGATGCAGTTTTATGGTTGATAGATGCACTTTTATGATGGATAGATGCACTTTTATGATGGATAGATGCACTTTTATGGTGGATAGATGCACTTTTATGGTGGATAGATGCACTTTTATGATGGATAGATGCACTTTTATGGTGGATAGATGCACTTTTATGGTGGATAGATGCACTTTTATGATGGATAGATGCACTTTTATGATGGATAGATGCACTTTTATGATGGATAGATGCACTTTTATGATGATAGATGCAGTTTTATGGTTGATAGATGCACTTTTATGATGATAGATGCACTTTTATGGTGGATAGATGCACTTTTATGGTGGATAGATGCACTTCTATGATGGATAGATGCACTTTTATGGTGGATAGATGCACTTTTATGGTGGATAGATGCACTTTTATGGTGGATAGATGCAGTTTTATGGTTGATAGATGCACTTTTATGGTGGATAGATGCACTTTTATGGTGGATAGATGCACTTTTATGGTGGATAGATGCACTTTTATGATGTATCGATGCACTTTTATGATGTATCGATGCACTTTTATGATGGATAGATGCACTTTTATGATGGATAGATGCACTTTTATAATGTGTCGATGCACTTTTATGATGGATAGATGCACTTTTATGATGATAGATGCACTTTTATGATGGATAGATGCACTTTTATGATGGATAGATGCACTTTTATGGTGGATAGGTGCACTTTTATGGTGGATAGATGCACTTTTATGGTGGATAGATGCAGTTTTATGATGGATAGATGCACTTTTATGATGGATAGATGCACTTTTATAGTGTATAGATGCACTTTTATGGTGGATAGATGCAGTTTTATGATGGATAGATGCACTTATGATGGATAGATGAACTTTTATGGTGGATAGATGCACTTTTATGGTGGATAGATGCACTTTTATGGTGGATAGATGCACTTTTATGGTGGATAGATGCACTTATGATGGATAGATGAACTTTTATGGTGGATAGATGCACTTTTATGGTGGATAGATGCACTTTTATGGTGGATAGATGCACTTTTATGGTGGATAGATGCACTTTTATGATGGATAGATGCACTTTTATGGTGGATAGATGCACTTTTATGGTGGATAGATGCACTTTTA
Source organism: Phoxinus phoxinus (assembly GCF_949152265.1). Classification (NCBI taxonomy): domain Eukaryota; kingdom Metazoa; phylum Chordata; class Actinopteri; order Cypriniformes; family Leuciscidae; genus Phoxinus; species Phoxinus phoxinus. The sequence continues at coordinate 8,229,976 of NC_136882.1, read as the reverse complement.
TGATGTATCGATGCACTTTTATGATGGATAGATGCACTTTTATGGTGGATAGATGCACTTTTATGATGGATAGATGCACTTTTATGGTGGATAGATGCACTTTTATGATGGATAGATGCACTTTTATGGTGGATAGATGCACTTTTATGATGTATCGATGAATTTTTATGGACTTCAAAACAGAAACAGCCATTCACTGCCATTATAAAGCTTGGAAGAGCTTTTATTTATTTATATAACTCTTTTGTTTGTATTCGTCTGAAAGAAGAAAGTCATATACCTAGGATGACTTGAGGGTCAGCAAATCATGGGATAATTTACATTTTTGGGTGAACTATGCTTTTAATCTCTCAGACAGTGTGCATATACTGAAATGAGCTCTCGTTTACAGCTTATTGCGCTTCAGCGCTTTAAAATGACTTGTTTTGAGATATGTAACCGCTCACTGTTCACCTTTAATGGTGTCTGCCTCTGTCGGTATACCGCCCACCCCTAAATCACATGTTTCCCAGTCCATTAAAAGCAGTGTTCCTCTGTGTGTCCAGCTCTCCGGAGGGTGTGAGCTGACGGTGGTCCTGCAGGACTTTGTGTCGAGCAGCACGTCTGAGCTCAGCATCCAGACCGGTCAGACGGTGGAGCTGTTGGAGCGTCCCGGAGACCGGCCGGGATGGTGTCTGGTCCGGACCACAGACAAGACCCCGTCTCAGGAGGGACTGGTACCCAGCAGCGCTCTCTGCATCTCTCACTCACGCAGCAGTGTGGAGATGGACTGCTTTTTCCCTGCGGGCAAAGGTAAGAAAGAGCAGGCTTTTCAGATCCAGCTGGAGATTCTCTATTCTGCTTATGTGTTTAGTTGAAGTTGACTATGTGATACATGTTCATAAACCTTCTCTGACATTGTCTATTTTGGGAATTACACACTACTGTTTTGGGGGTATTAGGCTCATGTTTGTGCTTAAGTCTATTATGTTCACCAAGGCTGCATTTATTTGATCACAAATAGAATAAAACATTCATTTATAAATACAAAAAGTATTTAATAACAGGGAGCCAATGATTATGGCCAGCGTGCTTTGGAGAAAAACATTTATTTCATATTGTGATTTATCCCCCACTTTCAATTATTTTACTTCAATGAAAGGTTAGATTTTTGCCACAAAAAAAAAAAAAAGAAATATCAAAAGGATAAACAATGCAGATTTATTTTTTACAGCCATATTTGATAATATTTACCTGGGGTGCCATTAATTCTGACCACAACTGTATATAGTAATTCAAGACATTGGTAGTAAATCAGGACATTGTTATATAAAAAATATTTTGGCTTTTGATATTAACTCAAATTTGTTTGTTGAGTGCAATGCATTTCCCTGTCATAGGACAGTGACTGCAGTGACACTGCACACTTTGTCCTCTAGATGGCGCCATATATTTGATATTAGATAGAAATGGAATGGACTCCGAACGAGCTCTTAATGTTTCTCACAGCATTAGCATGTTTGTCTGCACTTGTGACATGACGTCCCGATGCCCTTATTAAACATATGATGCTGGGTAGACTTGCTGTTTGTTTCCAGTGACATGAGTGACCTCTCCGTGGCCTTTTACTTAGACAGAGACTATGAGTCTGTTTACCCCAAACAGTGATACGTGCTCTTGTTTAACATTAGCACGATCTCCAGCTCACAGGATAAAGCTGTAAAGATGTGTTTAATGTCAAAATGGAAAGCGTTCATATCACTTTTATAATGTGGAATATTTCAGAGTTTATCAGGATAAGGAAATAACATTGGGCGGGAGTCGGGACTTGACTGGATTTGTTTTCATTGCATGCAACAATGAATCATGCACAGTAATATGAAAAACAAAAATGAAGGAAATAAATAGTCAATTTACTGATTGTAGAACTGCACTCCTATAGACCAGAGGGCCTCAACAAACTTCCAAAGGGGCCTCAAGATTATTTAAATGTGACGCCTTGAAGTTAAAATAGTTGATATCCACTGCTATAGACTTTTTCCCATTGTGTTACTAAGTAAAGTGTCCTCATTATTGACTAAAAAACATGTGAGTCACACTGAAACACCCTAAAAATAGGAACTAATGAAACTTCTCTGTGGAATGTGGAATATCCCATTTTCTTTGTTGCAATTTTCCAATCTTTTATTTTCTGTTACTCGTAGGATTCATTTGCTGAAGTGGAAATGTCAGGGTTTTATTATATAGCTTCCTGAAGCCTCGAGATAAAGAATAATTCATGAATTATCAGCCAAATAAGTTTTTATATGGAGCGACCCAGTTAACAGACATCTGTTCTGAGAACATTTTGCGAACCATTAAGTTAAGCTTAATGTTCAAATTTTTCTAAAAATTATTTTAAACTTTTTCTTGGTGATTCGAACATTACAGCAAACATTCTTTTTTATCATTTTAGGAACTTTACATTTGAATCTTCTCTAAAAAGTGCCGTTAGTAAGATTTACAAACCAAACAACTAAAAAACATTTTTAAGAAAAAGACATTGTATAAATACATTTGAGGAAGTTATAAAAGACCAGATTACTTTGAATGAGCGTTCTATTAACATCACTGGAAGAATAAAGACAGAACCCAACGTTCTGAGAGTGTTGCCTGTGTAAGGTCAGATCTTTTCGATGTGACAGTTTCTCTCTGCATTCTTTCATTAATCTGTTGAGTTTGAGGTCAGGCTAGTCAGATAAGTGGTTTCATTGTGTTGGCGTGCAGAGGTGTGCGAACGAGATATATTTGTACTGCGCTTTTCATACTAGGTCTATTTTAGCGTCTGAGGCTGATTTGCATAACTCCTCCTGTCTGATGTGGTAGAAGACTGTCATTACCATAAAGATTCCGCTGCAAAATGCAAAAAGGCCATAGCGTAGAGCACTTCCCGAGACGGCTCATATGGAAATGAAGGCAGTGTCCATGCAGAAGTGGAACATATTACAGCATTAGCTAAATTCTGAAATGTGTAGGGCTTCATTTCTTTCTGAACTCGACGCAGCTGTAATAAGACGCATGCCAGACCTGCACATGTACTCTGAGATGCAGATGTAGATGTTGACTTTGATTCTAGATGTTTCCTGTGTAAGTGTAATGCATGTCACGGTCGGCAGCAGAAGGTTTGGGTTTCATCAGCACATTCTGTTGCCGTCTGAGTGGAAGTTTAGTGAACCAGCAAACCAGCTCTGAGCTTTAACCACCACATTTGTGAAAGCGAAGAATCATCATGCACCCGCATACTTTTAAAAAGATGCTTAAAGGTGAAGTATATAAGATTTGTTAAAATACATTCTCTTAGCCAAGTTTATAGTTCATTTTATGCATTTATCTCCCCCAAAAGTGTAAACGCTGAGGCACCATCAAAATATTGAGAGAGGTCCGCTCAGATCCGTCAATCTCTTTCCAGCTAAACTTATAGAGCCCTATCATAAACCTGGCGCAATGCAGCGGCGCAATGCTCTGATCGCAAGTGTTTTTTTTCTAGCTTCAGCCCGACGCAGTTATCATTTTCACGTCCTGCGCCACGTTGTTTAAATAGCAAATGCATTTGTGCCCATTTGTGCACCCATGGCCTGCTGGTCTGAGAACGAGGTGTGTTCCGGCGCATTGTTGGCGCGTTGCTATTTTGAGGAAAATGAAATCGACTGAGCCATTGACCAACTGAAACCTGGTCTAAAGTCACAATATTCTTTGTTATTTAAAGAGTGCATTATAGGCGGATGCACAACGCACGCACACTGCTTATTACACACACAGCAGCACACAAATACAGCCAAATATTACAAATAAAAGGATTGCAATGTAAAAGATTATTATTGTGAACATAAAAATATGCTTAAAGTCGGCATGAAATCAAAATTGACCCTATTTACTTTGTGAGTGGATATTACTAGTCTTGTGGTGAACAATTAATCCGTGCAAGTTAATACACAGAAAAAAATTGTTTGCCGTAGTTATCTTTAATCAAAGTCTGAAAAGTTACTTCCGGGTCTGGAAAGGTTATTTTGCTGATGACGTAGGTTTGACGGCTTGGGTTGTTTAAACGCTTAACCACTCCCCTCACACCGTTACTCTGCTATGGGCGAGAGATGGAGAGGAGGAGCGCTAAAGTAAAACCCTGCCCGCTGTTCAATATTCTGTTTCACTCGAAAATGCGTCACAACACTTGAGAAAAGTCGTTTGCAACTTCCGGTTCACGCAGACTTTAAATCCGGCTTGTCCCATAGGTGCTCTGCTAGCGCTTTTACCTAGCACACGAGCAGATCCGTTTGCGCTCTGGAGAAGCGTTCAGTTTTTCCAAATTCTGCCATGTAAATAGCAAATCCACCATGGCGCCAGCGCAAACTGGCTTTTAAAGGGAATGGGAGATGAGACTCTGATTGGTTTATTGCACGTTATGCCCAAAACACACCCATTACTCATTAAGAGAATAGGGTCAGTCGTTTTAGACAATGCGCCGGGCGTGCTGACCATTTTTCCCATCGTTAAACTAGCAAAAGTGGACTCAAACAGTCCATAAGTGCACTTGTGCCGTGTGTTTCAGATCATGAGCTTAGATGGTTAAAATATGGCCTGTAGTGTGAGTTTGGGGCCTGGCTTCTGTAGCAGGCGGAGCCAGAGAGTGTGTATGCAGTACGGGACCATGACTGATGTGTTAAACATTCAGCTTCAGTAGCAGAAATTCAAAGATTAAACCGGTCTTGAACGTTGCGATGTAACACTCTACGATGAATGCTTCAATACCATACAGCATCATCATGTACCCGTTCAGAAAGACAAATGCACCAGTTTGTTTATTTTGATGTGTCCAGTTTAGACAGCCTCAAACAATAGTGGCGCGTCATGTAAAAAAATGTGCCCAATGGATGGGTTTGTTGTAAGCGAAACAGTTGCGTACTCATGACACATAGCAACACAGCTAAAAGAACTCCTAATATGTAGGATACTTTTATTGAAAGTAGCCTAATTTAACCTGTTGAGACGCCTTCACAAGCAGTGTTTGTGATGTTTGAGTTGAGGGAGGCATGACATGTGAAAGGGGCTTTTGTAATTCCGGTGCCATTAGTGTCAAAGAAAATACTTCACCTTTAAGGGAATAATATACTTAAAAAGAAAATACTTTGGTAGCATGTGTTTTTTTTCAGACTCTAAATTGCATGTTAATTGCAACTAAATGAAAATGTATGAAAGTTTAAATTTATATTAGTTATACAGTTAGCTGAACTGAAGAGTTTTTTTTTTTTTTTTTTTTAAGCCACTTCCAAATATTGTCTTGCATCCCACAATGTACATTGTCTCACATCAATACTTGTCAATACCACACAAATACAACGCATTGCAATAAAATAAACACCAACAGTACTAATAACAATACACAAGTATAATTATATTGCATTAATTTGAACACTTCCCTGAGGCCTGCTTAGACCACCTACTCTTATTTAATAATTTGACAGACTTGTGAACAAAGTCACCAGTAGAACATAAGTGTATGTTTGTAATTGCACATTTGTAATAATGAAGTTGCAATTTAATACATTCAAAATATATCAACATGATCCACACGTGGTTTAGATGTTTAAACACTTTTTTGGGGGGGCTACTGCATATAATGACTGTCCCACTTATTAGTTCTTTAAATCTTTCTGACCTAAATATTTTATTACTTTGAAACACGCATACATGATAAGTGTTTTGTAATTTGTTATATATAATTGCTCAGTTGATTCCAGTTATTCCAGAAAGGCAGTATTGCGACACATAAAGCAGGTGACAGGTCTCCTAACACAGTTTAACCGGCAAACAAATCTCCAGCCATTCTGTATTAATTTCATGTAATCTTCACTCATTCTGAGATGAACTTTAAGCATCAGTGAATCTTTTCTCTCTGATCCAGTTCAGAAGTTCAGCTCACATTGTCTGCATGGGAATGTGCGCTTTGTTTTCCACGAGATTCTCATTTAAGTGCTTGAGAGAGAAAAGAGAAAGGGAGCGTATACCGACCCCTGTGGTGTCCCGTAAGCGTACTATAGCAGGACACATTGTCATGGGTTCATGTTATCACATACAGCATACTGACTGTGGCTTTTGTCTGGCCAGAGAGTGAAACATGAGAGCGAGTTCTGTTGCTCCGCCCCCTTCTCTCTGTTGTGGATGAGGTAAAGTCAGGCTGAATGAGAGTAATTACTCAGTCCTCCCGGAACATCTCTCTGTGTTGAGACATGCGTCTCTGAGCGGTCATGAGGAGTGATAAGGGTGTGCGCTCCTGCTGTGGCTGGATTCTGGAGAAATGTTGCTGCTGCTGTCGTCATGTGGGAGGTGGGTTTCATACACGCTGTTCTAGAACTGATCTAATGTAGATAGTCAGTGCAAGTTTGCTGCACAACAGTTGCTTTCTACATATGACGTATATATTTTGCATTGAGCTAGTTTACTCTTGTGACTTGTTTCTTTAGTTTATTAATCCCTAGTTTATTAAAAAAGTTCACTTAAATGTATTGAATGTGCACTTGAAGTGTACTTGAGAAGCTTAAAAACGTACTTGCAGATAATATAATATTAATGAAATTAAAGGCCACTTAAGTGTACTTGGAGTGCACTTTTTAAAGTGTACTTTGAAGTACATTTTAAGTTAATTGTTTTAATAATATTTTGTTGTGCTTTAAATACACTTAATTTGATGTGTTGATTAGCATACTAAAGCACATGTAAATTACTTGATTATATTTTTTTAATTGTTTGTTATTTGATGTAACATTAAATGTTAGTTTTAAAGTTAATTTTAAATGTACCAGCTTTGTTACAAATATACAAATATAAATTTAAATACATGACATACAAGTGTCAGAAGAAATAACAATATGAAACAAGTTTAATAGAAAAAGTGTAAAGTATTACATTTAATTTAATTTGCCCTAAATGCTTGTCAGTACATTTGCCGGTTCATTTTAAGCATCTTTCAAAAAGTAGTTATGTAATTGACTTAAGTGACTTAAATGACGTAAGTGCTACTTGAATGTGTTAAACACACTCTTAAGTTCGACAATGCATGTTATTTAAAATTAAATGAAAATGTAGTTTGCACAAGTATGTTCTTTTAAAGTATATTATTTCCGTAACAAGTACTCTTTTAAAAGTATGCTAAAGTGTACCACAAACCATAAGTATATTTTTTCAACATCAGCTCATTGGATAAACATACCTACTTACATTTTTGCAAAACACGTAAATAGTCAAGTTAAGTCATCCTCATTTATACAGTATAGCGCTTTTAAAAATGTAGATTACTTCAAAGCTGCTTTACAGAGATAAACGTATAATTTAAGGTAAAAGATTGTTTTGGCTTTATAGCGGTTCTTGAATAAAGATATTTTCCAGCTAAAGTTAGTTTTGATTGATTCACTTCCGTCGCAACGATCATTAGTTATTAAATCAGAGGCCGCTAAGACGACACCGTTCTCTCTAAACAGACTTTAAACGTGAGAAACACTGATGACGCTCACGTGCGCATTAAGAATTAATTATATTATGCACATTTGAATATATGTGTGCAGGTTTGTAATTCCCTACTACTTAAACTACTTAAGTAGTTTGGCCTTAAACATTTTGATACAGAATTGTATCTCTTCGGGGTAGATCCGCGAAACCGAAATGAATACATACAAATCACTGCAGTTTCCAGCTGAAATGAACACTAGAGGCAATAAAACAGCAACGACTGGAACTCACCGGTCATTAAATCTGTTTCAGATCAAACTGAACACACTTTATAGCGTCACTTTAAATTGTTGCAAAATGTGCAAGAGACATCATGTCATTTGGCAGAAATGTCACCACAGGTTTCTTTTTTTCCCCAATGGGTCTGGGTTGTATATTTTAGTTTTTGTGTTTCAAGTTTTTCACCATTTTAATCAAACACAGTACTTGCAGTTCATTGACACTCCTGCGTTGAGATAAATTAAATGACAAATGAAAGTAAAATATTCCATACAGTCCCTCAACTGATATGAGCTCATAAAAAACTGTTAATAATTATTACAAAATGGTTTTAGATTAAATATCTAAATGGTTTAATTGAAATACAGCATTTCACACTACAGAAACCGATGACCCTGCTAGACAATGTCAATGTGCAGTGCACTTTTGGGGATTGATCTGAAACATCATTTGTTTAATCTTGCATGTGTTTCATATCTCTGGCTGGTGGTTTGAAATTATATTGACTGTAGGGCCGCAGTGCTCTGGGATGTTTACTGTGTGTGTGCGTGTGTGCGTGTGTGTGCGTGTGTGCGTGTGTGCGTGTGTGCGTGTGTGTGCGTGTGTGCGTGTGTGCGCGTGTGTGCGTGTGTGCGTGTGTGCGTGTGTGCGTGTGCGTGTGTGTGTGTGTGTGTGTGTGTGTGTGTGTGTGTGTGTGTGTGTGTGTGTGTGTGTGTGTGTGTGTGTGTGTGTGTGTGTGTGTGTGTGTGTGTGTGTGTGTGTGTGTGTGTGTGTGTGTGTGTGTTGATGACAGGGTGAAGTACCTCTCTTCTTCTCTCTAATCTGGACTAAAGTACTCTTTCTCTCTCTTCCTCTCCATACTGATTAATTCAGAAACAGACAGGTCTCAAAATATGGTTTATGGAGTAATGCTTTTGGTTTGCATGGGGTTTCAGCTTTAAATCGAACGGATGAAGTTGAAATGCTTATCTTGCTATTTCTAGAAGTTATATAGTCAATTAGCAATGTGTTTATAGGTGCATTCTCGCCATGTTTGAATTACCATGTTTACGAGATTTAGACTTTCACATCCCTGTAAAACTCATAATAAAACTTATGAACTCTGAACTTAGAGCTCAAACTTGTACCACCTGACAGTAACACAGGTCTGCGCATGACCGCTTTTCAGGTCCCACTCCCGCCATACGCTCCCACAAAATTTTGTCTTGCATGTATGTGTCCCAATTCAGACACTGCGTCCTTCGAAAGATGCAGACTTCCATGTCTTCGAAGTCCATGAAGGTCGAAGCGGAGGTTGTTAACTGAGACGGTCTAGTAGGATTGCTCTTGTTGTCTAGCGACAGCTGCCGTTGATGAGCGACCGTAACGTTTGTAGCCTTTTTTGAAAGTTATATTCAACTGTCTGAAAATATGTTCACCGAGGTCCATTTATTTACATAATAAAGAATCTAAACTATCTATAAAATCACATCTTGGTATGATAAAAGTCAACATTTGAACCGCTTTAATGTTGTTTGTATTTTGTGCATTTGTATCGTTAGATATTTGTGTAAATTAAAACCAAATACACATTTAAAAGCATAATCCGCCATTTTCTCTCAAAAAGTCCAGCCGTCACCTGCACGCAATGAATCTTGGGATAGGCAAAGCTGTGAAGGATCCACTCGGTCCAGGAAACTAAAGATGCATTTGTAGGCCGCATTCGACGGAGCCTTTGAATTGGGACAGCCTTCACCGCGCCGCTGGGATTCAATCGGCCTTCGAAGGGGGATGCATCTTATGTATTCTTCACTTCCATTCCAGTGAGATTCTGTCTCGCTCTGGTGTCATAGGCTATGTTTTTCCAATTCATGCGCGCACATTCACATCTCACACTTCAGACTTCGCTTTGTTACATTTGCCATAGCATGTAAAAGGATGCTGAAAATCGGAAAATAAATAAAAGACATACATATAGTTACATGTAGATGGAGACATGTAGTTTGATGTAGAGTTGAATAACTGTGAAGTCTTACTAAATAAACTAATTACAAAATAACTAAAAAGGCATTTTGATAATGATACTTGTTCTTTCTGGTTTTGTCTAATTCAAAGTGCACGTTTGTTTTGGCGTTAGTAGTGTTGCCACAGTAACGTATAATTGCGAGTCCGAGAACAGCTTTGAGTGAAACATTCGAGTTGTCATCTAGTAATTATGGTAATTACGGCGTGAATGCACCATTGCACTTATTACAGGTTCCCCCGTGGTAATCTGAGATTTTCTTCGAGGGCACAATGGGTCATATTTTTGTTATGTTTATGGATTACTTCTTGTGAAACCTTTTGATTGTCGGCCCTGAGATTTACCCGTTATATGCCACAGCACCCCAGACTAACTCGAACGAGTGTGTGTAGTTCTAATCGCTTTTGCTTAATGGCCAGTCAGGGCTACCAGGGACCCATCAAATGTTTCTGAGTGTATGGGGGTGTTTTGAGACCTACAAATGGTTATCAGGAAAAGTAGTTGACTAGACTGAGTCAGTATTTGAAGATTCATGCTGCTCGTGTTGTCGACTTAAGTCACGTGATCTTCAAGTAGTTGACAAGGAGCAGAATTAGTTGGCTAACTGACTGGACAGTATCGCTGTATATACTGTGCATTATGTAGAAAGGTGTCCAGTGTGCACAGGCTGCTTTGTATGCTTTACAGTCTTATAAATGACAAAGTTATGTGGATAAATTGGAAAATCAAGCATGTCTAAAACAAGACACTTGTAAGAAACGCCCTCTCACTTTCAACTTTTTTTTTTTTTCCAACAAACTTATCACATGAGAGAGAGATCTTCAAAAAATAGCAATACATAATAGCTATGTGTACTGTAACTGTGATATAAAATTATGGATACTATATACGATTTGTCAAACCTCCCATCCTTTATTGCCAGATTTTGTTCTAGCTATAATTTATTGAGACACTCTTTGTATTGTTTTTGTTTTTTTACTATCAGATTTGCTAGCAGGGTGTCCCTGACTGACTCTTTATTATAGCAGGTGTAATGTACATCACTGGTGTTACATGATCTGTAAAAGTGCAGTCTGTCCAGGGCTGATGTTTGAACATGACTCCTTGAGTCTTTGAAGACTAAATTAGTCCAAATCCTCTTTTCATCAGAAGAGCTTTAGTGGCTCTTTGAAGACGGCTCTGTGAGAGATAAAGTGGGAGCATGGGAATTATTCCCTTGTTTTTCTTCCTCCTGAACTCTTGGGACATTAGTTTAGTGATGTACAGTCAGCAGAAATGAGGCGGGAGGCGTTGTCAGTTTAAATCATGTGAAACTCCTCACCTATGAATGGAATGCCGCCTGTCTCGACCGCCCGTGTGTTTCTGAACCGGTCCGGCTCCGATGAACCCCAGTCTGTGAAGGATAAATTTGTTTCTTGGTTTCTATTGACAGCGAGTCAGGAATGTCAGAGCGAGGACACGAGGACACAACTGCCTGTCTACTTTAGTAGTACTGTCTACTAAACCGTACACGCGTGTTTCAGGAAGCTGTGTAAATCTGAAGGAGATTATGAATGGAACGTGCACTTTCATTGTTTAGGAATGAAAGGCTTTGTTGTGAATAGTCACAACTAAAAGCCAAAGTAAATTGCGTAATTCTTTAGTTCTCTATGCATATTAAAGGGATACTTCAGGATTTAGCATTAAGCTTTGTATCAGTAGAAAACCTGTAGTATTTTCCAAGTACCTTGCTTCCCTCCCTCATATCCCCCTGAGACAAGAGATTTATGTATTTTTTGTCTGTAAAAAATCCTCTGATGACGCAAAAATCGTAATTTTGCGTCATCGGAGGCTTTTTTGACCAGAGGCTAAAAACTACAGCCAGTAGAAGGCGCTAGATCCGCATGTTTTCAACCGGCGCATAGAGAGCGGGATCTCACTCACAGAATGTACATATAATGTCAGCCATCTTTTATTTGGAAGCTAACAGGCTCTTGTTCTGTGGAGAAAGCTGAGTATAGGGGTTACCATCCTCTTTTTCCCAGACATGTCCGGCCGTCGGGATTCGGCTTTTGCTTTTTGCAGTCGCCATTCATTGTTTACATGCACACCTTTTGTTTCCATCTAACTGAATTCATTCCAATTGGTGAATCTGAATGTAGTGTTTACATGAACGCTAAACAAGTGATGGGTTAACTTAATATGCGTTTTAACATTGCTAAGAAAATTCCCGCTCCTCCGTGAGAGATACGAGGCCAGACATTTTGGGCGGTCTCGAAATCCCGGGCTGACTCGTCACGGAGACTCACTAGTAGCCTAGCCTTGTTGTTTCTCTTACCGGTAGGCGTGGCCTCGTAGGGCAGCGAAGCAAGTGCATTCTGGGAGTTGTTGTCTTTCATCCACATGAGCCACAAATACATTTTCTGGCTTTTCTCAGTCTAGAAGGCTCCAAATTCAAAGAATAATTTCACATTTCTTCTACATAAATAACCCATCTTAATTACACATTCATCTTTACAGAGTTGAAGTATCCCTTTAAGTTGTGTTAGGATACATTGTTACCTGTGAAAAAATGACCCAAAAAATTTGTTTTCTAAAAGATACAGACCCTGACATGCAACATTAGGTTAATAGTTGGTCTCTGTTAGTATACTATGCAGAGATGCACTCAGTAGCTAGTGAAAATGTATTTTATGTCATTGCTGTTAATGTAAAGTAGTGCTTTTTTGCTTGACTGAAATGCTGGAAAGCACAGCTGGAACCACTATCAGCATCCAGGACAGAACGGACAGTTTTACAGTTGTTGTTGAGTGTAAATCAAAGTACGTTCTAGTGTCCAGAGCGTATGCTTCTAAAAATGATGGCGTGTTTGTAAGTTGTTGTTTCATGGTCTTATTGTTCATCTCAAATTAAAGACCATGACATTGTCATTTTCAGTCTTTTTATGAAAAGTATGAGGAGGGAGTATCAGTCACTGGGAACTCTGACTCATCGTGAAAATGAGACACAGTGGCCTCAAAGTATTTGGATATTTAAAAATGTCTTAATGGCACTGGATTTGATGCAAAATATCAAAGCATGTATCAATTATTTTAAGTTTATGAGCACAGGTTTTATAAATGTCAGCAGTGTTCTGTCACTAAAAGTGCATATTTTTCCATTTAATATCATATTTATTATGATTATATACTATAGATAGGAATCTGGAAAACATTTTCTTCTGTCAGACATTCTGAGCTGTAAGATTTGAAAACAACTTGCATATCGCAACATCACAAACCCGTGTGAGTCATATTGCCTCTGAATGAAACTGCATTTCTCACACAACCGTGAAGAGATATTGTGCTCTTCCTCATATTTTAGTTTTTGGTGGCTTATTGCAAGACATATTTCATATTTGTTTAATTAAGTTTTCGAATCCATTTGAATAGTTCAGGTGACTTTCATCAGTGCGGGTCAGACTTATGCTTATGATATGTTATAACCATGTAATATTGCAACCAGCCAGCTGGAGAGTTACACACAAGAAGTCAAAATGTTTTCCCAAATTGTGCATTTTTCTATCAGGGTTGCTGCACATTTTTTAAAGTAGCATTTTTAAGACATGTTTAAGACCTGAAGAAATACAAATGAATGCTTTAGGGGTGTGAAATATTGACAAATTATATCTCGATATTTTCAAAGTTTTGTTGATAACAATAATTAGATGATATTTTGCTGAGTGTGTGTGTTTGTGCCATGGCTGGTTTAGGCCTGTTGTGGACGGCTGACTCACAAAAACATGCATATTATTCATATTCTCAAAGCTGTGAACTGACCACAGCATACAGAAATGAACTTTTTTTTATTAAGGAGCAATATTTTCAACATTAAATTGATTTCCAGGGGCATTTTTATCTTTTTTTTCTTTCTTTTTTTCTAAACTTATTAGATGTATGCATCACATTTCACCTGTCAAATTCTAACATTCAATTATAATAACAGTAGGCTATAGGGCTGTTGAATCAAATTAAATCATTATCAAATAAATTCATCTTTGAAGTGCAGAAGTGACACTGAAGCGCCATCAGAAGTTGCCTTAATATATTTACACTGCATTTACGATTGTTTTTTTTTTATTCAATATTTAAATATTAAAATGATTTCTAATTTTAACTTCTTAATTAAAAGGTACTTTAAATACGAAACTAAAACCAGCATAGGTGGCGGCAGGTCACTGTCTTGATGAGCGAGTCGTTCTTTCTTCTGATTCGTTCAAACGGCTGATTCATTCAGGAACGAAGCAAGTGATCGTCTTTATTGAATGGGTCATTGAATCATTAATTAAACTGATTCATTCAAAACACGCATTTATTCAGTAACTAATCACCGCTGTGTGTTGCATCAGTTCTGCTGTGGGAATGTTTGTTAGCGAAATAAAGGAAAAACGAAATATATTGTGTTTAAAATGTAACTCTATATTTGGGAAAAACTAAATCATATGATAATATAAGACAAAAAATCATCGGGGCAAAAATGCCTATGTATCTTGAATGTTGGGGGCATAATGACAAACTCGATGTCAGCTTGCATTTATTAATACAATAATTACAATATCATCATAGACGATACATATTGTACTTGACGATACTTACAATTGAATTTTATATTTACCCATTTTCTACCACTTCTCTCTTCTAATTAATATGCTGTCATAAATGCAGTGAATTGTCACATGAACAAGCAAATAAAAATCATTCGATGCTAATTCGTTTTAATTTGGTATTTAGATGCAGTATGTCTAAGTCAAAGTGTCATCTAACATAAAGTAAAAATAAGAGTTTTTAGGACCCTAAATTAAAAAAATCAAATGTTATATTTTTAAGACATTTGAAGGATCAGCGGTAAGCCTGTTTATTCTATATATCTTTGATGTGATTGTTCAGTACAGATGTTTCTGAGATTACTTTACATCTACTGCAACATTTCTTGCTGTATTTCGATTAGCAGGAATCTGATGTGTGTCAATATGAGTTCCATGGGAGTTAGTTTTGGTTTGTAGTAAAATTAGTCATATGATCCAGATGCTGCTTTCTGATGTGACCACTTAAAAGAACAAAGAACTCTCTCTGTCTGTCTCTCTCTCTCTCCCGACCAACTGAGGCAGGAGAAGTGTGTGTGCGTGTGTGTAAAGGGCAGTGCTTAATGACTGCTCTCATCAAACCCTCTCTTCACTCCACAAATAAACACTCACACACAAGACTGTACGTTGTCGTCAGTCAGTCTGTTTGTTACGCAGGTTCGCTCTTCAAAAAGCACTGCAACACTCGACAGGGACACACTCCATCACACGCTGTGGCTGGAAACACACTCCTGTGATGGTTCTCATGAACTGATAACACATGTACAGTCAGACCAGGCCAGACAAACACAGAACAGTGTGTATGTGTGAAGAACAGCGTTCGTTCTGTCAAAGAGCTGTTTCAGGACTGTGATTTCTGCAGTATCGTGTGCTTTAGGAGAGATACGCTTATGTTTTTCGTCACCGTCTGTATCATCAACTCTAACAAGGTCACTTCCTCTAATAAGTCAGCCATTAAAGCACACACAGATGTCATCAACACACAGGACACTTGGAGAACAAGTTCTTATGCTGGTAATTTTACTTGATGATCTTATCATGAATCAGGGTCTGTAAGTGCAAAAGAGAGAACAATGTTCACTATGTTCAGTTATGCCTCAATGAGATATAATGCTAAATTGTTTGCAATTTTAACTTTTTTATTACAGCGCTTCTAATATTAAAAACCTGCTAATATTAGATTTGTACCTAATTGTAACTGTCACCGTGTGTACTGTAAATTGTTGTTTTTTCCCATGGTTAGAAAATAATTTACGAAAATTAACTTATTAGGCATTGGTGTGAATCATTATTAATATTCAGTGATTACCAATCAAATCGTCTAACCCACACGCTCCGCATAACACAGCAGAAAAGGCTATTTATCTGTTACAATAATCGACAAATATTTTTTTTTAAATATAGCAATATCGTTTTGGTTACTACGTCAAAGAGTTAGATGTAATGTGCTTTGTCTTATAGTCTGTGTAATGTCTGTTTGAGTTTCTACACAAGAAGAATATTAACTTTTTTAGGTGTGTGTGTGTGGTTTGCATTTGTGGAAGGTGATCAATATCTCTGTGTGTGTAGTTACATCAGAAGAGAATAGCAGTACTGTGAAGCTCTATAGATGTTTGTCATTATTTCCTGTGAATTGTGATATCTGCTATCCAGTTAACAGAGTTGGTCAGGAATGTTGTTGGATTTGAAACATTTGTTTAGCTCTGTGGACCGCATCTGTGGCATGATTTTGATACTACAGAAATAGAAACTGGATTATATTGCTGTGCATATTGAGAAGAGAAGAGGGCCAAACACCGAACCCTGAGGGATCACTTTGGAAAGTTGTAAGTTGAAAGGTCTAATTTAAGATCAAGATAGGAGAGAAGAGAATGATCTACAGATCGTTGTCAAAACCAGTGGAGTGCAGCTTCCAAGTAGCCAAGAGTCAAGATAATACACATGAGTGTCTGGTGGTCTGGTGTCGAAGGCTAGGAGATTGAGAACTGATGATTTGGAGGCAGCTCTCGCCAGCAACAGAGCTTCAGTTGTGGATCTCAAGTCTCCATTCAATGTCCTCTTTTTCAGCCTTACGCTTTTTTTTTTTCTGTGAGAAGGAAATATGATAAGTGATTAAACTTGTTCAAGTGTTTTTGAATGGGAATGGGAGGAGACCAATTTTCCATTTGTGTAGTATGTGTGAATTATTGGGGTGGGGATACCCAAGCCTGATTAAATGTGATGAAGAAAGTACCAGCGACATATGACCAACTTAACATCAGCAACGCATAAGCAGAAGTTCCCCCACCTAGAAAAGTAGTCCCACCACAAAAGGACAATTAACAACTTAACAACTCAAACAATAAACATGTTTACTAAAGAACACACGTGAAGTCTGTTAGACTTCCATTGTAAGTTCATGACTGTAAATGTATTTTATGTTTAGTTTTTTTTCTGATGGGCAAGTCTGTGGAATATTGTCTGTGGTAATCAACAGCAAACCACAGTTACTGTCCATAGTGTGTGAGTTCCCTGAAAAGTGTTTGAGAATCCCATTTTCCCCAACTAGTAGTTTTCCAATTCCATTTAGTGATGCAGAAATTATACACTTAACCTTTAAGTTGTATTTAACCATTATTTCAGGTCTGATCTTTACATTCATTCTCTCTTCGTCCTACAGAGAACTATGCAGTTAGCGGTCCTGAAGGGAAGACCGAGTCCGTGACCACGCTGCAGCCACAGCCATCCCTGAACTCCCTGCACAGTAGCTCCCCTGGACCCAAGCGCTCTGGGAATACACTGAAGAAATGGTTGACCAGCCCTGTCCGGCGGCTCAGTCATGGAAGCAACATCAAGAAGATTCCTAGCAAACAGAAGCAAAAACGTGATGGACGCAAGAGCATTGATCTGGGGCCACCCGAACTACAGGATGACACCCTGGAAGAGGTATTGTACTGTAAATTATTCATTTTTCACACTACATTGAGGAAAAACATCGATCCATCTGATTGGATGAAATGGTTATACTATGGTCCAAAATGATTACCATAATTTTATACCATGGTATTCCAAGGTACTTTAAACAATACTTTAATATATTGCAATGGTAGGCTATACAGTGTGTCCACAAAACCATAATGGTGAGTACTCTCTGAAATACAATGATGATTTACAGTATACTTTTTTTGGTAACACTTTATTTCGATAGTCTATTTTAGACATTCTACTAACTATAAGTAACTTTGCAGCTACATGTCAACTAACTCTCATTAGAGTAGTAATAGCCTGTCTGCTCAATATTTGATAACACTTTTTTTTGTTGGTCCCCCTACAGACAATTTACTGACTATACAGTAAGTAACTTGGCAGCTACAAGTCAACTTATTCTCCTATCCCAAACCCTAACACCTAACCCTAACCCTAAACTTAACTTAACCTAACAGTCTACTAATACTCTAATGAGAGTTAGTTGACATGTACAGTAGTTGAAAAGTTACTTATAGTTAGTAGAATGTCTAAAGTGGACTATCGAAATAAAGTGTAACCCTTTTTTTCTCTCTAGTTCTCACACATTCAGACCAGAAAATGTCTTCTATTCTTTTTCGCCTTTTAGTTTCGCCATTTACATTTGTTTATTTTCAGAAGATTTTTACATTGTCATAAGAATTCTCCTAAACAAGGTTTATTGATGATATTTTACATCTTGTCTAACAGCATGTGGTGACCGTAGTTTTACGTCAGAGTGTTTAATAACCTCAGCACTTTTTTTTCAAGCAACCATGACCACAGAGAGAAAAGTAGCCCTCTTGTTCTGTGTGCTGTATAAATGCTGTATTAAAGGGCTGATATGGCGCTTCAGATCGGAGGGTGATGATTAGCCTGACTTTTTAAAGCTGTGTGCCATATAATGTGCTGGTACAAAAGGGCCTCTGTGTTTCTGAAGCAGGGTATGTGAACCCCACCACAATGGCCCATAACCATGCCTGCTGTCCTCCAGAGCAACAGCAAATTCTTCAACACTCATTTCAGAGCATTTAAACTAGAGCATTTAAACTTGTGCAAGAGAAGCCAAATGATAAAGCAATAAACCACCCGAGGCTGTGTGTTACGGTGATTTTGTCACAGTTAAAAGGTTTTGTAAGGCATTTTGTTAGGTGATAATTTCACTGCAATTCATTGCCATTACATTACAAGTGTTTATTGTTTTGTTTTTGAATACAATTTCAGTAATATGGCACCAGTGCTGCTCAATATATACTGTAAAGTAACGATGATTACTTTATATATAAGTAACAATGATTGTTCTATAAACTAGATTTTAAGGTGTGCTTAGCTATGCAAAACTCTGACCCACAGCGCATGGTCTTGGAGGTTTTATATTGTGATTATTCATCACTTAAAGTCATAGCACAGATCTCCTCAATTTGTACAGTTTGATGTATTCATGTCTGAAATCTGTTCTAGCAAGTTACATATATTAGTATTATAGTAAATTAGCCACTCTAGACGCTTTGACAATCAAAGACATTTCTATAAATGGTTGACCAATTTTTATTTTTATTAATTTTTAATCAAATGGTTGATTAAAAGTAAATTTATTTTTTTTAAGGTATTTATTACTGAAATAATATGCTTTTAACAGAATATACTTAAGTATGAACTGAATGTAATTACATGTTATTTACAATTCACTTTTTTTGACCCACGTAATAGGAATTAAAGTACATCTTTATACGCCATTTAACTACTTCTGTTGATGTTTTTTAAATATGGTTAAAGTGTATATAGCAGAATATACTGACAGCATTTATGGTCAATTAAAACATCCTTTAATTTCTGTTGAAACTTATGCCATCTACTTAAATTTATTTGTAATTACACATTCGTGACAATGAAGTAGTACATTTAAAATATATTAGCTATTAATGTAACATGCCTTTAATTCCATTAATATTGTGCCATATATATATATATTTTAAGTACACTGCAATTGCACATTAAATGCATTTAAGCACACTTCTTTTCCACAAGGTGATGCACAGAATTTGACTGGGGTGTCTGAGAACTTTTAACATGCACTATGAATTTGCTCAATGACTTGTTCTTGTGTTTTCAGAGAGTGCGTAAAGAAGAGGGAACACTCTCCAAATCTTCATCAGGAATGCACAGTGGAGGGGAGGAAGAGCAAGAGGATGAGTCACACACTCCCCTCCCTCCTCCAATGGAGATCATCAAAGACCCCTCTGCTCAGGAAGAGAAGGTACACTGGCAGAAAAGAGGGGGAGGAGCTTTGAGAGAGTGAGGTCAGAGGTTAATAAAGGGTTAGTTCACCCAAAAATGAAAAAAAAAAATGTATTAATTACTCACCCTCGTGACTTCCAAGACTTTTGTTTGCCTTCAAAACACAAATGAGGATATTTTGCATGAAATCTGAGTGATTTCTGGCCCTCCTTTGACAGTCCAAATGAACTACCACTTACTTCAAAAAGTTCAGATCATAAGAGACTGTAAAACTAGTCCATGTGAATTGAGGGGGTTTAATCAAAATTTTCTGAAGAGACTCGATCACTTTATATGATGAACAGATTGAATTTAGGCTTTTATTCACATTGGTTCTTGCTGAAGCTCAAACGTGCTGCGTAACACAAGAATGAATCTCATTGGTTCTCCCATGTGAGTTTCCTTTACCACAACTGATGTGTGAGTTGATGAATGTTGATGAATATGTGAATAAAAGCCTAAATTAAATCTGTTTATCATATAAAGTGATCGAGTCTCTTCAGAAAATTTGGACTAAACTGCTCAATTTATTAATTTTACAATCTCTTTATGAACTTTTTGAAGCGTCAAAGTGGTAGTTGCGTAGCTGTCAATGGAAGGATAGAAATCTCTCAGATTTCATTATAAAGATCTTCATTTTTGTTCCGAAAGAAAAAAGAAAATACTTTGTCAACTGATGATAGATTAAAAAGCTCTTATTCAATACAAATCAACAACACATACAATTCATTATTAAAACAGACATCTTAAAAAATTGTAATGGTGAATGAACACAAAAGGGGAATAAATGTGTTACGGGTTTGAAACGACACGAGGGTGAGTCATTTTTGGGTGAACTATCCCTTTAAAGTGGAGGTAGATTTACTAGGTAGAGATACTGTCACTCATCATGTGTTCATAACTATCTCCACCTGCCTCCCTTATATTCCCACACCCACACACACACACAGTGGCTTTACTAACAGTTTTTCCTCCCTGATGTGAACTTCGCCCATAACTGCTCGGGTGGAGGCTCCCTGTCTCAGTCAACTAACCACAAATACACCCTATTGTTGCAATGAAGCTTAAATTGTGTAGTTGTGAAACTTTTACTGTTCCAGTCAACTGTGGCTGTTTTACACGCTGTGCTTCGGGACGGCAGTAGTAATGTGTTTACGACCCAAAGCTGGCTGACACGGTGAATCTCACAAATAACATGTTCATGCCTTTTCCCCTCTAAAACCAAAAGGAAAAAAAAAAAATCATAAAGAAACTGAAGACTGTTTTTAGGACCATTTAGATTGTTTTGTCTTGTGAGTTTATCATTATCAATTGTAATATGACATTATTATGACAATTAAGCACTATTATTATCACTATTAATATTATGAGATTATTTGTACTATAATACATTACTGTAAGTTTTTTTTGTTGAAAAACAAATCATAATTTTTTATTCAGAAAGTGACAGTAAAGACATTTAAGATTATTTATTTCAAATAAATGTTCTTTTAAACTTTGTATTCGTCAAAGAATCGAATGAAGTAGCAAAACTGTTTTCAACAGTAATAATAAGGAATAATATAATAATACAGTAACAATAAATGTTTTTTGGGCATCAAATCAGCATATCAGAATGATTTCTGAAGGATCATGTGACACTAAAGACTGGAGTAATGATGCTGAAAATTCAGCTTCGATCACAGGAATAAATGACATTTTAAAATATAATAGAAAACAGTTCATTTAAATAGTAAGAAAATGTCACAATACTGTATTTACTGTATCTTTGATCAAATAAATGCAGCCTTGGTGAACATAAAACTTCTTTCAAAAACAATCTTAGACCCCAAACTTTTGAACAGTACTGTATGCAATAAATCATGATATACATAACATCTTTTTACCTGTTACATCAATGAGTATTTGGTGAGAAAAGTAATTGTCCTGAAAATAATGTCACCATGGAACAATTACAATGGTCATAAAAGTAGGTCCCGTTTTCCTAAAGCAAAATCGAATATTTAGTTTTTCCTTTTGACTTGGAGGTGAAGTGTCTGGCATGTTCGGGTGTGAGATTGCCACTTTGCTTCTCTTCTCCCCAAACCAAAGCTTGATAAACTGGCTCTCCCGAGCACTTGCTCTCCTGCTAATGCCTCTCTCTCCCCCTGTCCTCCTGCTGTCCTGTAGTCTTCTGTGCTGATGGCTTCACGGCAGAGCTCGGCTGATGTCCCCAGTGCTGCTGAGCTTGTCAGTGCTATAGAAAAACTGGTCAAAACTAAGATGGTAAGTGTGCCGCTGAACCCATCCTGGCACAAGCGGGATGATTCGATCCGCTAACCTCCTGGTTTTCCTCTTTTCCTTTCTGTTTTCTCTTGCTCTAAGACAATCACTAACTCTTGAGATCATCTGCATGAGTCTCACATGCACCAGTACAACGTGAATGTGCTGATATGTGTCTTTTGGTTTTGTGTGGCTCTGTTTATTGTTTTAATATTTCTGCACCTCATATGGTTTGGTTGTTAACGTGCTGTGCTGTGCTGTGCTGTGCTGTGTAGTGCTGTCATTGTGTTTAAGAGCATGTTTCTGCCATTGGACATCAGTTTGATCTACTCAAAGATTTAGTTCCCATTAAAGCTGTGTGTATAAAATGTCCCTACTTTCCGATGGATTCTGAAACGGGTGTTCAGAGAAATCACATTTGATTGGTTATATTGCTTTCCCACACCTGTATGTTATTAGTTATTTTTATCAGGGAATATTCCTAGTTGAGTTAAGCTCAATCGACAGCATTTGTTGCATTTTGTTGATTTACTTTTTCTTTTAAAGCAGCTAAAATCTGTATTTTATAAGGCACTTAATATATATATATACAGTCATGGCCAAAATTGTTGGCACCCCTGGTAAATATGATCAAAACTGGCTGTAAAAAATAAATCTGCATTGTTTATCCTTTTGATCTTTCATTCAAAAAATTGCCAAAATTCTAACCTTTCATTGAAGCAAGAGAATTGAAAGTGGGGCTAAATCACATTATGAAATAAATGTTTTTCTCCAAAACACGTTGGCCACAATTATTGGCACCCTTTTATTAAATACTTTTTGCAACCTCCTTTTGCCAAGATAACAGCTCTGAGTTTTCTCCTACAATGCCTGATGAGTTTGGAGAACACCTGACAAGAGATCAGAGACTATTCCTCCATACAGAATCTCCCCAGATCCTTCAGATTCCCAGATCCATGTTGGTGCTTCTTCTCTTCAGTTCAGCCCACTCATTTTCTATAGGGTTCAGGCCAGGGACTGGGATGGCCATTGCAGATCTTGGTTTTGTGCTCCGTGACCCATTTTTGTTTTGATTTTGATATTTGTTTTTGGATCACTGTCCTGTTGGAAGATCCAAACATGGCCCGTTATAAGATTTCTAGCCCCGGCTGTTAGGTTTCGATTTTTTATCTGTTGGTATTTGATCCAATCCAACATGGATCTAGGAATCTGCAGGATCTGGGGAGATTCTGTATGGAGGAATGGTCTCTGATCTCTTGTCAGGTGTTCTCCAAACTCATCAGGCATTATAGGAGAAAACTCAGAGCTGTTATCTTGGCAAAAGGAGGTTGCAAAAAGTATTTAATAAAAGGGTGCCAATAATTGTGGCCAACGTGTTTTGGAGAAAAACATTTATTTCATAATGTGATTTAGCCCCACTTTCAATTCTCTTGCTTCAATGAAAGGTTAGAATTTTGGCAATTTTTTGAATGAAAGATCAAAAGGATAAACAATGCAGATTTATTTTTTACAGCCAGTTTTGATCATATTTACCAGGGGTGCCAACAATTTTGGCCATGACTGTATATATATATATATATTATTTTATTTTAATGTGATTTTAGTGTGGGGGTAAATGGCTTTACTAAGCTTTTCTGTGTAAAGTTAAGCCATATCCAATTTTACAACTTTGTTGTCCTAAAACAGCTTTACAGCTCAAATAATACACAAGTTTTATCAGAAGATGTAATGTAACCACTTTTGAAAAATGTTTTAAATGTACCTCATTCACTTTCATCTAAGTACCTACAAAAAGTACCTGTAAGTTGCTTAAAGGTGAACTATGCAGGTTTTTTACCTTAACTGAACAGCTTCGGAGTCGTTGGAATGGTTATGTGACTTTTTTTCGGGTTGAATGGTGGTCGTCTCGCACCCCCCTATCGCCTGTGAGCGGAAAAAACACACTTGCAACTTTTGGGCAGGTGAGCCGCCGGCCGCCACGTCAGGAAGTATCGTGTGATATCAGGTCTCGCGTTGTAACGAATTAGTTTACGGCAAAAAAAATTTGAGAAGAAGGCCTTTTAAAGAATGTCGCGTCTGCTTTGATGTCGTTGATCTACTAGCCTCTGGTATCTGAGAGTCTTGAGTGTTGTCAAATATCTATTCCGAAGCTGTAGGTGGAGCTCTATAGAGAAACCTGCGAGCAAAAAGCGAGAATACAGCGAAGAAATTCCCGAAACTGCATAGCCCTGCTTTAAGCTATTTTAAAAAAAACTGAGGGATATGTTAAAGAAATTTGGTCACCATGTCACAAATGCTATTGATTGAGCTGGACTTGTTTTGCACACAAATTATTCCTTAAATTTGTTCCACAGCATACATTTTCGTCGAGCACCCCAAGAACTTGATCTGGAACCTGTTTTTGAGGGATTAAAAAAATTAAATGTAGTTTAAAAAATCCTATGCAAAACACATATCTGGAAATCCGTTTTAATCCGCAATATTATGACATAACATGATGTGTAGCCGCCGCACTGAACTACTGCGTCTTCTGAGAGAGCGACAGAAAAGTAGAAGTCTGGCATGAGCAGCTTTTTTTTTTTGGTAATGAAGTAATAAAAGCCTTCCAAACTTGCCAAAGTGCTGGAGATCATGGCTCACTCTGTGGGCCGGAGTGATGCTTTTCTCCCCTCTGAATCTCTTGAGCAGCTCTGATGGTGTGAAGTGTAGTGCCGTGTCACATAAAACCATTCAATTGCTGTGTTTGTTCTCCCACATCAGGCCTGGCATTTCCATATACAGACTGTCAAACTGACTGGATCTCTTGTATTTGTGTTTGTCTGTAGACGCTGGAGCCAGGATCATACCCAGGATTCAGCTCCGTGAACCCAGCGGAGCAAAGCCCCTTGCCACCCAGAAACCCTGAGCTGGAGCAGAAAGCCAAAGCACTGCGTGGACGAATGTAAGAGACGCACGCTCTACACTCTTGGGTTGTTCTTGGAGTAAATCTACAAAACAGTACAGGTCTGATTCCAGGTCACAGTGGCCAAATCACTGGTGTCTGTGCGGTTTAGTTCCTGCTGCGAATGTCATGTAAAAATACCCCTTTATTTATTTGTTTGTTAGTTATTTATTTTTCATTCTTTTTTTATTTATATAGTTGGGCTCCCAGATTGGCATTAAAGGACAATTCCGGTGAAAAATGAACCTAGGGGTAATTAACACATGGTTACAGAGTCGATCGTTCTCTGGGATGTGTTTTCATGATAATCGCATGTAAAGAGTTTTAGCTCTAAAAACTGATTAGCTTATAACGCTAGTATATGGGGCATAGAATAAGTAAAAGTAAATTGCTAGTTAATACCACTAACCAGGCTCAAAATAGCCTCACACTAACACGGTAGCATAATGAGGGTACCTACATGCAAACCGAAGCATTGAGAACTTTGTAAGTGTACAGTCAGTTTATTAAGAAGATACTTTATAAAGACAGTACATTACACGTATACAGGCAGGAGCCATCTTTGGAAAACAGCCTCGACTAGTCAAGTCCCAAACGCCGTGCTACGTTAGATTTCACAAACGTAATTCCTATCGACCAGCTCACTTAGCACGCCGTTCGTGGCTCGACTAGTCGAGACTATTTTCCAAGATGGCTCCTGCCTGTATACGTGTAATGTACTGTCTTTATAAAGTATCTTCTTATTAAACTGTCTTATAAAACTTATTCTATGCCCCATATACTAGCGTTATAAGCTAATCAGTTTTTAGAGATTAAACTCTTTACATTCGATTATCATGAAAACACATCCCAGAGAACGATCGACTCGGTAACCATGTGTTAATTACCCCTAGGTTCATTTTTCACTGGAATTGTCCTTTAAGCCATTATATAAGTCATGTGTTCTTACTCAAAAGGGCTTTTCACACTGCGCTTAACCCCACATTATTGTCGTTCTAAGCCCCTCTTTTAACCTCTGGTACTTTTCACACTTGTCATTTAGAAGTGGGATTAGCTCCACTTTTTACCCGGGGTTATGAACCCCTGCTCTGGAGCTGCTGAGCACCACTTGTGTGCTGTTATTGTGTTGCCACACATGTAGAGAGTGAAATGAAGTGGTGTTAGAATGTTACGATGCTTAGCAACCGGCAGCCAATCACACGCCTCATATTCATGTGATTTGGACTGTCATGCAAATGCTGAGCAATGAATAAACTGTAGTTTCAGCGTTTGAGGGGATAAATGTCATATGGTGACATACAATTGGAGTGAATACGAGACCGTTGCATTCTTACTATACTGTAGTTTTAAACATTTGAAGTGGATCAAAACCTTTCATCAAAGTTATACATGAATTTTGAACAATGCCAGTTCTTGTCTTAGGACAACTTTGATTAACTTTTTTGATCCACTTCAAATGTTGACTATTGTATTTCATTCCATTCAGGATAAACTTGATAATACACACAGTTGGCAATATGTAAAATGAGGATGCACAATGCCAGAGCCTTTATATAAACGGGTCCCTCTCGTGCAGCGTTCATCCAATCAATGGAAATTAAGCCACAAATATGCAAATAAGAATATTAACCCAGAGTTTAGGAATGTAGTGTGAAAAGGCAGTTTATGAATACTTGATTGTTAAAGGTTGGGTAGGTAAGAATTGTCTAAAGAACTTTTTTTCAAATTGGCTTAAACTGTCTTTATATACCAATACATAATTAAAATGTAAGTACTTTGAAAAAGAGAGTATAAAAATTGAGTGACTATAGTGTATTAAATCATAAAAAAACCCAGTTCATTAATTCCTACCGGGACGAAACAAGTGATTGGCTTGTGCGACTGTCACTCTCCGTCACCATGACTACCGCCGCTATTACTGGCTCTGCCCACGTGCGCGCAGTCGCGCACCCGTTATTAGGTGGAAGTGAATGGAATTAATGAATGTTTATTGAAGATTAAATACACTAGAGTCACTCAATTTTTTATACTTTCTATTTCAGAGTACTTGCATTTTAATTATGTATTGGTATATAAAGACAGTTTAAACAAATTTGAATAAAAGTTTTTTTAGACAATTCTGATCTACCCTACCTTTAACTCCGGGTAAATTATGAGCAGTGTGAAATGTGAAGCAAGATAACCCCATTTACACAGTTAACTAAAGCCATAAAGTCTGCACAGAACTCCCGGGATTGCATTTTACATGTTTTAAAATGCTTTTGTAGGGAAAAATGTATTTTGTTAATTATTAAGGGTGTATTCACACTTGGCATGTTTGGTTCGAATAAAATTAACATATAGTGCGCACCAAACAAGAGGACGGAGATGCTGAAAAGTTGGGTTTCAAACGATCTCTGGTGCGGTTCGAATGAAATATAAATACAACACGGACCAAACACATGTAAACAAGCTAAAAACGGGACATGATGTCACAAGAAATGGACAGAGTGCTCAAGCATACCTGTTTTTTTTTCTTATCATAGTCATGATGTTGCCCATCACAGTTCAGTTCAGGCATCAGAACCGCGTCTCCTCACACCAGATCTGTGTGTGACGGAGGGATTCCTGGCGCTGTTTTGACATTGAGTTAATCATTTTATAAACTCTTAGCTGGTCAAAATATGTAGCTAAGCACACACTGTACCTGTACAACGAGCGCATTAGGCCAGAACACAGCATTGTTTTGTATGTTCGGCAAACAATTGAATGAGTCAGTCAATCAATTTCCAGTGCAAAAAAATATTTTTACTCTTCTGTAACTAATGTTAGTGGTTTTAATGGGTCAAAAACTCTGGTTACATCTAAGGCAGTTGAGTCTTTTAGAGCCACGAGATCTGGATTCAATGTAGCAGGAAGTATTGGGAACGCATCTCTCTGAATGATATGGCTCTCATATTAAAGATCCATGGTATTTATGGGGAAGTTCATCCGTTGTAGGCATTTGATCTTTTTATTCAAATTTTTCTCTATCGTTCTGTAACACCCTCAAAAAGGAAGTGTGATATTTGTTAGATTAGTTGTTTGGTTATTGTTCAAAAATCTTGAATAGCTATTTTATGGTTTGTTTTTTTGTCTGTTGTAGGTTTGTTCTGAATGAATTAATCCAGACAGAAAAAGACTACGTGAAAGATTTGGGTATTGTGGTTGAGGTAAGAACATCAGAAAATAGCTGACAGTATAACACACCATAATAATACAGTGCTGTGACTAAAGCTATACTTCGGCTTTAGCATGAACATATCATAAAGCACACTAGTGTCGTTTATCCTTCTTCGTTTGACTTTGTTCTGTCTATCTGAATATATCAATACATTTGCATATTTCTTATTCCTCATTTGCATTTTCATTACATCATCAGTGTATCAGTATTTACTTGAGTGGATGTGCAATCATCACAGTGTTCATTTATCATCATTTACAACCGCTGTAGACGGACATGTGCATTACTGTTGCTTTTATCAACTTTGTGTGTTTTGGCTGGTGACTCATATGTACACAAAATAATTTTCTGAAGGGGTTTATGAAGAGAATAGAGGAGAAAGGAATTCCTGATCACATGAAAGGAAAAGATAAGATCGTCTTTGGAAACATTCACCAAATCTACGACTGGCACAAAGAGTAAGTGTCTCGCATAAGCTCCTCTTATTTGGAAAATGACTGAAATGAAACTTAATATATGTTTCTATTGCTGTCTGAAGTTTTTTTGTTGGTGAACTGGAGAAATGTCTTGAAGATCAAGAAAAACTGCCCGAGCTGTTCAGTAAACATGTGAGTACATCAGGTCTGATGCTCTAACAGTGTAAAGGTCACGGGGTCATAAAGGTTGTGTGTGCTCATGAAGTGTTTTTCCTGATGCTGTGTGTGTAGGAGAGAAGGCTGCACATGTATGTGGTTTACTGCCAGAACAAACCCAAATCTGAATTCATCGTTGCAGAATACGATTCATACTTCGAGGTAAGACACACTTTACAGCAATAGAGTGCAGCAGGGATGGCATATTTCTGCAGACCAACCCAAAAGTTATGATGCCTTCACATGCTATCAGAATTATTGTAAATACGAGTTTTATGGCGTTTTCACACCTTTGGAGCGTTTGTTTTCTCATGAACATGGCAATTGACCCTTCGCATGGAGCTTGATTAACAGGTGATCTGACCAATCATACTTCGCCATCCGCCATTTTGTCAGACAAAGCAGTCAGGAGAGTTAGTAGATTAACATGGGAGGATTTGAACTTGAGAAGCGGAGTGCACTGACGCCTTTCCGCGGTTAAAACCACATTCCTTCTGATGTTCATTCATGTTTATTTGATGCTATAAATTGAGCATGAGCACAAACACAATGAGGCTGTAAAAGCGGACTAGTGAGCAGATTCATTTTCTTTTTCGGCTTGATGACATTAAATGTCCCTGACAATCTCTGTAATGCCATTTAGCCACTTATTTCCAACTGCCTTTTTCAAGACACATAAACATGAAATGTAAATTGGTGTCAACCACAGACCTTATATCAAGCATTTACCAAAAACCCATTCCAAAAACTCACTGACTTTGAGATGATGCAACCAGAAGTTCAAAAAATGCCAACTTGTTTCCAGGTTTTCGGACTCGTTTCTGCAGCACTCTGTAAAATTGTTTCTAAAATAAACAGTTAATCATTACATGTTCATATTCTTGTGTCTGTTTTGGCTCACAGGGGATTCAGCAAGACATCAACTCGAGACTGGGCATCAGTGATTTTCTCATTAAACCCATTCAGAGAATTACTAAATATCAACTTTTATTAAAGGTACAATAGAAAAGAAGTCGTTGATGCTGCGATTGATACCAGTAATAAATAATACAGTTTTATTAATGTACATAATTTATTTTATTGCTTAAGGACTTCTTGAAGTACAGCATCAAGGCGGGGTTGGATTGTCAGGATATAGAGGTAAGAATGAAGCTAAAGTGCTTACTTGCCCTTTTTTTTTATATAGTCAATCATAAAATGAGAGGATTCTATTTTTGTATATTTGTAAAAAAAATTCAATTCAAAAGCTGAAGCAGTTTAGATTCAAACCCAATGGTCATCCAGGTTTTTGTTGGTTTTCTCTGTAACAGAAAGCAGTAGACCTGATGTCCCAGGTGCCCAAGCTGTGCAATGACATGATGAATCTGGGAAGACTGCAGGGATATGAGGTATTCTGATAACAGCTTCACTTTACTCCTTCCTAAATTTCATCAAACAACAGTTTTTTCGAAAGACGTTGTACAAGCATTATTCTTCTGTTGTCAATTACTCACCCTCATGTTGTTCATAAGACTTTCGTTCATCTTTAAAAAACGAATTACAATATTTTGATGAAACCTGAGAAATTTGATTGTCCAGATTTGGCACATACACAGAGCTCATCAAATATGAAAATGGAAGCTTGAACATGCTTGCTCATAACATGCGTTCGAGTTTCCGCAAAAAAAACCCAATCAGGTTTGTTCTTGTTCGCCAAGCAAGTATGGTTGAGATTTCATTTATCATATTTGATATACTCTATGTGCGTTGATCAAAGTTTGTGTTTAAATGGCAACATTAATTCCGTTAATCATATAAAGTGAACTCTTTAGAAGACTTTGATTAAACTGCTCAATTCATATGGATCACTAATACAATGTATTTATGGACTTTTTAAAGCTTTAAAGTTTTGGTGGAACAGGCTTTCAGTGGAGGGACAGAAATCTCTCAGGTTTACTTAAAACATCTTTATGTGTGGTACGTAGATGTACGAAAGTCCAATGGGTTTGGAACTACATGAGGGTTAGTAAATAATGACAGAATTTTCATTTTTGGGTGAGCTAGAGACATGCGCGGGACGGATTTTTCCATGAAACAGTTTCAAATTAGGTGTTGCATAGCCACAACCTACACATCCCAGCATAAACGGTCCCGAAAAAATATTTTGTTATTAAAGCATCTACAGGTGAAGCTCGAAAAATTGTAATATCGTGCAAATTTTCATTTATTTCAGTAATTCATCTTAAATGGTGAAACTAATATATTATATAGACTCATTACATGCAAAGTGGGATATTTCAAGCCTTTATTTTTTATAATTTTGATGATTATGACTTACAGCTTATGAAAACCTTTTCACAATATTCTAATTTTTAGAATTTGGGGTTTTCATAAATAAATAACGGCCCAACATATCTTGGCTTGGTGTGTCCCAGGGCTTTACACGCGCTCCAGCTGCGCAGTGCAGGTCTCTAGTGTGAACTACCCCTATTTTAAATGTAGCATTTGAACAGTCCTCCCCATTACGGTATCTGGTAATGTTCACTTGAATATAACTATCCCAGACTGATGAGCTTGCATGTTTCAGGGGAAGTTGACGAGTCAGGGAAAGCTCTTGCAGCAGGAGACGTTTTTTGTGACGGAGCAGGATTCTGGCGTACTGTCCCGCAGTAAAGAGCGCAGGGTGTTCCTGTTTGAACAGATCGTCATCTTCAGCGAGCTCTTACGCAAAGGCTCGTCCATACCAGGATACCAGTTTAAAAAGAGCATCAAGGTAACTGCACAACTGTCAGTCATGGAGTTTGTTCACTGTTATTTTAAGCCCGATGTTTATTACGTGTATGCTAGGGTATGTGTACAATGCTTGTGAAGCAAATGTGATCATCAGCACAGTATACTGTACATGTACAGTCTGCTCAATTAGCAAAATTTTTTGTCTAGTTTATTGGACACTTGCAAGTGCAAATATATTACCATTTAATTACATATTTATTCACCTATGTTTCCATGAGCAAGTGATAAATGGGCTTAGCAAGGTGGCATACACAGACACAACAAATGCCCCTTAACACATTGTAAGATGCTCATTACTTAGTAATTAATTATACATTTTGTTAGTTTTTCAAGAGTACTGTCTTTTTATCTCCGTGTGATTGTGCACTTGTTGAATTCATTAAAGTTATTCAAACAAGTTATTACACTGACTGCAAATACATTACCAAAAAAACAAAAATACATATTCTTTCCATGAGTGTTGTTGCGAGTTGTATTGGAGTTCTGAAAATAACAACGCTGGTAACTTGGCAGCTGACGCCAGGTATGAAACTGACTTGTGTGTGTGTGTGCAGGTAAACCTCCTCGGCCTGGAAGAGCATGTTGAAAACGATCCTTGTAAGTTTGTGCTGTGGTGTCGTGGGTCGTCCGAACGTTTTACCCTGCAAGCAGCAAACACGGACATCAAACAGGACTGGGTTCAGCATATCACCGACCTACTAGACTTACAGAGCAACTTCTTGTCAGGTAAGAAGATGCCACGTCCATGTGAATCATAAATGTGTAGCTAAACTCTCCTCATGTTGAGCTATTGAAACCATTGGTGCATCTGTCTACTGTATCTACAGCTCTGCAGTCACCCATCGAGTATCAGAAGGAGCGCAGCGGCTCTCAATCTCTGACCCGAAACTCCTCCAGCAGTGGGCGAGTGGGTCAGTCCAACAGCAGGCCCAGCTCCACTGTGTCACTGGGAGCAGAGAAACCCTCTCTGTCTGGACGGAGCTCCACCCCGATAAAGCTATCTACCTCCAACGGTGGTCCGTGCAACGACTCGGACAGATACCAAAGGGTGAGGACACCTAACATTACACTTCTGCACGCTAGAGTTGATAGTGGCTCATGAATCTCCGAGCTGGATTCAAACTGGCGGCTCCGTCATGGGAGGCGGGCGTTTTAACAAGGACACTGAAGACCACAGCCTCTAGCATCAGGGGAGTGAGGTTTACATGCACAGCTCTAACTGGCCTATGTTACACTCCCCTCCCAAAACCTCCCGGGTCACGGCACCAAAATGTAACCGTAAAACGACTTAACTTGCTGCTAAACTACCATAGTACGATGCATTGTTGAAGAAATCAACTAGCTAACTGGTTATCAAAAACAGAAGGCAGAGAGATGAATGTGAGCTGGCAAGGGAGGGTTTAAACAGAATAAATGATTGGAGAAATCCTGCACAAGTCACCAGAGAGAAGATACAGTTATGACATTTTGATTAGTTTTACGAGGACAAAAAATCTTCTTAAAAATGAAACGTGCATACCTATAGACTAAACACGTGATGCGCATGTGCAGGTCATCGGGGTTTGTGCGGGTTTGCGTTTTTGAGGTTTGCGCAGAGATATATATATATATATATATATATATATTTTTTTTTTAAGGTTTGCACCTTGGAATCTATTTCAGGATTTTGCGTTCTCGAGCCACCAGGCGGGCCGGAGAGCGTTTAGTGTTTTCTGCTAGAACGGTGTCGTGTTAGCGGACCCTAAGTTAATAACTAATGATCTTTGCAACGCAAGTGAATCAATCAATCAAAACTAACTTTAGCTGGACAATAACTTTATTCTATAACTGCTGTAAAGCCAAAACAATCTCTGTTACTGTAATTTCCTATTATCACTGTAAAGCTGCTTTGAAACAATCTATATTGTTAAAAGCGCTATATCAATTAAGGTGACTTGACTTATGAATTGTTCACAATAAGGTCTATAATATGCAATGTGAATATATATATATATATAGGGTGAAGTTTCTAAAAATTCTAAAACTATTTTTGTGTCAATCCCACCTTGATTTCAAAGGGATTTAAATGATCATATAACCCTGGTGGGTTTTTTTTAATAGAAGGTTACTCAGCCTGGAATTTTATCCTTTTTCGCAGAATTTCGCTGTAGTCAGTAGTGTAGTGATGCACGAAGCACATCTCACACAAAAGTTACTTTCAAAGTAAGCATGACTATCTTGAAGCTGATGAGCAATCTCATTGTGGAAATTGTTTGCTCTTGCGTAAAATCGCAAGTCATGTGGATTCCTTGAAATGACTGGATTTCGCTTTAAAAATTTTGCTAAGCAACAGTAAATGTGACCGCAATTTAAATGGCAAAATCACCCCGCTGAACGTGATTTCACCAAGTACCACATGTTCCTGGATCAACATCTTTGTTGATCCTGGAACAACTTTCCAATCAACCAGTCAGATTTGAGGGACAAATTTACAGTTTTTCAAGTTTAGGCTTACAACAGGGTTAGGTGCTTCTACTTCAGTGTTGTTAGCCTATCATTTCCCTCATTAGGTTAGGCGTAGGGATAGGGTTACAGTAGGACTACATGTTTCGGACAATAATGTTGTTCCAGGATCAACAAAATATGTCAATCTTACTGGGCAAAATCACGGTGATCTCCTTGGTCAACATCTTTGTTGATCCTGGAACAACAATCCAATCAACCAATCAGATTTGAGGGACAAGTTTACAGTTTATGTCAAGTTTAGGCTTAGAACCAGAATCAGGTGCTTCTACATCAGTGTTATTCACCTGTCATATCTCTCTGATTTTAGGGAAAAGTTATGGATAGGGTAAGGACTACATTTTGGGACAGGAATGTTATTCCAGGATCAACCAAATATGTTGATCCAGGAACATGTCTTACTTGGCAAAATCAAGATTACCTGCCCACTTACTTTCAAAGTAAACTTTTGAAATATTCATGAAATTAGATTGCGAAAATGGCCTGCAAATACTATTTCATGTTGACGTTACGCAGTAATATAAATCACAATTCATAGCATTTCACACCTCACAGAGAAATTGTTTGACAGAGAATCCGGGATATTCATATTTTCCATAGTTCCAGTTTTCATCAGTATTACTGACACACTCACTGTTGTCCAGTGTCTAGAAATGTACTGTCCCTCAGTGGGAAGCTTGTCATCCTTGACATTTGAAAAACAACCCACTGAAAATTCAGCATGTGCTGTGCATTACACAACTCCATAACCTAAGCATCCTTTAAAAGATGTGTTGGTGTTCTTAACTACTGAAGATTAGGGTTTGGTTGACGTACAGTATTAAGTGTTTTAACCGTGTGTGTTGCTCTCTGTACGCCGCGTGTGTTTCCCACAGCAGTTTGACGGTGTGGGCTGCAACGGAACGTCGTCCTCCTTGATGGTGACTCAGGACTATAACGCACTGAAAGAGAACGAGATCTGTGTCACGCAGGGTGAGGCAGTGCAGATACTGGCCACGAACCAGCAGAACATGTACCTGGTGTATCGACCCGCTAACAGCCAATCACCCGCTGCGGAGGGCTGGGTCCCGGGACACGTCTTGGGCCCCCTCACTAAACCCCTCATAGACACGGCTGCAGACTCAAACATCAAGTAAGTGTCAGTCAATACTAACTGGAACTATGATTGGATTTTTTTTTTTCTTCTTAAACTGCACGCCCGTTTTTGAACACCCTCCCCCACCCCATTCTGTTGGAACTAACCCGGATGCTTTGGACCATTTTGCACGGGAAGATTTGATTTTCTTCTTGAGCTTTTTTTCTGGGCTAGAAGTTAAAAAACAAACAGATAAACGTTGAAAGGACTTTAGCGAAGCCACGTCGTTGTTGTTTTGTAGGCTGAGGATTTGCCAAGAATCTTACATCAGTGTGGAAATGGACACGTCTGGACACTTATTTCATTTGCTAACACCATTTTCGTTGTTTTTTGTTTTTTTTGTTGATATGATTTTTCTTTTTGTTTCTGTGTGTGTGAAAAGAAAAAAGAAAAAGTGAAAGGAAGGCCGTCTGAAGGATTTGGCCTGTTTCTCCTGGCGGAGAACATATACTGTTGTCTATGGCAATTTTTTTTTTATAGATTATGTATTTGTTTTAAGTATTTGTATTTTTGTATAGACTTTTCTTTTGTTTTCTTCTACAGGATCACATGTTGGCCATTTACTGTACATACTGTTGGTTTGTTTACTGTTTGTAGCACATTCCTGTAAAGAGCCTTTTGCACTATTTAAGTCAATCTTTATTAATGAAGTCAGGTTTGTGCAATAGAACTACAGTTGCAATGTTGTAGTGTAACTAATGATTTGAAATGTATTATATTAAATATGTAAAATAAAATTTTGACATGCGCATGACTTAACACGGCTTAGTCAAATAGACTGCTTTTGTTTTAATATAAAATAAAAGTGCCAAGTGACTGCTAATAGTACATGTGAAGAAATCCTTCATTGTGTTTGCAGTGTAGAAGTGGTGCCTCTTATTTTTATTATGTCTTTCATTTGTTTTATTTCGTATTGTAGTGTGTAGAACACTTATTTTGCGTTTGTACTAACCTCCGTGGTCCTTGACAGTGTGACAGGTTTGTGTGTGAAGCAAGACTTTACTGTGAATAATATGAATGATTGCTGTTCTCACACAAACCATGTGTCCACCGTGGTGTAAGGATGTAGATTTATATACACACTATCCTTCCAAGTTTTATTAATTTTATGTTTTTGAATGAAGTCTCTTCTGCTCACCGAGGCTGCATTTATTTGATCAGAAATGCAGTAAAACATTAATATTGTGGAATATTTTTACTTTCTATTTGGAAATATTGTCAAATGTAATGTATTCCTTTGATGGAACATTACTCCAGTCTTCAGTGTCACATGATCATTTAGAAAAAAATTCTCAAGAAACATTTTTATTATCATCAACATGGAAAACAGATGTGCCGCGTAATTATTTAGTGGAAACTGTAGACATTTTTTTCCGGATTCTTTGAACAGAAAGTAAAAGAACTGAAACATTGTCAAATGTCAAAAACAATGTCTTTACTGCCACTTTTGATCAATTTATTGGATCCTTGCTGAATAAAAGTATTAATTTAATATATATATATAATATTACCGACCCCAAACTTTTGTTAATATAATAAAATGAAGAATAAACTGTACAAGATTATACACTCAAATAAAGAGAATATTTGGCCACACTTCAGAATACACACTAATGTAAGTCACTTATGAACATTTGAATGCTGTACTTGAGTGTCCAAAAACTTTTTGAGGCTTCTATAAATGGAACTGGATGATGATAAAAATAGGTCACCTGCACTGTTTGTGGTTTCTTTCTTTTTTTTGGCCCTCCCTTTTTCCCTCCTGAAATAATTTCCCCCCTCAAGCACTTTAATTTGCTTTTCCCCGCTGTTCGATTTGCATTTCCGCCAGCGTGTGTGGGTTTGACAACTTGATGTTTTGACACGACAGGAAATCTCTCTCGTGGAACACGCTTCGCGCTCGCAAGCGTGCAGAGAAGGACAGTGCGCCGCTCAAAAGTGACATAAAAGTTGAGAATGGACTGCGTAAGCCAAAGGAAATTCTCAGCAGCAAGGTCACTGAGAAAGTGAGTAAGAGGATGAGGGGTGTGTGTGCGTGTGTGTGTGTGTGCGTGTGTGTGTGCGTGCGCTGCATCCTCACCTGTGTGGAAATAAACACTGAACACATCACTCACGCCACTTGCGTTAATGACAGCATGACACTGACAGAAACACACATTGTTTCAAATATTGGCTTTTGTTCCATTTTTTTAAAAAGCCATTATATATTTTAATTAGAAAAGTTGAATGATTACGACATAATCTGCTAACAACTGCATGACTATAAATGCATAATGTATTATAATCTTTATATATATATACAGGTATATATAGCATCTACAGGTGAAACTCAAAAATTGTATTATCGTGCAAAAGTTCATTTATTTCATAATTCATCTTAAAAGGTGAAACTAATATATTATATAGACTCATTACATGCAAAGTGAGATATTTCAAGCCTTTATTTGTTATAATGTTGAGGATTATGGCTTACAGCTTATGAAAACCTTTTCACAATATTCTAATTTTGTTTTTGGGGGTTTTCATAAGCTGTAAGCCATAATCATCGAAAATTATAACAAATAAAGACTTGAAATATCTCACTTTTTCAATGTAATGAGTTCAATATAATTTCACCTTTTAAGTTGAATTACACTGTAAAAAAAAAACATTTGGTCTAACTCAAAAAAGTTAATACAATGAAGAAGAATGGTTTAATAAACAGAAACTCAAAATAGTATGTTATCTTCATTAGTTATCGAAGTTGATTTGACAAAATATAAAAAGTTGTGATAAATGATTTTTTTTTTTTACAGTGTACTGAAATAACAACTTTTGCACGATATTCAAATTTTTCTAATTTCACCTGTATATATATTAGATCCCAAATAACATTTGTTTTATAAACTTTTTTATTATTATCCTTATTATGATTTGGTAAAATACTATTTATTTAAATTTTCCTATTTTTTTAAAATTAATGATATGACTGCTGTATTAATGATATGATAGTTGTATTCCTGTCATTTTGTGGTGGGTTTCCGGGTTTGAATCCGCTGTATTCCTGTATCTGTAAGTGTGTGTAACATGTTTCTCTCTCGACCCGAACCACAGGCGTCCCGCAGCTCAGACGAGTCCGATTGTGAGGACGATCTAGACCCCAAAACTAGTATGGAGGTAGAGATGCTGATCTCAATGCATGCTGCCCAGTAGATTAATAGATATTTATGTATTTATTGGTAGCATTATTTTTTTAATAAACTGAATTGAATAGTAAATAGGTACAGCTTTTGAAGCTCCAAGTTGTTACTTGCGTTGTAACCCCTTGTACATTTTATTTGGCCTAAGTTGTTGTTGGTTATGTATTATTTTAACTAATTGTGTGGAGTTATTGGTATAAAGGGCCGTTCACACCACGGATGATAACTATAACGTAAACTATAAAGTTTTCACAATCATTCTAATTCCAGTCCACACCACAACTATAACGATAACAACACCAAGGGATGATATTGCTGAGCTCACTTCCAGAACAACTTTTTTACAGCTTATTAATGATAAAACATTGACATCCAATCCAAATTCACCCGACTTTAAAGAGCTTGAGACGACAGAACCACATGAGCTTATGATAAACAGAACGTTATTAGCGTCAGCTGGTGTGGATGCTAATATAGTTATGGTTATTATAGTTATCTGTCTTGATGTGAACGGGCCTCAACCCTAGTGAAAAGCTTTTGCATTGTCTCAAAGAGAACAGCTGCTGTCACATGATCTCACTGAGTGCATGTTTCATTCATCAAAGCTCTGGAGAAAGTGTGTTTAGTCAGTGGCCAACCTGCAAAAACCTGACAGAAGTATCATTTTCTTCTTCAAATGACTTGTTGTCACTGTTCTAGAGCAGAGAGACCATGTGATGCCTCTATCAGAGAGGTGATTGGCTCTTATAACTGACCTTCATTCCGACAGCCAGTGTGTGTTGCCTGTCAAATAAAAGAGATATTTGTGTTTATTACACTTTAATACATCTCACTAGAAATCCTAAATCAGTTGGAGTGCATTGTGTTTTGGAAATCACAAGCAGTGTGCTTTAGCTGTATACTCTTCTCATTTAGGCCAATATATGTTGGTCTGAAGTGAGGTTTACTCCTTCTACACGATATACAGTAGCACACTACAGACATTGTATCAATAGTATGGTGTGCTATTCTGAACATACACAGCAGAAGAATACCAAATAGCATTCATACTGTTAATATTTCTCCCATATATGTATATAGTGTTGGGGGAAACACATTACAAGTAATGCGAGTTACATAATCAGATTACTTTTTCCAAGTAGGCTAACTAAAGTAATGCATTACTTTTAAATTTTCAACAAAATATCAGTTAAGTTTTTAAGTAAGTTACTTTGTTTTCCCATGCCAAGTCAAGTTACCTTTATTTATAAAGCACATTACAATACAGATTGTTTAAAAAACGCTTTTGGCAGCTTTATGGAGTTTGTTTCTAGAAGAAAATAGCGTCAGTCCAACATAAGTAAGTTCAGTGATGGTTAATTATTGTTGTAAAAAAAGTTATTAATTAATGTATTGACTGACAGAGAGACCGTGAGTAAGTGCAGAGGCGTTGTGTGTAAACATGATGGTTATTGTAGCTCTACACTATATGTTAGCGTTTACTCGTCTCACTCGCATAAAAACAGATTCAGTATTCCTCAAAATGAAAACAGTAAAACGCAAACCTGCAATAATTATGTTAAATTACACCAGAGGTGGACAGTAACAAAGTACATTTACTTGAGTACTGTACTTAAGTACACTTTTTGAGTATCTGTACTTTACTTGAGTATTATTTTTTCTGGAAACTTTTACTTTTACTTCACTACATTTGAAAAACAAATATCGTACTTTTTACTCCACTACATTTCTGTCAAGGGCCTTGAGTAGAAAGTAGTAACGTCAGGGATGATTTTGGTTGCATTTTGGTTGTAAAGTCGGGTTGACGTCAGAACTCGATTGATGTTGGTTTCTGACGTCAACCGATTTTCAACCACAATACAACGTCTGTCCAACGTTGGAGATTAACGTCAATCTGACATTGGATTCTGACATCAACATGATTTTAATTTGCAACGTTGGGTTTGGTCTAAATCCGAATTTTGTCATTGTTTTGGAGCACACTAGCTTATAGATGACAGTTCATACTAAAAGCCAAACAACTGGGAACAGCCATTTGTGTGTCCGAAACCATTGTGGACATTATTGAGTGA
Source organism: Phoxinus phoxinus (assembly GCF_949152265.1). Taxonomy (NCBI): domain Eukaryota; kingdom Metazoa; phylum Chordata; class Actinopteri; order Cypriniformes; family Leuciscidae; genus Phoxinus; species Phoxinus phoxinus. The sequence goes on along the minus strand of NC_136882.1, from coordinate 8,189,681 downwards.
CTTATTCAATCCCACGACTGGAACTGTGTTCTAGAAATAAATGTGATATTGATATGAGGGTAGGCAGGCATAGATTCAGAGGCATACGGTACTGTAAATTGGTTATTACATGCAACAATGCAACGATAATAAAACAATGCATTGACATTTACTTTTACACTTAAGTACTTTTAAAAATGAGTACTTCTGTACTTTTACTTAAGTAAACATCGGTCTTTACAACTTTTATTTGTAACGGAGTAATATTTGACCAGTAGTATCTGTACTTTTACTCAAGTAAGGAAGTTGTGTACTTTGTCCACCTCTGAATTACACACATATACTGTATGTATTTAATCTCACTTTATTAATCAATGCCTTTGCTGCTGACCTTTTATGATCCAAATTAGCCAAATTAATAAGCAAAAATGACTTTTGATAGACATAACATTTGTGTTTCTTTCTCTTTTTGTATTGCTGAGCTAAGGATGTTAGGTCCGAAATTGCCCCCTATACCCTTAAATAGGGCACTGTTTGAGGGGACAGCCATTTGTAGTGGTGTACAAACTAGTGGACGTTATTGAGTGCACTCATTCAATCCCACAATGCACTGCAATAGTGAACAACTGATATACGCTCAATGGCTAGAGAATACCCATAATGCACTGTGAGAGTCAAGCGTCAAATGAATTCCTGTGTCTGACCAGAAGATGGCTGAATCATCCATACATTTTCCAAACCGCTGGTCCAATGTGGGTACAGCGTAATATCATATAGGTATGAATTGCTTTTGTTGATTAGCATACATAAACCATCATAAAAAAAATCTAATAGTTTCAATGACAGATATCAAGATAAATAGTTTCATTACTATTGGAGCTGCCAGTTTGCTATGTTTCAAATGAGGGTATAGGGCTCGATTTCGAACACTGCTTTAAACTTTCTTCTCCTGGGTCCAATTCTTCTGTATTCCAGAATGGCAGCAGCTGAAAGGTTTGTTTGGGCGGCGCCCTCTACTGTACAGGAGTGAATGTGCATTTCCTTCAGCCTGAGGCTTATTCATTTCACTTTTGGTGTATAAGGACCTTTGTATTGGGCAAAAAAATTACTTCTTTTTGTTTTTTGTTATTCTAAAACAAACAAGCAAGCCCAGGTGCGAAAAAGTAACACAAAAGTAACGTAATGCATTACTTTCCATAAAATATAATCAACACATTACTCGAAATATTTACTTCCCCCAACACTGTTTATACGGCAGAAATAGTACCAGTCGTATTGCCCTTTCAAATCCAGCCTGTGTCTGTCTCACATGCGATGCACTGCCCTCTGCTGGCTTGTGCTGAAGTGACACAACATAAAGCTTTCCTTCTTTATTTGTGTGTAGAAACTATCAGTGCTTTTAATTGACCCTCTGAAACGCTGCATCTGTGTATGCGTCTGTAACACTCATCTGTCTGTTTTGCAGTTGTTGAACCCTAATTTCATCCAAGAGGGTGAGTTTATGAATGTACAGATGCTTTGATGTTTGTATTTTTCACTAGTAGGGTAAAGATGGGGGAAATGCCCCCATTTACTTTAAAATTGTAACACATTTAGATATGTAGATAATTATGTGCAGGACAATGAGCAATGCATGTAGCCTGTACATACTTCTGATAACAAACTTTTGACGGGTACTGTGTGTGTCTGTGTCTATGTGTGTGAATATGTATGTATGTATGTATGTATGTATGTATACATACATGCATACATACATACATACATACATACATGCATACATACATACATACATACATACATAATGTGTATGTGTGTGTGTATATATATAAATTCATACATATACCAACATACCATAATACCTACATACATACACATATATACATACACATATATATATATATATATATATATATATATATATATATATATATATATACATACATGTGTGTGTGTGTGTGTGTGTGTGTGTGTGTGTGTGTGTATATATATGTATATATATATGTGTGTGTGTGTGTGTATATATATGTGTATATATATATATATATATATATATATATATATATATATATACATATATACACACACACACACACATATATATATATATATATACATATATACACACACACACATATATTTATGTTGGTTGGTTGTGTGTATTATTTGTATACAGGCATCTGATATACACTGAATTTAAATTGAATAATTTCACCCAATTAGCTTATACGTTTTAATGCATAGCGAAGATCAATCAATCAATCAAAGATCTTTATTTATAAAGCATTTTAAAACAACCGAAGTGGACCAAAGTGCTGTACAGAAAAATAAATAAAATTAATAAAATACATACTTTATACAGAGCATATAATACAAATAAAACAAATCAAGAGACATAAAATATAAGATATCTGAAAGATATCTGAAATGTACATCTAACTCATTGAAATATTGAACAATAACACCATAAATGTCGCCAAGCCATGTGAAATTCTATATTATTATTATGTGGATTAAAAATTATGTGTGTTAATAAATAACTGCAGTGTGATTTGAATCACGTGTCGGCTCTGTAACGCAGTGTCTCCAGAGTTCCTGACGCCTCTAGCGGACGTGTCGTGTGCTCTGGGCGAGACGGTGGTCCTGTGCTGTAAAGTGTGCGCTCGACCCAAGCCCACGATCACCCTGAAAGGACCCGATCAGAGCCTGCTGGTCAACAATAACCGATTCACTATCAACATCAGGTACAAATCCACAGTCAATCACAACACTGTGAGCATGAGACATGAAACTCTCGGCAAAGGTGAAGAGGCCGTGTGTTTTCCACTTGCTTTAGTGTGTATCTGTATCTGTTTGTTACGGTGGCCGAAGTGCAGTTACAAAACTCATAGTTTCCCACAAAAGGGATTTAAAACTGAAGAAATTAGGAATCAGTTGTTAAGGTGTGTTTATAACACTGTTCCTGAGCTGTAAGTTACAACCCAAAAGTTTGCTTGTGTTCAGCACATTTAATGGAGGACACTTCCCTGACCCCGGGAGAGCACAAGGCCAGCTATACACAAGTTGTGCTCTGGTCAATCCACATTTTCATAATCGGACTCAGGCTTACACTGATATGGTCACACAGAGAACATTAACCGTTTGTGTTTACAATTGCTTGTGAGGCCTTGGAAGCGGAAGCTTGCGGTTTTGGTAAAGGGTGTAACTTTCCAGACAAATGCTTAAAGTGTTTGGCCAATCACAGCGCACTGGGTCAGCTGGCCAATCAGAGCACTCTGAGCATTTCGGAAGGAGGGGCTTAGTATAAATATTTGGGTGTAAGACACTGATTGGTTTCAGGAAATTGTTCAGGATTAGAGAAATGTTTTATATTCAATTTCAGATCATGTAATCTGAGTTGGGTCTGTGGGAAAACTGTACCCATGTGACCTCATAAGTCTCACTGTTATGTAACTGTCCCATGATTCCTCAGGTTTGTTCTTCTTATTATTATTCTCCACTGCACCACTGACTGTGGCTCGTAACACACTTATACAAGAGCAATATACAACCAAAATACATATTTGGGATTTTTTTTCTACTCCCCAACCACTGCTACAACGATCTGTTTATTATCACATCTTTAACTCTCTATGGAGAACATAACAAAGTTCAAATACATCCCCAAATCTGATTCTCAAGTTTGTTATATGACTCACTGTATGACTTTTGACCTATTTCCTGTTATAAATGCAGAATGTTGATTTTATGTTTTGCAATAACAGGTTATTTTGTGTTTTTGTACTGAATAAGCTATTTTATATGACAGATTGTCATGTGTGAATCGATTTGTAAATATAATTGGCTTAATTGTGCTATTTGTTTATCTGAAAATAACTTTCTCCCTCTGTGTGTTGTGCCTGATCCACTTTAGGGATACGGGTGATATAGTGTTGAAGATCTGCAATCTAATGCCACAGGACACTGGCATCTACACGTGTGTGGCTGTGAATGATCTTGGCACAGCCTCCTCATCTGCATCTATTAAAGTACAAGGTGAGAAGACGCAAAGAGAAGTAAAGATGTGTGTTGTAGATCTTGATCATCTGTAATCGCGGTTGTTGTGTGGTCCAGGTATCCCAGCAGCCCCTGCTCGACCCGTGGCTCAGGAGGCCAGCAGCACTGCAGTGATAGTCCACTGGCTTCCTCCAGTCAGCTCGGGCAACTCCACCATCTCCAGCTACACTGTGGAGTACAGGCAGGAAGGTGAACCATTACACGCTGTCAAATACACAGCAACACTGACAAACGACCACCGAGAGAACTATTTCTGTTGTAATGAGGGACACTATTTTGCGATCATAGCTATTTTGTAATTAATAAATGTAATTTATTAATATGATGGCAACGCTGAATTTTCAGCAGCTATTACTCCAGTCTTCAATGTCACGTGATCCTTCTGAAATCCTTCTGAATTATTCTTATTATTGTCAATGTTTTATTAAAATAGCTAATGAACATTTTGTGGAAATCATTTTTTTCAGGATTCTCTCATAATTAGAAAGTTTATAAGAGCAGAAACTTTTGAACAGTAGCGTACATAAAAAAATAAAATAAAATGTATCCAGATCCATGCATACCATTTTGTCTGCAAAGTTAATCTTGTGACATGGATCTGTGTCATGTCCATGTTTTAATCATCCAGCTTTGGGTTCACAAATGTGTGTGTCTGATCTTGTGTGCAGACTCTCTGGTGTGGCAGAAGTCGGTGGTCTCCACTACAGATGTGTGTGTGAAGATTGAGAATCTGATTCCTGGTGGGCACTATCAGTTCAGAGTCAGCGCCAGTAACCCCTGGGGCATCAGCCCACCCAGTGAACCCTCAAACATGGTGACTCTACCCAGCACAGGTGAGGACAACCAAATCACCAAAGAGACTCTTTGTTCCAAACACATTTCTTTCTTTTTTTTCTCTTTCTCTCTTTCATCAAGCCTCAACATATGACGGCACTGGAATCCAGTGGAAAGACAACTTTGAATCTGCGTTCACAGAATTATGTGAAATTGGACGGTAAATATATACATTTTACCTTTGTTAAAAAGCAGTCTAGCACTATTCATTTTGTCAGTAACAAACTCTGGCATTTTTTTTCATATCTTCTCTGTTTCAGGGGTCGTTTCTCAGTGGTGAGGAAGTGTCTCAGCAAGGCCAGTAAGAAGGAGGTTGCTGTGAAATGTGTCAATAAGAAGATGCAGAAGAAAGAGCAGGTTGCCCATGAGGCCGATATCCTGCGTCATGTCCAGCATCCCCAGCTGGTGGCGCTGATTGACACATACGAGTCGCCCACGGCCTACATGCTGGTTCTGGAGCTGTGAGTGGAAAGCACTTCCATTGACACAACAGTAATGGGCCTAGACTAAACAAATCACTTATGTCTAGACAGCAATTAAGCCAATCCCGATGAACAGAGTGGGCTATGGTAGAATGAAGTTAGCCAATATTATCAAATACATGTAGAAGTATTGATGCTACAAATAGCTTGTTTAGTTCTAATGTTCCAATAAAATGATGGTGTACAGTATATTATGACTTAAGTATAACATGTTTTAGTTTTGTTTACATGTATATGTATATGTATATGTAAACATATAATGTTTTAGTATAACAAAAAAAACTTGACAAGCATGATGACAGTTGAACTTCAAGGTAAAAAGATGCTACAGAAGTGTAGAATATGAGAGCTTATCTTAAAAATGATCAATATCTTTAAAGTGAGATCTTCAACCCTGATCCTGGGGACCCACTGTCCAGCAACGTTTATTTCCAGCCTGCTTCAGCACACCTGCCGGTGTATTTTCAGCTGATCCCGAAGAGCTTGATGTGTTTGATTCGGGTCAGAACTAAAGTCTGCAGGACAGTGGGGCACTATAGGGCACTGTTTGTGGGCACAGCTATTGCAGTGGTGTCCAAAACCACAGTGGACGCTATCGAGTGCCCTCATTCAATCCCATAATGCACCGCAATACAACGGATGTACACTCAACAGCTAGAGAATACCCATAATGCACTGTGAGATTCAAACGCAGAATGAATTCCTGTGTCTGACCAGAAGATGGCTGAATCATCCATACATTTTCCAAACCACTGGTTCAATGTGGGTACAGCGTAATATCATATTGGTACACATTCCTTTTAATTGATTTTTAAATTGTTTACTTAAGGTTTATACATAGTTTCCATGACAGAGTTTAATACAAACCTTTTCATTTCTACTAAAGCCATTTTACGGTAAATAATTATTAAACATCAAGCATGCAAAAGTGGCAGCTCTTCCGGCGCACTCAGTGTCCAAATTCACAGTCGTTTTCATTCACTCCTTCAGTGTGATGTGTTTATGATGTGGACTATATTAGTAGCCTGGACCTACCAGACTGTCATACATTTAATTTGTACAGAGAGTCTGGCCACTCTCCATTGATAAGCATTAACTTCCTTGAAGGCGTACTCTGTTGAAGTTATTGCTATTGGATCTGCCCAGAGCCACTCTGGATCTGCCATAACCAATCGCTAATATTTGGTCGTGACTTGTGACGCACGACTAGCGCACAACCTCAATGTCATCGTTCTCAGCCACTCCCTCTGTTCGCTGATTGGACCGGTAAAAAATTGGCTGGAGAAAACCTGCGAATATACCGCAAACCCAGACGTAGTACCGAAGGAAAATGAAAATTGACCGGAAGTAGGTAGGAGGGCGGAGCCAGGCTACTATATTAGTGGACTAACATAGGGAATAGTGGATGAGGGTATATGGGGTGATTTTGAACACAGCCTGGTCCTCAGGAGTAGGGTTGAAGAACCATAACAAACATTTTGTCACATTTTCAAACTCATGCCAATCCAAAACTGTATGACTTGGATAACACAAAGACCATAAACAAATAAGAGTGTTGAGTCCTAAAACCTAGATCCAAGTGTTTCAGAATTGGTATTTAAAAAAAAGAAAGACATACATTGATGTGATCATATTTGTGTGTTCAGTGTTGAAGATGGACGTCTGCTGGACTATCTAGTGGCTCACGATGAGCTGATGGAGGAGAAGGTGGCGTTCTTCATTAAAGACACACTGGAAGCTCTGCAGCATCTGCACACATGCAGAGTAGCTCATCTGGACCTCAAGGTGAAATATTATACCACCACATCAGCATGTTTAGAGCTTATTTAGTAAAAAAGTATAAGTTTAGGAGACACTTATCCAAAGCAGTACCTTAGCAACTGCACTGCAACACTAACTGTGCAGCAGCGTGCTAAAAACCTAAATAAAACCAAAGACTGCATATACTGTTCAAAGACTGTTCACTTATATTACTGTCAATGGGAGAAACTGCAGTGCCAAAAAAATATGATGGATATAATAGAGAAAGTCCTGGAGACTTAATAAAAGAGTCAATCGGCAAAGCTCCTGAGACTGCACATTGGCAGGACCGACCTGAAAGATACACTTCTTAAAGGGCACCTATTATGACATTTAAAATGTTCCTAATGTTGTTTAGGGAGTCCCCAACAGCAGTTTTACATGCATGCAATGACAAAAAACACTTTTGTTGTCGTATAATATGCATTTATTTTTACCTGATTTGCTCACCGACTCCCAAATGAATCGTTCAACGACTCATTTTTCCAAACCCCTCCTTTGCGCGACGCTAATCTGCGTTGATTGGTCAGATGACCCAGTCAGTTGTGATTGGTATACTTATTGTTTAACACGGAGTACAATGATGCTTTTATCAATTAAATTGTGTTATAATAATGATTAAAGTCCACTGCTTTGTAGTTTGTAGTAAAAAACTAAAAATAAGATAAAGAATTTAATGTTATGTTAGCGAGCATAGCCCAGAGTTCATATTGTAAAAGCACAATCAGTCTTTGTTTGCATTAGCCCGATGCATAAACATAACGTTTTTACAAAAAAAAAAAAAAATGCAGTTACGTTACTACGAGGTATTAGTCTAAGACAACTCCGAAAACAACGACAAACACTTCACATCTCAATACAATTGTCATTGAAGAACTAGAAGCTAAACGGTGCTTACACAACAAACAAAATAATTAAGCATGCTACATAAAACATAAATGCAACAATTATTAATAACACTTACAGGTTGTGATACGGAGGAGGAAGCTGATGCAAATACACTTGGAACTGAACCTTCCTTCAATATCAGCCGGCTCACGAATCCAAGTTTGATTGCATTTAAGTTGGTAAAGCAATTCGTCTTCAAAATGGCGCGAGCAAAGCACAAGGCTCGGACTATACTTCTGTGGTATAGTTGTATATATGAATTGTAGCCACTTAGTCTTCAAATGCTCCTCCTTGGGCAGATGAAAAAAGTTTGCTTTTGAGTCGCACTTCAGAACACAGCGTCTGGTCCCATGATGTTTTCAAGTTTTCCCTGGCCTTGGAGCGCAATAAGTGGGCGTATCGTATTCAAATAACTTGACAAGTTGACGTCATCTAGTCAGAGAAAAAGCTTCGGTCTTCTAACGATTCATAAAAATGACTCCGAGTCGACTCTTACTTTTGAAAGACAATAACTTTATATACGGTGCACTTTCATATTTCAAACTTTGCAGGATGTTTTTGTTCACTTAGATCTATGTTACACACTACATGAAAGGTAAATTTCAAAATTCCATAATAGGTGCCCTTTAATGTTATTTGAGCATAAGAAACAACATTTAAGAGACGGCTTGTGTCAGATGTTTTTGAGTTTTTAGTATTACCACATTTAAGTTAATTGGAGTTGGTCTTGCATAACTTCCAACATGGCAGCCAAGTGAACTGACTTTCTTTGCGAGGGACTTTGATAAAATCTGCTAGAAGCCTGTATCTAGCAGCAGCCAAATACCAACATCCTTGCAACCATCCACATCCACATCACGCTAGCATTTTGAGTTTTGTACAAGCAAGCACCCAAATATGTAGGTATGTGACCACAAAAACAAAGTTACCTAGAAAACTAGTGCAGAATCTTGAAAGTCTCTTTCTTGTTCCTCAGCCTGAAAATCTGTTGGTGGACCTCCACGTGCCGGTGCCTTGCGTGAAGCTCTCGGATCTGGGTGACGCAGTGCAGGTTTCGGGTCACCGCTACGTGCATCTCCTCTTGGGGAACCCTGAGTTTGCCGCTCCAGAGCTCGTCCAGGGCACCCCGGTGTCCCTGTCTACAGATGTGTGGAGTGTAGGGGTGCTGGCCTACGTCCTGCTCAGCGGAGTCTCCCCGTTCCTGGACGAGAGTCTGGAGGAGACCTGCGTCAACATCTGCAGGCTGGACTTCTGCTTCCCCGAGGAGTACTTCTGCGGCGTCAGCCAGGCCGCCAAAGACTTCATCGTGTCCACGCTCAACCAGGACCCCAGAAAGAGGCCGAGCTCCGCCTCGTGCCTGCAGCACCCGTGGGTCAGCGCTCATAGTGGAGACTACTCCAAAACACCACTGGACACCGTCAGACTCGCTGCGTTCATCGACAGACGCAAACAGCTACATGGAGTCAGACCTGTGACAAACGTTAAAGGACTGGTCAGCAGCAGTATGGGACACACCTTGTGAGATGATGGGCATTCTTCAACATTAAATATCATTTACATTATATCATATCATTTGGAATGTGCACTTACTGTACACGGTGTTTCCTGTAGAGATAATCGGCCTGCTCTGATGACTTGTGACCCGGGGAGATCAACACTTTTGAGACCATTAGTGATTAATAGGTTGAGAAACTGCAAAGACACTGGAATAACTAGGAGTAGTGACATAATTGATTGTCATATGTGTGGGAGTGGCTTAGGGTGATTTGTTTTAGAACTTAAACAGACCAGTAGTTGGGTGTTGTTGTATGTTCAGTTGTACTGAGAGGGTTTACAGGAACATTTCAACCAAAAATGACAATTCTGTCATCATTTACTTGTGTTGTTCCAGACCTGCAAAAAAAAAGGACGTTTTGACGAATGTTTATGCTAAGTAAATGAAAAAAAAAAACTAATTTGTGTTCGCATATTCAAATATGGCACATCATGTGTGATCTATGAGCCTGTTCATATGTGGTCATGTGTTTTTACTTTTTACTTATCTGATAGCTGTCTGATTTGTTCAAACGGTTCCTTTTACACTTGGCCACATAAATATGTCTTCACAAAATGAATACAAATCCGATCTTCAATGGCCCGTTCGCAAAGACCCGCCCCCCTTAGTTACTGTCGCTATGTCCGACAAGGTTACTTTTGATATTAAACATATTAAACAATGTCTCACCTTTCAAATTTGGTCATTAATTTAAACAATAAATACCGTTTTGTGGCTCTTTAATGTGTCTGTCAGATCGCTGTCGAGCCTCAGTTAAAGCTGCTCGTGAACCGATCATCTCTTCCTTCTAGTTCATTTATAGCATCAAATAACCATGAATGAACATCAGAAGGAATGTTGTTTTAACCGCGGAAAGGCGTCAGTACACTCCGCTTCTCAAGTTAAAATCCTCCAACGTTATTCTACTAACTCTCCTGACTGCTTTGTCGGACAAAATGGCGGATGGCCATGATTGTATCAGTATGATTGGTCAGATCACCTGTCAATCAAGCTCCCTGCGAAGGGTCAATTCCAGCCCTAGATACCAATTTAACAGTTCACGTCAGCATATGAACTGCATTTTATTTATCAGCTTATTTCACGATTAAAGACTGCAATAGGATGTACAAAATGCACAAATATGTCATTTCCTGTAATGGCCTCGGGTACCATACTGATGTAATGTGGTCACATGTTTGTAGAGTAATTTACAATGGCTTCAAACGCGGAGCAACTCTATAATCAAGGACAGGAACAATCCGTTTTATGAATATGGCTTATTTGGAAGATTTTTGGCGAAGAGCGACAGAACGGTCTTCAATTGTATGATACGTTTAGTTCATATTTGGAGCTCAATATATATCAGTACTTCTCAAATTCAAATACTGGTTTGGAGCGACATGAGAGTAAATAAACGATGACAGAATGTGATAGAATGTGGTTGGGTGTGAAGAGAAATGTAGTTGTCCATCATCTTGCAGCAGATATATTTTTCATGGATTCATTAAGATGAATGAAAGAATGTAGAATATTTGACAGGTTATTGTACAAATACATGCATGTAAAAATAATAGAACATCCACCAGTTAAAATGTAATATATTCAGTTTTCATAATTTAGGGTCATGAGTGTCATCACTGATGTCATTTAGCATAATGAGGATGATTTTGAATGTCTTAAAATAGAAAAAAATATGAATTGAACAAATTCATATTCAAAACTGTTTTATTATTTGTCAGCAAAGTATTGTCATTTCAGTTATTAAACCTCAGCAGTTCAGCACTTATTTACATTGCCGTTCAAGATTTGGGGTTGATGAGATTTTTTTATTGTTTTTAAAAAGAAGTCTCTTTTGGTCGCCAAGGTTGCATTTCTTTGGTCAAAAATACAGTAGAAACAGTACTATTGTGAAAAACTTAATTAAAACAATTCAAAATAACACTTTTTCATTTAAATTTATTTTAAAATGTAATATATTCCTTTGATGCTAAGATGAATTTTCAGCATAATCACTCCAGTGTCACGTAACGCTGATTTAGTGCTAAAGAAACATTTATGATTATTATCAATGTAGAAAACATTTCTACAGGATTCTTTGATGAATGGAAAGTTTAAAAAATAACAGCTTTTATTCGAAATAGAATTGTTTCTGGCTGAAAAAAATATATTTGTTTCTTTTAAAAAAAAAATCTTACTGACCCCAAACTCTTGACCAGTACTGTATTTTATTTTATTTTATTTTATACAAAATACCCACACATTGTCAAAGAAGAAACCACCAGAAGCCTTTTACTCCCATTTATTTAATAAACACATTAATGTATTAAAGGAATGTCCAACTATTTCATGTTATAAGTTTATGTTTGACTACATAATTGTTTTGTGTGTTGTACTGTATGTGCAGTCAGATATCAGCTTTGATAGGCCAGAAGCACATAGTTCGTAAACACTTTCAGTTGATAATGTGACCATATCAGTGAATACACTCTAAATACACATATTGTCCATCAATAAGGAAGCCTAATAGAGAGGTTCAGTGAGGGCCAGTGAATTATCACACACAGCGGGGCAGTATAGAGACTAACAGCATGATAGCCTGTGAATACTGCATTGGGACAATCGCTACATCTCATGTTTGACCTCATCAGCTCCTTCTGTTTAAAGCTTCTGCTCAATGAACATCATCATCATCATCAGGGTCGGGCCATGTTTCATTTCAGCGCATCCGAAACAAACAACATACAAATAATGGGAATGTAATTTGTTTTCAGTCATTAGCTGTCACCCAAACAAGTTCCTTTGGAAAGCATCTCAGGAGATCTCTAAAGAATAAAGCCAGATCTGCTCATTGCATATATTTCACCCCTGCAAAAGGATTGTATAGACGCCTGTGTGTAAAATTTGCGGAAATATAATGTTTTAATCGATTCATATGGGCTGTTTGTTTGTTACTGAATGTTTAATAAACCGTGCTTTGTTTTTAGAAAAACTCTTTTCTTGTTTTTGTTTTTTTTCTGAAGTTCATCTGGAGGTGGTTTTATAAACATTAGCATGCAGTCTTAATATTATTTTGGTGTACTAATTATTATTTTAATATATTATAATGTTAATATGTGCACAATATGAAAGTACAAGTAGTTAATTTCCAATTACATACCGTGCATAACTCAATTCAATTATACAAGATTTATACCATGGTCTGGGTGAATACTCGATTCTGATTGGCTGCAGGGTGTTCGTTAAAAAGTGATAGAGGACACCTAAATAAACTGTCAGGCGTAACCAAGGAAACCAAGTTATTGTTTGTAACTTGTAACTTTAGATTTCGATTGTAAAACTAATTAAAATATAAACTAATGTTTTAAAAATGTGTTATTTGGCAAGTGACCATGGTATAAGCGGGTTAATGCCCTTCGAGGTGTCCATTGTCAGGTTTTAATGGACTTCGGCGGAGGCAACCGTCCTCCACTGCGCGTCGGCCGGTTCACACCTCGCCGTCGTCCATTAAAACCTGACAATGGACACCTCGTCGGGCATTAACCCTTACTTGTACAAGAATTAATAACAGGCATTTGTAACACAAAGACCTGGTTTCACAGATTACGCCAGGATTAGGCCTTCGTTCGATTAAGACATTTAAGTAGCTTATAAACTTGCCTTCGAAAAAATTATAAACTTTACTGGTGTGCATCTTGAAACAAAATATTTTAAGATGTGTCAGTGCAAGTTGCTTTCAGTTAAAACAGCTCAAACATGCATTTTAGTCTGGGATAGGCTTAAACCTCATCTGTGTAACCAGGGTATGTGAAAATATGTGTGTGTTCTGACACATTTCTATCATGAGCAGCATTCAGTAATGTGTAATCGGACCAGTTGAGATCGGACCTTCGTCCCCACGTGCATCAGGGAGCCTTGGATGCCCATGACCCTGACGCTGGTTCACCAGTTGTCCTTCCTTGCACCACTTTTGGTAGGTATTAACCACTGCATACTGAGAACACCTGACCAGACTTGCTGTTTTGGAGATGCTCTGACCGAGTCACATACCCATCACTATTTGGACCCTGTCAAAGGCCCTCAGATATTTCTGCTTTCAACGCATGCAATTCAGGAAATATATCCCACCCCTTGATAGCTGCCATCTTTAAAAAAAAAAAAAATCAATGTTATTCACTTCACAGTCAGTGGTTTTAAGGTTGTGGATGATCAGTGTATTTGAGAGTGCGTATTGCGTTACAGAAAATGTGTCACAGCTCCATAGCCATCTTTTCTTGCATTGAAAAATGTTGCAACTGTGCAGTAGTGATAGCTCCAAAGTTGAATGGTTTTTAGACATCTTGCAAGCTCAAAGCCTTCCAGATGGTAAAGTTATTGTAGCCATCCCATCTGATCCACTTATTTAACAACTGGTACTGGTAAGATGTCATCTCAGCCCAGCAATTTTAGGATTGTCTTAGCAGACAATACCAGTGGATTCAATTCCCAAAGGAACATATATGGAACTAATTGTTGACAGTGGTGGCCAGTAACTTTATTTTTATTTTACTTTGTTACTGTACTTAAAGTACAGTACTTTACACATTTACTTGAGTGTTTTTATTTTTGGAAACTTGAAACTTTTTACTACATTCCAAAGCATAATATCATACTTTTTACTCCACTACATTTCATAAAAGAAGAAATCGTCATCTGCTCCAAGATGCGATAGTGCTGTCCGATTCGTGAACAAGCTTATTCTTTTCAATTTATCTGTTAAATCAGTTCGCAAATCACACTGAATGATTATTTTGTGAATTAAACCAATCCAATTGCATCTGTTAGAGTCAAGAACTCACTGATTCAAACGACAATTAAAGGGTTAGTTCACCCAAAAATGAAAATAATGTCATTAATGACTCACCCTCATGTCGTTCTAAGCCCGTAAGACCTCCGTTCATCTTCGGAACACAGTTTAAGATATTTTAGATTTAGTCCGAGAGCTTTCTGTCCGTCCATTGAAGCTGTATATACAGTATACTGTCCATGTCCATAAAGGTAATATAAACATCATCAAAGTAGTCCATGTGACATTAGTGGGTTAGTTAGAAGTTTTTGAAGCATCGAAAATACTTTTTGGTCCAAAAATAACACAAAATAAGACTTTATTCAGCATTGTATTCTCTCCCGGGTCTGTTGTCAATCCTTCACAGTTACGCTGATGGCGTAAGACGCTGATGACGTGTTATCTGGTGCGCCCGAGCTTCATTTATAGACTGAGGGAAACGCACGCTGTAAAAGTGTCTCATCCGCGACATGCACATTTACGCACCATTAAAAAAATGATATCCACGCAAACAATGTAGAATAGCTTGAATATAGCGTGCGTCTTCCTCAGACTGTAAACGAAGCTCGGGCGCACCAGATAACACGTCATCAGCGTCTTACGTCAGCAGCGTCACTGCGGAGTCCTGAACGCAGATTGACAACAGACCCGGGAGAGAATACAATGCTGAATAAAGTCTTATTTTGTGTTATTTTTGGACCAAAAAGTATTTTCGATGCTTCAAAAACTTCTAACTAACCCACTGATGTCACATGGACTACTTTGATGATGTTTATATTACCTTTATGGACATGGACAGTATACTGTATATACAGCTTCAATGGAGGGACAGAAATCTCTCGGACTAAATCTAAAATATCTTAAACTGTGTTCCGAAGATGAACGGAGGTCTTACGGGCTTAGAACGACATGAGGGTGAGTCATTAATGACATTATTTTCATTTTTGGGTGAACTAACCCTTTAACAATTAACAATTCACTGAATCCACAAGTCTGCGGAGTATAGGAGTATATCAAATTATAAATAAAACATCCAATGTCGTGTTTATTTTTCCAAATGTTATCTGTTGTTCTCTTTTCTTTAGAAAAGATATGAAGCAAAGTGTGATGTCTATAAAACCCACACATGTCACAAGAAGGATGTTTTCTGCATTCTTTGTCAATGTGCCCAATACATAAACAGCACTTTCGGTAACACTTTACTTGAAGGGGTGTGCATAAGACTGACATATTCATGACATGACAACTTGACATAAACCAATACATCATAACCTGTCACTGTCTTTGTCATGACAACTTGACATTACTAGGACAACATAACCTGTCATAAACATGACAAAGCAGATTAATTATCAAACTTAAGAAACTACTTAGCTTTATGGGTTAACATTATATTAAACTGTCATGTGGTTGGTTTTGACATTGGCTGCCATGAGGCCATTATAACTGTCATGATTATTTTTCTGATCACTTTTTTCCCCAGTGTTACAAATTGAATTTGTCATTAAAATGTCTTTAAGTGTTAATACTCTGTCAAATTATTTCATAACAGTGTCATGTATACTTTTCTTGACCTCAACTACAGTGGTGCAAATTGAATTTGTCATTAAAATTGTTATTTTTAATGTAATCTGGGGAACAATCCCACAATCTGGGGAACAACGCAACCGTCTCCATTGACTTTGTATTTCATGAAGCTGCCTGCTTGTCATTTCTGACTTATAAAAAAAAAAAAAAAAAAGTCTAAAAGCTGCTTTGTGACAAGGTGCCTACAGCAAACAAGCTAAAAAGCTGAAAACCGAGCCTTTAGGGACACAAAAGTGGATACAGGCAATAAGACGTGAAGCATCAGCTGGAAGAATGGGTAAGTTGTGGCATCCTGACATCAGTGTATGCACTAAACCTTCCACAGTGCCATGCATTTAAAGTGTTCCTTTGCAGACGCATGCCTGAAAAATCCCTTTGAAGAATCCATTGCATGTCTTCAGTTAGCTGGTTAGCGTGAAGGTGTTGTTAGCATTAGCCCCCGCACTGAACTTTCTACATCAAACTCAAGGCATTGATGCTTGCCTACAGAACAACCACTGGCTCTGCTCCCTTTTACCTAAATTCATTATTCCAGACTTACGTGCCATTCAGAAACTTGCGTTCTGTAAGTGAACGCCGCCTCGTGGTGCCATCATCTCATAGAGGCACAAAACCCCTTTCACGGACCTTTACCTGGACTGTTCCCTGCTGGTGGACTGACCTGTCCAACTCAACCAGAGCTGCTGAGTCCAGCCATTTTCAAGAAACAGTTATTGACGTATCTTTTTCGGCAACATTTGATCCATAAACACATTCTTTTCTCTTCTCTTCTACTCTACATCGATTTACTAATAATAAAACATCATAAAAATACTGTTGGACTAAACTGGGAAGGGTCACAGCACTTTCATATTGTTGTCCTATTGTTAGTTAAACTGCTTCTAATGCTCTCTGCCATGGAAATTGTTTGTATTCATTATATTATTCAGATTAATGATCTTTTCCAATAAGCAATCACGTGTTTTCCTAATACATTTTTTGTATTCGCTTTGGTACTATTTACACAAGTACGGTGTACATTTCCAAAACTCTTAGTACAAAAATACAAACTGATCACACTTGTAGCACTGTAGTCATTCTTTCAAAACCTGATCCCATGCTTTTATTACAGTCATACACATTTCAGTCCACATACTCATTGTTTCAAACACAAGATTATTGTAATATGGACTGAGAACATTTGGTTTAATCACCGAAACAACAGTATGATCTTCTTTCAGTTTAGTACTTTTAACAATCAACTAAGTCAACAGCAAACAATGCAAGATCAATGTTTCAATTCACCCTTGTTGCTAAAATAAATACAGCAATACAGGCTACAGTTGCCACATTAAAAAATACACTAACATTACATAACTTGTGAAATTGAATCCATAATGTTTGTAATAGTATCTAATGTGCTATCAAAAGGTGTGATGAAGTTGTCATGTTTTATGGGGACTTTCCATTGACAAAATGATTTTTATTCTGTATAAACTCTATATACCTATTCTATCCATTACCTCTAAAAACTCATCACAGAAAACTTTCTGTATTTTGACATTTCCAACAAACACCCCTTAGTACATTTTGTCCCCATAATGTAGAGTTTATCAGGACAAACAAAGCAGAAACTATATCTATAGAATCTGCAATTATAGAAATCTATAGGTGTATCAAATGATTCATTGATTAACCATTAAGATCAGTTAGATAGATTACATAATAGACAAATGTATTATACTGAACAAGATGCAAGAGATGCAAATCATAAGTTTGATAGTAATGGCATTATGAAAAGCAGCTACTGTGAATTAAACATTTATATATATATATTATATAGATGAAACAGTTATTTTGTGTTGTGAAAGTAGATCACAAAGAGTATTGTACTAACACAATGGAAAACATGATTTGAAAAACAATGCACTTTTGATGATCAGTTGTGATTTTAGCACTAAGTGTTTTGGAAATGTACACCTTACTTGTGAAAATAGTACCAAAGTCAATAAAAAAACTGTAAGCTGGAGACAAGTTAAATTGGCTATGAGCCAGGGCTATGGCCCTATGTTATGAGTAGCAGAGATATAAAAGAGAGAGGGAGCCTCTCCTCCGTGCACACACTCTCAAATTCTGCTGACAGACTGTGTGCCTTTCTTGCAAGAAATAAACAATTTTAATCACTGATTGACCATTTGTCTCTTATTCAGAATTGTGTATTTGCTACAACAATTTGGTGTCAGAAGTGTGATTCCTTGAATGTGTCTTTTGGACTCGAGAGTGGACGGTGACTGATCATCCTGAAATCGAGAGATTCAGTCCTACCCCGAATAACTCAAGTGGCACTGAGAACTGGGTAAGAGACAAACAATTATTCTAAAAAATGTATGGGGAAATAGAGAGATGAAACCATGCTGATGACCCGGGTCTGTGGTAGAGTAGTGAGTTTGACGTGTATTTAAACTCAAGGTCGGGGACCTAATCGGTTTATGTGGGGTGCAGACTGGATCAATTCCATTCGTAGAGCTTCTAAACAAATCTTTGGGGTGCGGACTGGTGGGGAAGTGAACCCGAGGTTACCCCGTGAGTCAGTACTTGAGCTACTCATGTCCGATTTTAGGGAAAAATTGGGGAGACGTCCAATAGACTATAGGTACGCTGAAAGAACACCACAGAGTGTAATCAGCATGGGAAAATCTCAAAGTAAAAATGAGAGCTGTGAAAAATACACCGGTGTTTAACCAGATGAGAAAGTTGTATGGGAACAAGTGTATGTGACACATAGATAAGCTAATAAAACATCATGATTTCCCTAGAGAGGGAACGCTGAGCACTACCAGACCGAAGGTTGTTAGAGAGTGTGTAGAAGAGTGGAATGATAAACAAAGAGGTTGTTGTTTCAGACATGTGTGTGTGTCCTGTAAGAGGACCATTGATTGTTGGGTAGAACAGGGAGAGAAGAGAGAGAGAAGGTCAATGCAGAAAAAAGTGCTATTTAGGGATGGGAGAAACACAAAAAGTGAAGAAAAAGAAGCATCTTCCCCATGTGCACCTATAAACACATCTCATGTTTCTGTCTGTTCACATGCATCTCCACCCCCATACCATCACTACTACAGGTCAGAGCTCCCAGGGGGAATCCAGATACAAATCCTCCATCAGAAATACTCCATCCTCCATCAGAGAGAAGATGAAGAACTTCTGGCTCCAATGATCAAGGTTTCGGGACCGGAGGGTCCAACTGGTTTACGTGTTGAACAGTGGACAGTGGACATGGACAGTGAACGACATGAAGAAAGCAATGGCTCACCTGCTGAGCCCTGATGACTCAGAAGAGAAGTTCTCCACCGAACTGATTGTATTCTGCCAAGAATTCAGCCCCACTGTGTCAGAACTATGCAGACTCCTGGCAGCAGGGGCGGACTGGCCATCGGGAGCACCGGGACATTTCCCGGTGGCCTGACGGTCGTTCTGGCCTGCCGGCTGCCAAAAAAAAAAAAAAAAAAAAAGTTGCAGACGATCAGCCTGGCATGTGATAGGCTGGTGTGCAACTACGAAATAATTGACGGATCTCTCAATCGACGAATCATAATGGCGGAGTGAAAATGACAATCCCACCCAACGTCACGAAGCACTGCCTAATATCTGACTAAATAGTTCAAAAAATGGAGCGTAAACGCAAAGGAGGAGCAGAGAGGGAGCGTTTAAAAAGGAAAAAAGCCCTGGCCACAGACGCAGCAAACTGCAAAATCTCAGCCATGTTCGCCAGTAAGGGAACAGGTCGGTCAAGATTACATTTACATTATATTTGTAATAATTTGGCAGACGAACGCTTTCATCCAAATAGTGTTAATTTCGTCAGACGAGACGAGACTAAAAATGTTCTTCAACTACCTTTTTTTCGATGACTAAGACGAGACGATGACGAGACTGCACCAATGTCCAAAAACGCTGACTACGACTAAATTAACATGCATTATTGTTGACGAAAAAAGACGAGAATGTTTTGCATAAAATAAAAACTAAGATAAAATCTCTCTTCATTTTCGTCTCCAATCGTCTCTACTTGCCATCATCAGGAGATAGAATATTCATCTGTTATGAACAGATTAATGTTAAAAACTAGTTGCATTAAAAAAATCTATTCGATTTTTTTCAGGTAATTATGACATTTAACCAATATTTGAGATGTGTGAAACACTATTTGACTGAAATGGTTATCAGAAATAATCTCAGAAATAATTTGTTATTTATGTTTTAACTAAAACTTAGAAATATTGAGTTTCTTTTGACTAAAATTAGACGACTAATTAAAATTTGACTAAAATACTAAAATTTTACTAAAATAACTTGACTAAGATACCTTGAGTTTCTTTTGACTAAAACTAGACTAAAATGACGAGACTTTTAGTTGACTAAAACTAAGACTAACTAAGACATTTGGCACAAGACTAAGACTAAATTAAAAATAGGTGACAAAATTAACACTACATACAAA
Organism: Phoxinus phoxinus; assembly: GCF_949152265.1. Classification (NCBI taxonomy): domain Eukaryota; kingdom Metazoa; phylum Chordata; class Actinopteri; order Cypriniformes; family Leuciscidae; genus Phoxinus; species Phoxinus phoxinus. The sequence continues at coordinate 8,169,225 of NC_136882.1, read as the reverse complement.
TCACTTAGATAATCACAATAGATAAAATTAAACAAACAAACGAGCAACAATATGTAAGTGGTGATGTGTCAAGTCTCGTTTCGTCTACATGTAGCATATTTGTTATATAATAAATAAAAATGTATAAAAAGTAGACAAAATAGTGTTAGTGGGTCAAATTGTTTAAATAATAAATAAATCAAGTAGATGGTATGGAAAAGAATACAGTGTCAGTTATTTCGATTTTTCATTTCTAGTCTACAATATGTAGCCTACAATGTTTGTTTGTTTATTTATTTATTTTGAAAAGGTGACGAAGGAAGCAACAGTAGCACTAGAGCTGCAAATGCTCCTGCTGTTGAGCTAGAGGTGGTGGACAGTGAGTTTTTAAGGGTTATTTTTTTATTCATTTATATTGCATCTGGTAGTCTACCTGTTACATTAATAGGGTTAGCCTACAAGTTTATCAGTCCAGTAGATTACATGAATAGGGTGGTGGTGACTGCAGCAGCAGAGGTGGCCTGGTAGTGGAGTCAAATTCCCGGCCTGAATTATTGTTAAACTTACGAGTGATCATTACTTATTCTTTTATGTTTAGTAAAAACCTGCTATCATTACTAAACAACATTAGTTGTTTGTACTGTTTAGCTGAAAGATTCATTGCACTAATCAGGTTTAGCAGAGATAACTTGGTATGTTTAGTTTCATAAGGAAGGGCTAATTCAAAACCCTGCCTGGTCACGTGAAAAGTCCCGCGTCTAATGTACACAAGGGGCTCTACACCAGGCGGGACGAGTATTGAGAATTGTATTGAGTATTGAGAATTAACAGAGGTTTAGATGTTGATGAATTATTGTTTAATTTGTAGTCACCATAATGGTGATAAGTATTGGCTTTAGTTGGGCTCTTGCCCTTGACATTTGAACGATCGTTTTTCTCTGGCTGCCTTACCTGAGTGTTTAAAAGGCAAAATTGTTATAGCAAAAAAGCCAAGAGTAAAGTGATCCGGTGATTATGACTGCATATTGATGTTGTCATCAATAAAGATTAGAAGTCAGTAGCACCTCATTTCATCTAGAGTTTAATCTCTTATTGTCTGGGTCTTTCCATATGATTGATATGAAAGTCCTGTGATTTATACAGCAGGAAATCCAACAGAATTGTTTTAATTTGGACAATTGTAAAAATATTATGCAGAATTTTTTTTTAATGCCATGTTATTTTGTCACACATCAACAATCAGCATATGAGTCTCAACAATGGTGACACTCACAACTCATGTTTAGTTTCAGCTTGTGTAAAAAGTTAGGGTTCCATGTTAATACAATTCAACATGTTTAGTTTCAGCTTGTGTAAAAACTAAAGTGGTATAGGGAAACGGGTTCTCTTACGTAGAGTTCTCTCGTACTGAGTCGAAAGACGCTACGGGAAAGATTTCTTTTCCGAGATTGAAGCCTGAAAATGAATCCTTAATTTTTTTAAATTTGTAAAACGCTTTTCTGTAGCATACAACCTTAGGCGGAGCAATTCACGCGCCTATTGGCTGCTCCGCCAGAAAAGCACAGCCTATGCGAGGCCAGTGACGCTTGACCAATGAGGGCGCTTTGTGCCCTCTGCGTCACCTCCCGCCGAAACGGGCGTGGTCTTGGCCTATAAATACGAGCATAGCTGTCTTCCACTCTGATTTTCTTATTCTTCACGAAGCTACACGCATCGTAGGACTGGATTCGAGCCGCCACAGCCGTCAGATACAAGCACCTCAGCAGGACGAGCCTCTTACCTGAAGCCGCTGATTCATCGCCGCCTTCAGCCGCCGTTCCCTGCTGCGCTTCTCCGGTGTGGAATATCCTTTACATTATGTGTGTGTGTTTTGTGTGTGTGTTTGCCGTCGTGTCACACATTTTTTCCCACCACTAAAAGAGCCGAGCGTCTTTTTCAAGATGCCTCACACCTCCTGTGGCCCGTGTAGAGCCCCGCTCAGCGACGGGGACCACGTGCTTGTGTTTCCTGCCTGGGTGAGGATCAGGCAGCTTCAGCTCTCGTCGATGGCGGCTGCCATCACTGTGATTTGATGCCTACGGTGACTCTGCGGACTCGCCTGGCGTTCATTTACTGAAGGTGCATCTTTCCGCCCGCTGCAGTGCCGCGCCGTGAAAAGCGCCGTGCTCAGCGGAGCCCGGAACCTCCCTCCACCACGAGGTGCTCGCCGCTGCTGCCGCCAGCTTCTCCGCCCGCTTCGCTGGACTCTCTGACCGACGGACAAGGGCCGCTGTGTGCCGCCGCGTCCGTCATGGACGAGGAAGGTGAAGCCGCGTCTGTGGAGGACGACTGCTGTTCTCTCCTCGCTTCGGGTAGCGAGGGAGGGGCGAGCTCCGAGGATCTCCCCTCCCCCGCCGCTCGTGAGCGTCGACGGAGAAAGACCAGCATCGATGCGCTTACCGGCTGGATGGCTGCTTTTCTGCAGAGGAACGTACGTTACCGTCCTCACGACCCGCGCCTTTTTCTTCCTGAATTCACGAAGAAATCGCGGAGTCCCGGAAAGCCCCGTTTTCAGCCAGGATGCGCACTTCTGCTTCGAGGAAAGCTACAGTGTTAAAATCCCGCCGCGGCCGGATTTCACTAAAATGTCTCACTCGCACAGTCCCAACATACGCGACCGTGCCAGTGTATTTTGCAGTCACCAAACCGGCATCAAGGCCCGTTTGCCTGCACACAAACGCCGTTTTCACGACGTCCCAGGTAAATCTGAAAATGTATTTTCTGGTGTCCCGGCCACGGCCGATGGTGTAATGTGTGTATCCGTAATGCCCACGACCCAGTGCCCATTCGTACACACAAGCACAGCCCCACACAATACAGGGCTTGCACACATAAAATCGACTCATGTCGATTGTGCATCACATGTAAGTTAGTGAACGTGCCCGCTTTTCAGTGCCCACAATCACTACACACTGCATGTCCCGTGGTTTCTATGAAACGAAACCGATGCACGGTCAGTCAGTTCTAATAGACAGTACTCCCAGTGCTATAAATGTACCCGCGTTCACGCACCCACATTTATTCTCAAACATGCCGAGCCGTACGGGGCTCGCACCGCGCGCGAAAGAAATCGATTCATGTCGATTGTGCATCACATGTAGTTAGCGTGCCCACTATCCAGTGCCCACAACCACTACACACTGCACGTCCCGCGGTTTTCTGTAAAAACGAAACCAACGCACGGTCAGTCAGTTCAAAAACACAGTATCCCCGGTGTTATAAATGTGCCCGCTACCACGCGCCCACATTTATTTACAAACATAACGAGCCCTACGGGGCTCGCCCCGCGCGCTCTCTCTCAACTCAGAGAGTCGAGCATGCGCGGGATACCCGCTGTGTTAAACGTGCCCCCCGCCTCAGACGCAACGGCGTCCATGTTACAGCACACGGTTGCTCTCGTGTCGCCGCCATTTCGCGACCAGGGCCCAGATTACATTCAACCCCTAGTCACGCGTGCAGATGCATGGGAAAGACTTCCCGGGTTCTCAGAATGGGTGCTAGAGACTATAAAAAGAGGCTATTCGCTACAGTTTTATCTACGCCCTCCCCGTTACACGGCAAGAGTCGAAACCACGGTAAAAGCAGAAGTAGCACATCTACTTCGAGCCGAAATAGCGAAGCTATTGAGCAAAGGGGCCATAGAGCCTTTATCTCAAGCTCAGAGCGAAGGGGGTCTGTACAGCAGATATTTCCTGGTACCGAAGAAAGACGGGGGTCTCAGACCCATTTTAGATCTGAGGCATCTGAACAAAGCGCTAACAAAGCGAAAGTTCAGAATGCTCACGACCAGAAAAATCCTCGCGCAGATTCGCAGAGGAGACTGGTTTATGGCAATAGATCTGAAAGACGCGTATTTTCACATACAAATTGCGTCACGTCACAGGCGATTTTTGAGATTCGCCTTCGAGGGCCGGGCATATCAGTACACAGTCCTGCCATTCGGCCTGTCCCTAGCACCTCGTACATTTACAGTGTGCATGGACGCGGCGCTGGCACCCCTGAGACTCCGAGGCGTTCGAATTCTGAATTATTTGGACGATTGGCTGATTCTAGCTCAATCACCTTCAGAACTCACTCGCCACAAGACCCTAATACTCGAGTGCTTAGGTCTGAGAGTCAATTGGGAGAAAAGTTCACTGTTTCCCAGTCAAAGGGTCTCCTTTTTAGGACTGGATCTGAACTCACTGTCTATGACAGCACGGCTGTCATCACAGCGCAGGCGAAACACCCTGCAAATGGCGAAATCCTTCCGCAGCGGTCATATAGTGCCGCTCAAGAGATTTCAAAAAATGCTAGGCCTCATGGCCTCAGCCTCGGCAGCTCTGCAGTTGGGCCTGCTGCGCATGCGCCCACTGCAGTTCTGGCTGGGAGCGCGTGTACCGCGCCGAGCATGGGTTCACGGTCGTTATCACCTCAAGGTCAATCAGGAATGCATTTCAGCCCTGACACCATGGAGAGCGTCAGACTGGTACCGGTCAGGTGTAAGCCTGGGGACTTCCTCGAGCCTGAAGGTGGTGTCCACGGACAGGTGGCGTCCACCTCAGGCTGGGGAGCGCTGCTCGAGGGCAGACCGTTCTTTGGCCAGTGGGCAGAACGAGTCAGACTACCGCACATAAAAACTGGTTGGAAATGATGGCGGTGGACTTTGCGCTGAGGCGCTTTTGTCCTCGGATAAAAGGGCACCACGTCCTGGTCCGTTCGGACAATATGTCGGTAGTAGCCTATATAAACCGCCAGGGTGGCGTGAAATCCCGAAACCTCTTCAGGCTGACGGAATGCATCCTGGTATGGGCCCAGCACAACCTGCGCTCGCTGAGAGCAATGCATGTGCCAGGTCACCTGAACGTAGGCCCAGACAGACTCTCACGGAACAACGTTCCGACAGGAGAGTGGTCGCTACACACACAAACAGTGCGCCTGTTGTGGAGAACGTTCGGCAGAGCGGAAATAGACCTGTTCGCAAACCAGGAAAACGCTCACTGCCCGGAATTCTTTCAAAGAGCGTGAACGCGCTGGCCAGTGTCTGGCCCCGCCGTCCGCTCTATGCTTTTCCTCCTGTCTCACTCCTGCCTCAGGTGCTGGAGCGAATCAGGGAAAGCGGATGCTCAGTGCTACTTGTTGCTCCATACTGGACGAATCAACCTTGGTTCCCAGTTTTGATGCGGCTGAAGAGCACTGCCCAGTGGCCGATTCCAGTGAGGAGGGACCTCCTCTCGCAGGCCAAGGGCTCGATTTTGCATCCTCGCCCGGATCTCTGGTCCCTACATGTGTGGGCCATAAACGGGTTCCCCTCTAACCTCCCAAGGGGAGTGTTAGACACGATCGAGCAGGTTAAAGCTCCATCTACTAGACGGCTCTACGCTTCCAAATGGTATGTGTTTACTGGTTGGTGTTCAGACCAAGGTCTGTCACCCCTTCAGTGCAGGGAAACAGAGATTCTCTCCTTCCTGCAGGAGCTATTGGATAAGGGTAGAACCCCATCCACGCTCAAAGTCTATGTGGCAGCCATATCAGCGTTCGTTAATCCAACGCTTGGCCGTTCACTGGGCAGAAACGACCTGGTGGTCCGTTTCCTTAGAGGAGCCAGGAGGTTAAATCCTCCGAGGCCTCCTTCAGTCCCCGTTTGGGACCTTTCTACGATGTTGAACGCTATGAAAGGCGCCCCTTTCGAGCCTATTCACTCAGTTGACATGAAACACCTGTCTTTCAAGACCGTGTTTTCTTTTGGCTCTTGCTTCAGTGAAGCGTGTGGGGGATTTGCAAGCACTCTCAGTCAGAGCATCTTGTATGGAGTTCGGGCCTAACGACTCTGTAGTCGTGTTGAAACCGAAGCATGGGTACGTACCTAAGTCCCTCAACACACCGTTCAGGGCTCAGGTCATCTCCCTGTCGGCTCTGCCGGCCTCTGAGGACGGAAATAGCTCCCTTTGCCCGGTCAGGGCATTAAGAGCTTACGTGTCCCGCTCCGCTGTTTTTCGACAGACGGAGCAGCTCTTCGTTTCGTTCAGTGGGCGCTATAAGGGGCGAGCCGCGACGAAACAGAGTCTGTCTCGGTGGGTGGTGGACGCCATTGCGTTGGCCTACGCATCTAGAGGTTTGGAATGCCCTCTGGGCATCAGAGCACATTCTACGAGAGGCATGGCCTCTTCGTGGGCTTGGTATAGCGGGATCTCGTTACAAGATATCTGTATGGCGGCAGGCTGGGCCTCCCCATCTACATTTATAAGGTTCTATAACCTAGAGGTTCCTGCTTTGCAGGCTAAACTGCTCTCGGTCTAGAAGACTATGTATGGTGTTCCTGCCCCGCGCTGCGGCCCAGGTCATTCCAATGTTTTAAGCATCACTCACTGACAATGTGTCCCATGAGCATGCTATGACCCCTCATATATATCTATTTATTTACATATATATGTTATTATGCCCTCAGGGGCACTATTATGAAGGGATGATGCTAATTCTAGCCGCTCTCCCAATACATTCTTGGTGTAGGCGCTTGTATGCCAGGGCGCGCGCGCCCTTGGGTGTCTGTGTCGGTCCAAGAGCACGCACGGCGTGTTACAGGGGTTCCCGTAGCGTCTTTCGACGCAGTACGAGAGAACTCTACGTAAGAGAACATACTCGGTTACTAACGTAACCTCGGTTCTCTCTAGAAGAGGGAACGAGTACTGCGTCTCAGGCCGTGCGTGCCCACGCTGCGTCGCTTCTGTGACGAAAATCAGAGTGGAAGACAGCTATGCTCGTATTTATAGGCCAAGACCACGCCCGTTTCGGCGGGAGGTGACGCAGAGGGGGCAAAGCGCCCTCATTGGTCAAGCGTCACTGGCCTCGCATAGGCTGTGCTTTTCTGGCGGAGCAGCCAATAGGCGTGCGAATTGCTCCGCCTAAGGTTGTATGCTACAGAAAAGCGTTTTACAAATTTTACAAAATTAAGGATTAATTTTTAGGCTTCAATCTCGGAAAAGAAATCTTTCCCGTAGCGTCTTTCGACGCAGTACTCGTTCCCTCTTCTAGAGAGAACCGAGGTTACGTTAGTAACCGAGTACGTTTCCACGCGATTTGCGAGTAAAGTCAACTAATTTGGGTTAAGAGTGCGCAGGAAGATCGGCAGAGAGCACACAGAAACTGGGAGGATAAGTCCAACGCCCCATATCACCAGGCGATCACAGACCTGCCATGAAAACTGCATTCCTGCCACGAGTGGACACTACAAAGATTGACAATTGTTGCCAGAAAAGAGAAGAGTCCGTCCAGGACTTTAAATATAAATAAAACAATACACAATACAAATGTATAAAGTGAGTAATTGTATCAAACAGAAAGTGAAACTGCAAAAGCTTGAAGTAATTTTTGTTATTTAAAAAGTTATTAAAGTTGTTATAGAATCATTCATTGTTGATTATTTACAGTTGTTCTTTTGCATTTTAACACACCTCCCCGTGAGATTAGAATAGAATAAGATCAAGTTTTTCTACTTGTTGATGATTCTGAAAGAAAACGCACCTGTAAGTTGCCATATACCACAAAGACTGGCTGTCCTGGTCACAGATGAGCCATGCAGCGAAACATGCACCAACAATTTGTCCTCTTTTGAACTCTGATGTGTCTCCCATTATGTGTGTGTGGATTGCAATATTGTCTGCACAGCTGTGCTTCTGCTCTTCTAATTCAACATTCACACTGATGAAATGTAAAATCAGTGAATATTTGGGCGTACATAAATGCGTGAAACCTCCAACAGTGTTTCAGTTTCATTCTCCATCCCTTGTATTTCATTCATCATCATGTACACAAATTACAGTATAGGCTAGCTATAGATCAGGCCTCTATTTGTATATATCTTTGAGACTGCAAATACTTTACAGAAAATATTCTCTCTCATATTTATAAACTGAATAGACTATTTGTGCTCGAGCTGTACCATTAGTTCTCTAACAGTGATTATGCATTGAATAAACATTACATTATCTGAATATTGAGTTGTCGCATATTAGAGTTTATAAGGGGGTGACAGAGACCTCTGGAGGTGAGATGAACATACTGCACTGGAAATCACACTCATTTGACCTTGAAAGAGCTCAGCCTAACCATCCCGTATTAATGTGTGAAATGGGAAAGGTCAGAATGTGAGGTCTTTCATGTAACATCACTGAAGATGAAGTACGGGTCAACTTATTTCCCTGGGTAGAGTCCCGAGGGTGGCGTAGTCATGAGTGTGGTTTCAATTTCCAACTGTCTTTAAAACCCCAATCCCACCAACCTTCTTTTTTACACACAATTTGACTACAGCCATCAGGGAACCAATCCATCTACACAACCTGGCAAACGCAGGAAAACCAAAACACAGAGAAAAAACAGTTGATAGTGTTTGGGACAGGGCAACTAGCCTGGTAATACCAGACTCTGCTACTTCACTTTGCTTCGTAGACAGAGTCTGGAATGGCATAATAGAGAAGTGTTTTCTCTCTCGCTAGGGGGCGATTGTCTGAAGTTTAAAATCATTGGTTACCCGTAATCAGAAGTTTAGTTAGGACGTATGTTATCCGCCTGTACAGCCGCATCGAACCACAGACATCATGCATCGAACTCAAATCTATGATCGAACTTACACTGTAAACACATGATGATGCGAGCGAAATACCGGAGTGAACATGGCTGTAAACGACTTTTGCAGATTATGCGTCGTTAATCTACGCATCCAGGGTACAATCACGGCCTCTAAACTTATTGTGAAACGAGAAAATATTTGTAGCCAACTCTCAAATTTAGGATTAGATATTTTAAACACAGCCAGTGCCGCTGCTAGCCATTTCGGTGCCCTAAGCATAATTCCTTTATGATGCCCTCTACCCCGAGAAGCTTCATGAGGCACACACGCCTCTCTTGCTCTCTCTCCCTCTCTGCCGTGCACGCGCTACGCGGTTTGGAGCAGAGTCTCTCTGTCTCGGATTGCGAAACAGAGCGAATTGCATCCCGTGTCTCAAAACTCGGCGCTTAGCGTCTACGTCACGGCTCTCAGCCCGCCCTCTGTTCGTTGATTGGCCCGGCCGTCCTAAGGCCGGTGGAAAACTGAAAGATGGGCCGCTATCTCAGACTGACTACAGGAGCGAAATGAAATTAGCGGAAGTAGGAAGTCTGACGTAGTCAGGCTATAGGGCAACCTTAATTTGGTTAAAAAAACTATGCAGCCCCTACAGCCCACTGATATAACTTATGAATAGAGCAGAAGTGTTGTCTAACTAACCGGTATACGCAGATCAAGTCAACAAAGTACCCAAGCAGCGAGGAACGCAGGCCAGTTGGTAGTGAGGTTGTAAATGGTGAAGTGTCGATAAAAACATTCCTTGAGTAGTCTAGTCCAATCCAAAAATAAAATCCCTGAAGCAGAAAACCAGTCCCGTATCCAACACACCAGCACAACTATTGCAGCGGGGGACACTTATCAATATCAATGAAATATCTATGCATTAAAAATGAGGACACTACTTTTTTACTTGTGGGTTCTCTGTACTATTATTATTATGATGTTTACAAACTGATCCTAACTGGTTTCAATACAATTAATGAATCACACTATGAAAAATAGTAAATAGAAACCAACCATTACAAATAAGGGCAAACTGTTCAAAAAAGTATTATAACAAAAATATGACTTTACAAAAACACATTACTAAAATAAAATGAATATGAGAACACAATTGTTAGCAAATATTCTTCATTTTCTAATTGTATTTTCATTTTCACAAACTAAATATGTATACAGTTTTTTTGCAATAGCCTATAATTTCAATACCACAACAAACGTCTTAAGCAGTTATTTAAGTAAACAGTCAGTTTGGAAGAAGAAAGGAATTATGAGCAATGTGACAAATAAACAACAGGAAAAAAAAAGTTTTTTTTTTAGGTAGGCCGTCTAGCGTATATTTAAGTAAGACATAGGCTACTATTCAAATATAAAATAAAAATAAGTAATACAGTAATTTGTACCAAATAAAAAAGTTATTATAAAAGGAAAGTTAATTGCTTCTTTGAACATTTTTCTTTAAAAAAATATAATTTGGAGTCCAAGCACTGAATCTGTCAAATGTTATCAAAAGATTTGCTAAATATTTGGATTTCTGATCCCTTTGTAACAATTCAATAAAAAAAGTATTTATTTTCTATATTGTATTCTATATGTCACCAGTTTAAATGTATTTAACACATGGTGAGTTCTTGCTGAAGCTTTTTTTCCCTCAGTGTGTGTGTGTAAGTGTAACAGAGCATATTTCTGTCACGTTGGTAAGGTTACTGCAGTCTGAAGAGGACTGATATCACTCTAGTATTAGAGAAACACAAAGCATTTTTGCTGAGTCATAAACATGTTTACTTGTGAAGTTGAGTAATAATATATCAAGATATTCGTCCAAAATAGTCTCAGTAAGCAACATGCTTCTGTCAGATAAGCAACATCTCACCCTGTCTGTCACCTGTCCAGCCACTGTATATAAATCAGACGACAACGCATCGCGAGAAAAACGCGAAATACACAAATGACACCGAACAACCTCGCGAGAAACAGCAAACACTCGATCGGGCTAAACACATTCCGCTAGACGGCGCTGTTCGGCTCAACAAACAGAAACGCATTCGAATGTCAGGACGTTTTTGTCTCATTTGAGACATTTGTACACTACAAAGAGTATTCTTTTAAAACTCTTATTTACTCTGAATAGTCCCAGTGGTCCAAATTAAAATCTGATACAGTAGCCTAATCGTGCTAAAATAATTCAGTAGCCTACTGCAGTCTTGGTCCGTAATTAGTAGCCTATCACATGACGTAAGAGCAAAGAGTGTCACAGTGAGAAACTTTAATGAATTGAAAATACACAATGGAAAGTTAAATTAGGAGAAAATTTATTTTTCGACCCATTATATCTGACCAGATAGAGGCAAATTACATTTTTATTTTATTTGTATTCTTTAGTATAGCTTTGTTGCATCACTTGCTGCCTCTGAGTCCTTTATGATAAATTATTGATATTATTTATTGATATGATTTATAGTAAGTATTGATGATTTATTCTCGTTTTGTAAAAGTGAGAAAGAGCTGTTGACGCATATTTTTTGATTGTAAAATCATCCAATGTTTCTGGAGGTAATTGGCAGAATTTCTCTTTAACTTAGTAAAGATTAAATACTATTTTGCATAAAATATATATTATTAGGCTATTATGAAAACGAAGCTAACAGAGGACTTGAATACATTGTTCATTTATAGGCTAATGCTGGCAAAATTGTATATGTAAACAAAAGTATGTAAACTCATCCAGTCTTTAAAGTGTTTATATTAGAATTTGACTGTTATGTCTTCTCTGAAATTACTAAAAAACAAAGTCATTTTAGCCACTGTTTAAAATAGTATGATACAATTTTCAGATCCCCTGTTACCAATTAATGCCACACGTTGTTTTGTACTATTGTATGCTATGCTAAGTTTTTATTTATTTATTTTATTCATATAGGGCCTATTAGAACATTAACAGAAAGGCATTAATAACTGAAAGTTTTACAAAAAAGACTGATCTTACATTCAATCACCACATTACAATATACATAGCCCATACCATTCCCAACAGCAGAGGACAGTAACAAAAAGTAGCCTACTTGAGTACTGTAGGCTATAAGTAGCCTACACTTTTTGAGTAGGCCTATCTATCCTTTATTTTTTTCTGGAAACTTTTTACTTTAACTTTACTCTATATGAAAGACAAATATTGTACTTTTTACTCCACTACATTTCTGTCAAGGTCCTTGAGTAGAAAGTAACGTCAGGGATGATTTTGGTTGCAGCAGTTGCATTTTGGTTGGAAATGAAAGTCTGGTTGTGGAACTCGACTGATGATGGTTTCTGACGTCAACCCGATTTTCAACCACAATACAACGTCTGTCCAACGTTGGAGATTAATGTCAATCTGACATAGGATTCTGATATCAACCTGATACTAATTTTCAACATTGGGTTTGGTCTTAAATACAAATTTTGTCATTGTTTTGGAGCACACTAGCTTATAGCAGTAAGGCTAACATATTCTAAAAGCCAAAAAACTGGGAACAGCCTTTTGGGTGTCCGAAACCATTGTGGACGTTATTGAGTAGGCTACACTTTTTCAATCCCACTACAGGAACTGTGTTCTATAGAAATATGTGATATTGATATGAGGGTAGGCAGGCTTAGATTCAGAGGCATAAGGTAGCCTACGTATTACATGCAACAATAATACAATACAACAATGCATTGACATTTACTTTTATACTTAAGTACTTTTAAAAACGACTTCTGTACTTTTATTTAAGTAAAAATCGGTCTTTACAATACTTGTAAGGGAGTAGGCTAATATTTGACGAGTATCTGTACTTTTACTCAAGTAAGGAAGTTGTGTACTTTGTCCACCTCTGCCCAACAGTAAGTAAGTTAAAGCCTAAGTATAAGAGAAAGAGAAAAAGAAGAAGAAAGAAAGGAATGAAAGTAGGGGAGCAGGAAGTTTTTCCATTTCACTGGACTTTTCATACAGGTCAGTGTCTCCAAATATCTATTAGAAATTCCTCATTAAAAAACAATAATCGTGGAGGAATTTTTATGCTATGTTATGTTTGTTACATAAAAAAAAAAAAAAAAAAAAATGCTACTGGATAAAAGCGTCCGCTAAAATGACTAAGATGTAAATTAGGCTCCGCCCCTTATAGCACTCTGTTTATTGCCACACCAGAGCGCCGCTTAAGCATAGATCTCGCGAGATGCCTCGCGAACACAGCAACAAGACAACCAAAATAAAGTGAGCACAACAAACCCGGAGCATGATGGCGGCGTTGCTGCTGCGCCGGGACAAGAGAACCACCGCCGCCCACCTGAAGGCAGACCTCCAGCGGGCCGACAACAGCTCGGGGCTGCGACAGCTGCGGGAGCTGCTGGACACCGTACTGGACCCGGAGCGCGGCTCGGACCCGGACCCGGAGGGGCTGGACTGGTGTAAATGGCTGCTGGCCGGAGGGGACGCTTTCGACGAGTTCTGCCGGACCGTCCGATCCTACGATAACGCCACCCTCTGCGGGCTGGTGTGGACTGCCAACTTCGTGGCCTACCGTTGCCGGACTTGCGGCATCTCTCCGTGCATGTCGTTGTGTGCGGAGTGCTTCAATAACAGCGATCACACGGGCCATGATTTTAACATGTTCCGGAGTCAGGCCGGCGGGGCCTGTGACTGCGGGGACGGGAACGTGATGAAAGAGAGCGGGTCAGTAGCCACTCTGAGCGGACATCTGACTGACTGACAGGGGCTGTGACTCAAACCCTTGAGTCTGACTACACGGACAGCTTTATTGGGGTGTCATAGCATGGGCGCATCCCGAGTCAGATTTGGATGTCATAACACAGGCGCAAACAAAACCAGAAGCGTTTTTGGGGATCATAGTGTCATTGCAATCTGCCTATCTTGCTATTGTTACTACTATCATTATTATTATTATTAGGCATCATAACATATGCGTGTCCCAAATCAGCTGCAGAATTTGAGAGGTCATAATTTTAATTACGTGAGATTGTAGGTGAATTTTGAATTTGCAGTATTTTAGGATTTTGAACATCCAAGCTGTCTAACTTACCTGCTCTTTAGTATTTTCCAGTAGAGTTCATTGGCGTGGCGGTTCAGGTGCATGCATAGGAGAGTTCTGAATAAGCAGGCATTTTTTTGGACATCATAGTATGAAACCTAGTGAGCTGCCTATAACTTACCTAGATATCATAATATAGGTTCATCCCGAGTCGGTAGATGTTTTGGGCATCATATTATAGGCACCATCAAAATCAGCAGCATTTTTGGGATCAGTCTCTGGCAGTTTTCCTAAGGCACGTTTATAAAAGCTACTTTAATGTCCTAATTAAACTAAGGTCAAATCTTGGCTTAATCTAAGCCCTGTCTGTGAAACCAGGCCTATAACTAATAAATAATATTAATACAGCCGAATTGCATGCTGAACACCTAGATGTTAATGTACACATCATCTTACAAATTACGTCTTCTTGCAAAAACACGTCATCTTGCAACGCCAAGGTCATGGGTTCGATTCCCAGGAAAAGCAAGAACGGATAAGATTGTAAAATGTGTAGTTGTGTACCTACCTTGAAATGCAATGTAAGTCGCTTTGGATAAAAGCGTCTGCCAAATGCATCAATGTAAATATAACTGGAACGTCTATAGTCATAATCAGCAAAAAATGTAGACTCATTATGTTGATCACATTATAGGTGCGTTCTGTTTCAGCAGCAATGTCGCCATCATAGGAGTACCCCGAATAAACAGGATTTTTGGGCATCATAGTATCATACCTAGTGAGCTGTAGTGTCTATACCTAGACAACATTTCTGGGAATCATAGCCTATATAGGCAGATCCTGTGTCAGAAATGTTATTAGGCGTCATTGTCTCAAATCTAGTGAGCCGCCTGCATGGATAGCATAATTGGACAGTCTAAATTAGCAGTATTCTAGGTTTTTGTGCATCTTATAAAGCTAGTGACCCGACTACCTACGACAGTGCTTCCCAACCTGGTTCCCGAAGGCACACCAACACTGCACATTTTCAAACACAACTGATTCAACTCATCAGCTTGTTAGTAGAGACTCCAAGATAAAAAATGTATGGGTCAGATAATGCCCGATACAGACGCTGTGATTTCAGCAATCCTGCAAGATCGTTACAAATCACACTACGACATGGATCTGATAAACTTGGGTACGACATGTTTGTAGACTGAGCGATGATGACTACACCTTCTGAATCGTAGGCTACGACGCAAGTTAGTATAAGAATAAAACCTCATCAGCATGCGCTAGTGTAAAACAAATAGAGCAAGATGAATCGCACTCTGTGGTTTTTATGTGCGCTAAAAAATAGAGGAAGAGGAGAATATAGACGTGGTCATGGCTTGGGAAAAGAGGCCATCTTGGCATGTACGTTTTTCAAATGGAGCTCGAGGTAAGTAGTTTTAAGTTTTAGTGCCGTCGTGTCGCGTTGATCAATACTCCATTTCATGTTGCATTTTTATTGGCTAGTCAGTAGACGTTGATCATAGCAGCAAACCCACTGTGTGATCATGCTAAATTTATGACACTGTCCAAAAATGATCACAAAATGATCTTTGGTCGCCGTGACAACAGCCTCTCCCTGTATGACGTAGGACCACCATTTAGGAGCCATGACCACAGAAATCACCACGATTGGTTATATTTCGTCTGGGACAGCCCAAAATCGTACAATGTATACCGGGCATTAGAGAGACATCCAGAATGTGCGCTGCCTCTAGGAATAGGATTGGGAAATACTGACCTACGGCATTGTGTCACTTACACATCTGCAATCAGCAGCATTTTGGGCCATCATGGCCTCCAGCGTAGTGCACTGATCGGGGCATCACATGTATCTATCCCGGATCAGCAGCACCTCAAACCTAGTGTGCGTCTGCCTACCGATCCATAGTCATTGAGCATCAAATCTTCTAAATCTGCATCATTTCTGTCATGATATTTATAGGGGTGTTTTGGTTCAGCGTTATTTTTGGGCACTGTAGGCAATTCCCAAATTGGCAGCAGTTTTGAGTCTCAGCATTACCTGTACTCTGCTGTTCTGAATCAGCATCAGCAGCAGTATTTCAAACCTAGTGAACCTGGCATCATATAATAGGTGTGTACCTCGTCAGAAACATTTCTGAGCATCTAACAGCAGCGGTTATGGGCACCACGGCATGTCCCAAATCATCAAACGTTTTGGCTGTCAAAGATGTGACGGGAATGGCCAGATTATACTAATATACAGATTATACAATGAAAAAACATGCAATTTTTATTTACACTTCATTTCGATGGTCCTCTATAGACATTCTACTGACTGAGTAACTTGTCAACTACATGTCAACCAACTCATGGAGTATTTAGTAGACTAGTAGTGTTAGGGTTCATGTTAGTAGAGTAAGTTGACGTAATTGCCAAGTTATTTGTATTATTATTATTATATGATTTATCTGTTGGGGAGCATCACTATAAAGTGTTAGCAGATATTAATCAGACAATACTCTATTGACTGGTAGTTGACATGCAGTTGCAAAGTCACTTGCAGTTAATGTAATGTCTAAAGTGGACCATTAAAATAAAGTGTAACCTAATATTAACTTTGAAATAATTTTCACTCAGAAATTGCTTGTTAATTTGACAAATAGTTACAAAGAAATGACAAGTAGCACATTAAATTAAACATGAAATTCAAGTAGAAAGACTAAAATAATAGTTTTTCCTTGTAAAACGTACTCCAATAATCTGTTTTATTTACAACTTTTTTTTTTTTACAGTTCTTTCTGTATCAACACATTTTTCGGCCATGTTACATGCATTCATTCTTGTCGTTATTTTAATGCCGCACACTAATGGTAACTAGTAAAACTGGTAAAAGCACGTTCCACTGAAATGTTGAGCACAGGCTCCTGGTTTTCGGCACAGCTGTGCATTGATTGATGCACATGCTCTAACACAAGAGTCCGGGGCTGTCAGGGGAGGGTAACCGTGTGGCACCGGATCACTGCCTTACAGAGAGTGCCACAGTCTGGGCTATTTTTAACTCCCCCTCAGGGTCAGTGACGGGTCTCTTCCCTTGCTTCTCTCACACCGCACAGGGCCTTCACTTCAACAGCTCAGCGTGTAGAGGTTCAGATATGGGGCTGGGTATGACTGCTGTCAGCTGGAGCTCAAAAGATTCACTGTATTTGATCAGTAAAGGGTGTGATTATCGTGAAGCGTTCCGCTCTGCAGGAATGAGGATATAGACGGTTTTATTATTGGTAGATGTTTACTGCGAAGAGACACTTTTGCTTTTGCTCTGGAGACTGACATCACACTAATCACATGTTCTTTCTGATTCATAGTGACTGTAAACTCAATTATCTGACCTCTCATTTAAAGAAGAGAATCATGGCTTTTTTAGTCCTGTTCACTGCCAATAAAAAAATACAAATAAATTCTGATTAAAATTTTAAAGTGCTGAGAGTTTCATATCAAAGTTTATTGAGAGTATTGGATGGGAGGTGCACTACAAATAATTTTTTTGTCTAAATTAAAATTTACAATAATTTTTTGTCTTCATTTAAATCTGCATGCACGATATATCGGCTACCATATCGGTATCGGCTGACATATGGTAATTTTATTTATGTTATCATTCCGATAAGAAAATTTGGCCGATATATTAAAGCCAATAAATAATGTATTATTTCCTTCAGCTTCTCCATGATGTTTTTGAATGGCTTGAAATATGATTGGAATCATATAGGCTACATAAAATTATGTAATTATAAAAGTGTTCTTG
The DNA here is from genome assembly GCF_949152265.1 of Phoxinus phoxinus. NCBI lineage: Eukaryota > Metazoa > Chordata > Actinopteri > Cypriniformes > Leuciscidae > Phoxinus > Phoxinus phoxinus. Next base: position 8,151,821 of record NC_136882.1, on the reverse strand, counting down.
GGACATGGTTTTTAATTGTGAGACTTTTGTTTTTGTTACTCTCAGAAATTATATAAAAATTTACCAGCCAATATATCGGTTATCGGCTTTCATATAAAGAATTATCGGTATCAACCAAAATGTATATCAGTGTATCCTTAATTTAAATTACATTTTACTTTTTCGATAGGCTGTTACTCTCGGAAGTACTTAAAAAAATCTTTCATTTCAATTTCCATGTGACATTAATAGCCTTTTTTTTTGTGAGGAGAAATCCACCAATAAGATTCCCATGAAGGATCAAGTCTTTCTCTCTACTCTCCCAGTCTACTCGCATATTTCTATACTGAAGTAACATTTTTAAATAAAGAGTTTTGTGCTTCATATATATATATATATATATATATATATGGGGGAAATGAATTAGAAACATACTTCATATGAGCACTGATAATGTTGATCACTTACTGTTTCATGGTGTTATGGATCAACTAGTGTTCCAGCACTTCTTTTATCCCTACACCACCACCATGATGTTAGTGATAGACTTGCATATTGTATTTGCTTGTAGTGCATCAATCTGTTGACCTTCACAAAAAAAAGTGTAATGTTAGACATTTTTATTGATTACAATGAAAACAGGATTTTTGTATTGTATTGTAAACTGCAAATGACTCTGCTGACATGTTCAATTCTAATTCACATGCTCTTGTGTGACAGGTTTTGTAGTAGGCATCGATTAAAAACGGGAGAGAACGTGCCATCAGTCCCTTGGGATCTGCTGCTCATGTCTGAGATGGTGCTGCCGCGGTTTATCATCACGATCATCCAGTACCTGAGAGACGGCTACACTGAACCAGGTGAGGACATCACATCTCAATGCCCATGTGCTGTTCTAACTTCCTTAAAGACCCCATAAAATGGCTTCACATGCACACAAGGTTTGCCAGCTAAAGGCTGTTCTGTTAATTTATGGGAATTTATGGGAATGCACTACATGGCCACAAAGCTATGAAATAAAAGACACAATTTAATTTCATGGGTTTTTCAGTGTTTAGTTTGGAGCCGTTTGAGTAGATTCAGGTCTTAAACTGACCAGACGTATTGTGAAGCAACAAATAAGATAATCTGCAATAATACAATAATGCTTTAGTCAACAGCTTTCTCTGTGCTTTTGCATAATATCAGTCCCATGTGTATGGCATGTACTGGCTGAGGCTGCTAATCGTGCCCACTGGGATAACATATGCTGCTTTATTTTGTCTCGCACACAAACATCTTATCATGTGCCTGCAGAGTCGGCCGCTGACCGAGATCTGCAGAAGGTCCTGCAGCAGTTGGAGCCGCACATATCCTTCTTAGAAGAGCTCACCAAGATGGGCGGGGCCATGCGCACCGTTCTCACCAAGATCTTAACCAATCAGCAGACCTTTAAAGAACTGAGCATGGGTGAGTATGCAATGTGAATGTTTTATTGACTGTAGTTGTTGTTATATGCATCGATCAACAAAGTTCTGTTTCCAGTCATTGGTTCTTACTTTCTTTTTGTTACTGGGTTTTATCATTTTCCCCTGAGGTCTACATATAACGTTTTTGTTTTTGTTTAGTTTTCTCCACGCTTGTCCTTGTTTATTTATTTGACCATTTTCCACCCTCTCTTTGACCCTAGAATTAAAAATGCTGTTTTTGCTGCTTTGACTTTAAGACCTATATATGCTAATTAATGATTGGCTGTCCTCTTCGAATGTGAGAACTAACTTAGAGGTTGTGTTTCCTGTCCTATCAAAATATACTTTTTAACCGTCCATCCTTTAATAATGTGCCACTGCAAATGATCAGGAATCTTAAACTTATCAGGGAAATAAACTTCAGCTACTTGTTTTTAACACAAGAAGTAGGGCTGTTAAACGATTAATCGCATCCAAAATAAATGTGTGTGTACTATGTATAATTATTTTGTATATATAAATACACACACGTTCACATATTTAAGAAAATGTGTTATTTATATATCAAATATTTATAAATTATATATAAATCTATATACAGTATATACATGCAAATATTTTTTTAATTATATACAAGCATGTTTGTGTATTTAAATATATAAAATAATTATACATAGTACACACACATTTATTATGTAAACACAAACTTTTATTTTGGATGCGATTAATCGTTAACAGCCCTAACAAGAAGCCTTAAACGCCACAATATTCTGCAACTTTCCCTTAACTAACTTGTACAATTAGGAACTGGAGTAGTATCTTTCTCTTCTGCTGTTAGGATAATAGCGTCTTCACCTCACTTTTGAAGTCGACATGGAATATGAAATAATTTTTCAAAATGCATGTTATAGATCTTATTGTAAATTATTTAGTACTCTTAAACTCGCTCGCATTCATTTGCCTCCACTTTTGAGTGCAGTGCCCACATCTCGACATTTTGTTTTCTGTTTTGATAAACGGTTACACTTGGCTGTACATCACAATAAGGAAGAAAAGCTCTCATCATGACTTTGAAATTAAGCTTCTTTATTTGCATCTAGTCACTTTTCTACCGTCCGACCAAACCGTTCTCATTGCTCAACCGATCCATTCCGTGCCGATCCGGCCCAGCCGTTACGGATATGGTTTAATTTTCCACTGTGGGGCTGATGAGCTCTTTGGAATGTAATATGAATGCGTTAGTCGTTGTATTGGTAATGCAAGAGTTTACAAACAGTATGAGATGTAAATAGCGATCATGATATAGAGCATGATCAGATTTTCTTTTAATTTTATATTACTAACTTGCTTTAACTTCACTCAAATAGCACGGTTGTCCAGCTACAAAGAAACTGGCAGACAGGTGACAGACAAGTGACCAATCCTGAGTGGCGACGTCACTAAACGCATTCTACCAGCACGGTTAGCCAATTCCGGGCCGAAAACGGGTCATAATCGTGCCGTGCCGCACCAAGCTCAAGGGGAAATATAGCTGGAAACGTTCGGCCAGATTTATGGTTCCATGAAGAAACTTTAACATCCATGAAACCTTTCCATTCCACAAGAACTGTTTGCTGAAAGGTTCTTTGGGGAACCTGAAATGGTTCTTCTATGGCATCACTGTGAAAACCCCCTTTTAGAACCTTTATTTTTTTATATTGTATCCTATATCCTACTTCCTCATTATTTATATTTTTTCGGTTTGGTTTTTGATTTCATAAATCCAATTTTTAATCAAGCTGTAATTGTACAGTAGCTATTAGCTCTCATAATAGGCTTTTTGGACAGAGGACATTTTTTTTTTTGGTTCTTTTTCACACTTTCAAATTGACCAAAAGGGAGTTTAAAATGATTTGGGACAGTGTTCACACATCTATATCGCCCCACTCCCACAGGTCAAGAGGAGAATGTTTTTGCAAAGAGGAACTATGAGAAGTATTTGTCAGCACTGAAGAGTTCGGGTCTGGTGTCGGTGGAGGAGAAAGGAGCAGGAGGAGCTGGCGCTGGGACAGCAACAGACACTTCAGCAGGAGCAGGAGCACTCAGCCTGCTGGGTAACACTGCCGTCTCCTCTGTGCTTTACCTGACCGTAGAGATGTGTTGTCATCCTCTTTGTTGAATAGCGTAGAGTGGTCAAAAAGTACAGACTTTCAAATGTTGAATTTGAAATTCTGAAATTTTTTAAATCGTGAAATTGTGAGTGCTTTTGAGCGGAATCGTAAACACCTCTGATTGGCCATTGTGTTCACACGCTCATCAGATATGTCTGTGATTGGCTACAATGATCAACACACTGGAGAGTTCGAGACCACACGGAAGTGTTTGATTTTTTTTTTTTAAACTAGCATTTGAAAGGACCGGTCCGTTGATAGACGCCTGCTTTCAAACACTCCCGTGTGTTTCTGTGCAAGCGCTCCGTGAAGAGCGCCATTGATGTATATTTACAACATGTTTTTGAAGCGTTGATCATTGTAGCCAATCACAGACCTATCCGATGAGCGCGTACAATGACCATTATACAATGGTATGAGAGGCGTTTACGATTCCGCTCAAAGCGTCACATTTTTTAAATTTCAGTCCCGAACTCTAGAATAGCGTATCGATAACTCTTGGATGCTACGGTAACATGGTTTTAATATTTTGCTACATTTTTGTGGCAACTACTTTTTTTATTTTAGGAGCTACTGCTGCTGCCAGTCTGGAGGACTCTAGCAAAGAGGTAGGCACACAGACTTCTGGGATAGATCGAACAGCAACCAGTCAGAACAAACACTGCAGGGTGTGTCTGCCCATTGTGTTATTGTTGGGAACTCGGCTTTATTTTGGCCGCTTTAGCAACGTGAACTTATTGTCAAAGGGGATTGTTTTAGCGGGGCTCGTCGTTGAGTAGAGTGTGTCGACTGAAGTGTTTGATGTATCTGTTTGACAGGAGGATCAGGACGGGCTGCAGGGTGTGGGACAGAGGAAAAGAGTGAAGCTCAGTAGCAGTACCAAAGGTACATCTCATTACATCTCATCATCATACTTAAATCTTGTTGGCATTTATTTTTAATTACATGTCCTTGCTCTTTTCCTGTTTTGTTAGATCCATCCATAATGGACACTCTAAAACATAAATGTTTTTTAGAAGAGTTATTGTTTTGGACTATTAAGTATGAATTTCCTCAGAAGATGGTCACTTTTTTGCTCAACATGTTGCCAGATCAGGATTATAAGGTATTTGATGCTCTTAAACTTATTACTTATTATATGCAGGATCCAACATGAACCTGTGGTTTGTTTAAAGAGGCCATATGATGCTTTTTACTGGTATGTGTCTAATGTATCTGTTTGTGATGCATAAAGTCTGCAAGGTCTTCCACAAAAGGGATTTATTATATCTAACAGAGAACACTGTTCCAGAACTGCCTGAAGCATCAAATGAAGTCCAGATATTGTTTCTGCAACCGTCTGCGTCACAATTTGAGTTAGCATAATGCCCGCCCAAAGGCATGCACGGAGAAGGAAGGCAAGGCTTCAGTGAATTGTTGTCATGGCATTTCGGATGTTGGTTCCGATCGATCATCTGCTTAATCATTTGCATTTTCCGAATCTGACTTCGACTCAAACTGATATGGTAAAACCAAAGACACGATTAACTGTGAGTTTACAATTGCTTTAGAAGCCTTAGAAGCTGAAACTCATATTATGGTAAAGTCGCATCACACGCTTGAGGTATTTATTTATTTATTTTCACAACACACTGGGTCAACTGGCCAATCGAAACACTCTGAGCTTTTCAGAAGGAGGGGCTTTGTAGAAACCAGAACTCAATTGACCCTTCGCAGGGAGCTTGATTGACAGGTGATCTGACCAATCATACTTCGCCATCCGCCATTTTGTCCGACAAAGCAGTCAGGAGAGTTAGTAGATTAACATGGGAGGATTTTAACTTGAATAACGTGTGTACTGACGCCTTTCCGCGGTTAAAACAACATTCCTTCTGATGTTCATTCATGTTTATTTGATGCTATAAATGAACTAGAAGGAAGAGATGATCGGTTCACGAGCAGCTTTAGAGGCTCTACAGCGATCTGTCACGACACATTAAAGAGCCACAAAACCGTATTTATTGTTTAAATTTCTTTTTTTTTAAATGACCAAATTTGAAAGGTGAGACTTTGTTTAATATCAAACGTAACCCAAAAGTAAGCTCTTCTGTCCTGTCTGTCAGCATGTTGTCAGTCTCCTCTCTGCTCCGCGATGTATTTTTCACTGCGTGAGATCATGATGTGGCGTGAGAGCGGCGTAGCTTGTCGGACATAGCAACAGTAACTAAAGGGGGCGGGTCTTTGCGAACGGTCAATTAGAGCATTTCAGACAAACTAGGAATAGAGGTGCTGCAATAATTTGCAGTATGTGGAAAAGTAATGTTTTTTTAAACAGTAAAACATGTTAACCTATTCTAATACACCGTTAAACAAAATAAGGACCTTTTAAAATGGCATCATTTGACTTCTTGAAAGTTAAACTGTAAATCTCTGGTAAATGTAGAAAATTTTGCCATTTCCTACTTTGTATGGTATTGGGTAGTATTGTACCAACCAACTGTTAGTAGGTTCTTAACTACTAGTTACTAAGTTTGTACTTAATTTTTGTTCTTAAGGCAGAACGTAGCCTAGTAGGTTGTAAGCTCTCCGTAAAGTAATGCGTAGTCGCATATGCGGTGAACTTTCAGTGATCCAATAGCAGCCTTCAAATTTGTGAGCAGAAGTTGTTGAAACGCTGTGAATTTCAGTTTGCCCCGTTAAGTTTGATTTGATTGACAATTTTTTATACAACTGTTCGACGGCACAAGTGTGTAAATAAATACTGTAAAAAAACAACAACGTAGTGTCTTTAAAAACACTCTTTTGTGCGGAACTACTTTCTTTTGCCACGGATACAAATCTCAAGTTGACCGTTCAACAGCCCAAGCCTCCTTTACTAACTCTAAAATGTCAGTTTTATGAGAGAGATCGACTAAGCGAGTGTATTACCTGCATTTAACTGATGTTCTTCAGGTCAATCTTATTCATAATCTCAAAATCAGTTTGAATATGGGAGGAAAGCGATTTCTTTGTCTTCAACGGTCTGGAGCTCACATCTTTTATCAAATAGGTGCTATGTTTATATGTAAGTCACATATTTGAGGTTTAAATAACTACATTCTCACCTAAAAAAACTCTTAAACTACATTCCGTGACACAACAACAGTAGTATTTGTAAAATGATGGTGTTTGCTCATCCCCCATGACACTCGCTGTGAGAAAAAAGCTGCAAGCGGAGTGATACGATGGGTGAAATGTCTCCTGTAGTGTTAATGGTAGAATATTGCATGGCTGGTAAAGGCTCTCAGCCAATCAGAATCGAGAACCAGAACGAACTGTTGTATTAATGTAAATATCATATAAAAAAAACATGTATACTGTATATGTTTGCAAAGTTTCTTGGGGGAACGCAATGGTTTTGCAATGATCGCAGAATTTCTAGGGAACATATAATCAATTTGCGAGAGTATGCAAAAGCAGTGAAACACATTTCCTCCCATGTCATATATCAAATGTTTAGTAGTGTGTAAATAGTTATACATTTGCATATATAACTTATTTATAGCTGGTGCAAACAGCATATGATCTCTAAAGAACCAAATTGCATTGTTCTAATATTGGTTTTATACTTTTTTTTTCTTTCTTTTTTTATAATTTAATTTATAATATAGTTTTTTACCAAAATGTGTACTTACTTCTCCTGTGCCACAGATCACGTTCACTAAAACATTTGTTCAACACTACGCCTTCATCATGAAGACCCTCATGAAGAGCCACGAGTCCGACACCATGTCCAACCGTATCGTTCACATCAGCGTTCAGCTCTTCAGTAACGAGGAGCTGGCGAGACACGTCACGGAGGAGTGCCATTTACTGGACATCATGGTCACTGTGCTTCTCTACATGATGGAGAGCTGCCTTATCAAGAGCGAACTGCAAGGTAACCCAAGAAAACAACCAGAGAAATGTATGCTACCAGTCCCACTGTTGATGTACTGAACACTGTATGCACATTTCTTGAGGCGACACCTGGATGACCGCCTACATTTCCAGAAGTGTAAAATGTTTTGAAATGTCTTCTATCTGTGTTTTTTAATGTCACAGATGAGGAGAATAATCGTCATGTGGTGGTAAACTGTGGTGAAGCTCTACTGAAGAATAACACCTACTGGCCTTTAGTTAGTGATTTTATTAATATCCTCTCACACCAAAGTGTGGCCAAGCGCTTCCTGGAGGATCGTTCTCTGCTGCTGCTCTGGATGAGCTTCGTCTCCTACTTCCAAGGTCAGTAACTGACAGGAAATCCTGCGGTCATAGACGCTGTTTTTGTTTCAAAGTCTGTGGTGCTGTTTTTTCCTAGTTCTATGAATGGCACAATGAGAATGAATTAGTGTTTACTTACTAATTGTAAAATGGTTACAGCTAAAGGGCTTAATTATGCCCAACTCTTACTATTTTTTTGTACAATATACCTAACCTTTAAATAAGTCAAGATACATTTACTTGAGGAGCAAAATGACCTAAGATAATAACTAAACCGATAAAGATGTAGTTCTAAATTTAAAAGAATAGCAGAGTCCACACCACAACTGTAGCGATAACGGCATAGAAACAATATGGTTGGAATCCCTTTCAGAATGATTTTTCCCGCTGATGAACGGCAAAAACATTGACAGCCAATCAGAATCCACCAAATTTTAAAAAGCTTGTGCATTTAAATGGGCAGGCGACAGAACTGTAGCGCACTTAAACAATAAACAGAACGATACTGTGCGCTGGTGTGGACGCTAATGAAGTTATTATACTGTAGTTACCTTTATAGTTATTGTTCTTGGTGTGAACATGTCTTGTTTTCTGAAATTTTTTAAAATTACTTACCGGTAAGTTGATGCTTAAATCAAGAAGAAATCTACCAATAGGGTCCGATTTTTAAACAAAATCTAAATTTTTATACATTTTTCAGAAAACAAAATGTAATATCTCAACGCTTTTTTTCCTTCTCAAGTAAATGTTTCTTGATTTAAGGATGTTTCGATATTTTTACTGGAAACCAATTCAAAAATACTGAGGAATAAAAATATTTTGTGCAGTGAATACTATATTGTGATTGTATTTACTATATAGCTTGACATCGAATGCCTTATATAAATACTTACTACATAATAATAAGCATCTAGGACTATTTATTTGATAAAGTTCACTTTAGTTGTGATTAAAAACATGTAGGTGATGTTACAACTGAAACTTGATTTCGGTGAGTCAAGAATGTTGTTATTGATTTCTTCCCTGTATGTTTCGCTCTGTCAGGGATGAATCTGAACAAGAGAGAGCTGAATGAGCACGTGGAGTTTGAGTCTCAGACGTATTATGCCGCGTTTGCAGCTGAGCTGGAGGCCTGTGCTCAGCCCATGTGGGGTCTCCTCACACACTGCAAAGTCAAAGTGAGCTACACATCACTCCAGCACCTTTCTATTTGTAATATTCTCCTTTATCTGCTGCATACTGAGTGATATTTCAGTTTGTATTTTTTTATTGCAGGTTTGCTTTGCTATAAATGTTGTCGTACAATAGCTACATGTAACTTGATAAATTAGTTCAATGGCCATTCACACAGAACAGGTTTTGCATTCAAAAATGTGAGACAACGCAAGGTCTTGAGACTGCTTAATTTTTCCATATTTCACTTATTTAACCCTAAACACTTCGTGTGTGAGATGCTGCAAAAGCCTCGAGCCTGGTTTAGCGTGTCAAACATGTCCATCTAACACAGGGGATCTCAACCTTTTTGACTTCAAGGCCACAACAATACTTGAAGGTCCTCCCTCCTTGGAATAGCTTGAAAGATGTCTTTTCATTATAAAAAATAACCTAATACTAATCTTGATTTTTAGTTGTTTTGTTTTAGCTTAAGTTAATGCTTGTTTTGTCATTCTTATTTTAAAATAGTATTAAGTAGGGCTGTCACGATTCCTCCATTTTAATAATCCTCGATTGCAATTTCAAGTAACCGGCATTTCACGGACGAGAATCCATGAACCGAATTTTTATATAGTTGCTTATAATGTTCATCTGTGAATGCAAACAATGTGCTCCATTTAATCAGATTTGTAAGGTAAACTATTTTTAAACCTACGCCAACACATGAGCATACATCAATATGTTTCTAAATATGCGAACAGTTTCAAAATAAGTTTAAACTCTTGAGTTTGCGTGTTTTGATGTCGACATGTTCAAGAAATTACATTGGCTGTAGCATTTCTATAGGAAAGAAGTAGCCAAAATTATTAAAGATTAAGTAAACATTTAAAGTAAATGTCATTAAGCCAATGTTAAGCAAGGATTTGATCTGCTGTAAAGTGTAACAACACCAGGCCGTTGGTGTCCTCTGCAGACATTTGTTATGCAAAATGTACATGATTGTAGATTACAATATGATTTCTTGCTTTTGATACTTTATTTGAACAAAATAAGATTGCCTCATTGTTAGTACAGAATATACTTAAGTCATTTTAAACGCGTAGGTCTTTGCCTAGGTCTATTTTACCACAAAAAATATGATTAATCGTCAAAATTATCTACAAATTACTCTATTACCAGAATAATTGTTAGTGACAGCACTTGTATTAAGTCATCTTGAGTCCCCCTGGTTGAGAATCACTGGTCTACCGCATGTTTACGCAGAAAAACAATAGTAAATCAGCAAATGTACAGAAATGTGTTCTGTGTGAACTGGCCCTGTTTAGTGTTTAGTGGCTTAAGTTTGAACTGAACATGTTTTGTGTTGTCAGGAGACCCAGGATTACACTAAGACAGTGGTGCGGTACTGTCTGGAAACTCTTCAGATGTGGTTTGATGCCATTGGGTTTGTAGATGAGGTACAGTCTTAAAGCGTAAACTGTCAGACTAAATGTCTTCATGAATGTGGACCTGGTGAGAAACCTTTCTCTCTCTGTCACAGCCTTCCCTCAACCAGCTGACCTTTCATTTACCTCTCCATCGATACTACGCCATGTTCCTCAGCAAGGTGAGCTTGGAGCCCAGTCCGACACACTCAGAACCTGTAAAGTAAACTGGTTGAGTGAATAATTTAATGACTCGCTGATAAAGACAGTCACTTGTTGCCTACTATTTACAAAACGATGTAAGAGAGTCATTGATGAATCCCCACCACTAATGCACAGACTGACAGCCTGTATGATATGAGCAAACACGGATAAGTGGAGTGATAAAAACAGTAAAAAATGTGGTTCAACATGGGTCACATAAATCCTGGGCAGCTTTGCCCCAATTAGAACTCATTTGTACTAAAACACAGCATGAATTTGTTAAGTTGCTGCAACAAGCACTCCAGTCATTCACAGGTTAAACTGGCAAACACAGCCAATCACTAAAATTAAATTATAGAAGTGTGTTTTATAAGTAAAACTATATGCTTAAGTCTAAGGGCCAGATTTACTAAATTGGGCAAATTAGCACGAGAGCGCAATCTCATGAAAGCGCCGATGGGAGTGAAGTTCTGGTTGTGATCTACTGACGACGCACAAAATGAACACAATCTACCAAGAGCAGCGCAAATTAGCGTCTAGTTTAATATGAGTTTTTTTTTATTTAAATAATGGCGCAAGTACCAGTACATTTTCTAGTGCAAACCTTTGTAAATCACCTTACATGATTCATTTAAATATTCTCCTCCCACAAAAGGAACTGAAAGGGAAACTCCTACAAATGCATACAATAAGGTCAGCCGCAAAAATATCCCTGTCCACGCCTTTTCAGCGCTGTGTCTTTTGTAAATCCTGACAGTAGTTCTTGTAACGCCAAAAGAGGGTTTGCACTGGTGCAAACTGTTAGTAAATCTGGCCCTAAATGCGGAGGTATTTTAATACAATACAATATTATTCTGTTATGGTCTACATTTAGTAATAATAATAGTGCAATTGACATCACAATATAAAAAAATATAATAAATTCACTCCATCAAGTACGAAGGATTGACGTTTAACAAAGGACCTCGTATGGATATGTTGGTTCGAATTAAGGGTTCACCCAAAATTGGGGCACTGTTTATATTAGATTTACTGACATGAAGAGGTTTGGTGGCTTTCTTCATGCAGATGTGAATTAATTGAAGAGTATCTGATGCATTGATGTCATTTCCTCAGAAACACTGATACAGTTAAAACCCTCCAGAGCTGCTCCACAATCAGATGTTAATTAGTGCTAGTAATAGGTCTGTTTGAAGTCTTTGTTTTATGTGCATTATTATAAACGGATCTGTTGTTTTGCAGGGAGTGAAGTGTCAAGGTCTGGATTTGGACAGTTTGCTTCCTGATCAGGAGATGCTGATGAAGATCATGGTTCACCCTCTTCAGATACAGGTAATACATGATGGAGATGAACTGAAATATTAAGATAAGAACACATTTATTCATCCTCATGTCAAAAATCATACTTGTATTCTAAAACTGTTATACCAGGGCTGAAACTATTAAAAGTATGATGTAAAATAACCCATATGACCCATATCTGGTATTATTCAAGTCTTCTGGAGTCATATGATACTGTACTGTATGTTGAGACATTGTCTTAGGAACTAGTTTGACCAGCTGGCAGTTAGTCAAGGCATAATCGGTTTTACTTTTTAGACCAACCTACTTTATGTAACTGTCATACTGTAAAGTTATAACCAGTCCTAAAGAAAACAATTAGATGACTAACTTGTAAGACTAGTCTGAGTTTCTGCACTCTTCCACAGAAAAATACAAGTTGTTCAGTGAAAATCCTCCCACCACCACAGTTCCTTACTCTCATCTATGCTTGGATACATTCAAACACAACATGCAAAACCATTGGATCTTGTGACAATGTATTCAAATGTTTTTTTAATTGAACACAAGTCACATGTCCTTCTTTTATGATAACATTACAGTGTTTTTTGATAAGCTATGCCCATCTAATATAGTTATTTTGTTTGGTCTTCATTTTGTCCATCAGTGCATTAATGCTACTGAAGCAGAGGACATTGTGTTGTGTAATGTTGCAGCCGTTTGTCATAAATCTTGACCGATGTCTCGCGTTTCACTTCTGGCGTGTGACTTAATGTCAAGTGACAGCGTTATGATGTTAATTCTACAGTGTGTGATAAGTAGATGGTATCCATAAGTGGATCTGTGTTTTGTGTGTTTTTGTGCAGGCTAGCCTGTCTGAGATCCACAGTAACATGTGGGTGAGAAATGGGCTGCAGATTAAAGGTCAGGCCATGACCTATGTCCAGTCTCACTTCTGTAACTCTATGATTGACCCGGACATCTACCTCCTGCAGGTAACACACACACCGACACCCCTCGCCCACTCACCTCACTCTTCTGGACTTGAAGTACGAGTTCATCCAAGGTCCAAAATTCTTTGCCACACATGATTTTGGTTTTGTTTTGCTGACAGACAACTGTTTTGTTTTGTTTTGTTTTACAGACAGACAAAACAGATTTGTTTGGTTTTGTTTTGCTGACAGACAACGGTTTTGTTTTGTTTTACAGACAGACAAAACAGATTTGTTTGGTTTTGTTTTGCTGACGGACAACTGTTTTGTTTTGTAGACAGACAAAATAGATTTCTTTGTTTTTGTTTTGTTTTGCAGACAGACAAAACAGATTTGTTTGGTTTTGTTTTGCTGACAGACAACGGTTTTGTTTTGCAGACAGACAAAACAGATTTGCTTGGTTTTGTTTTTCTGACAGTAAATGTTTTTTTGTTTTGCAGACAGACAAAACAGATTTGTTTGGTTTTGTTTTGCAGACAGACAACGGTTTTGTTTTGCAGACAGACAAAACATATTTGTTTGGTTTTGTTTTGCTGACTGACAACGGTTTTGTTTTACAGACAGACAAAACAGATTTGTTTGGTTTTGTTTTGCTGTTTTGTCTGTCTGCAAAACAAAACCGTTGTCTGTCAGCAAATCAAAACCAAACAAATCTGTTTTGTCTGTCTGCAAAACAAAACAAAACCGTTGTCTGTCTGCAAAACAAAACCAAACAAATCTGTTTTGTCTGTCTGCAAAACAAAACAAAACCGTTGTCTGTCTGCAAAACAAAACCAGACAAAACAGATTTGTTTGGGTTTGTTTTTCTGACAGTAAACTGTTTTGTTTTGCAGACAGACAAAACAGATTTGTTTGGTTTGGTTTTGTTTTGCTGACTGACAACGGTTTTGTTTTACAGACAGACAAAACAGATTTGTTTGGTTTTGTTTTGCTGTTTTGTCTGTCTGCAAAACAAAACCGTTGTCTGTCAGCAAATCAAAACCAAACAAATCTGTTTTGTCTGTCTGCAAAACAAAACCGTTGTCTGTCTGCAAAACAAAACCAAACAAATCTGTTTTGTCTGTCTGCAAAACAAAACAAAACCGTTGTCTGTCTGCAAAACAAAACCAGACAAAACAGATTTGTTTGGGTTTGTTTTTCTGACAGTAAACTGTTTTGTTTTGCAGACAGACAAAACAGATTTGTTTGGTTTGGTTTTGTTTTGCTGACAGACAACGGTTTTGTTTTGCAGACAGACAAAACATATTTGTTTTTTTTGTTTTGCTGACTGACAACTGTTTTGTTTTGCAGACAGACAAAACAGATTTGTTTGGTTTTGTTTTGCTGACAGACAACAGTTTTGTTTTGTTTTGCAGACAGACAAAACAGATTTGTTTGGTTTTGTTTTGCAGACAGAAAAAACAGATTTGTTTGGTTTTGTTTTGCAGACAGATAAAACAGATTTGTTTTTGTTTTTTTCTGCAGACAAACAAAACTGTTTTGTTTGGTTTCGCAGAAAGAAAAAAACGTTTTGTTTGGTTTTGCAGACAGACAGCACAGGTCATTGCATCACTAGCATCATCAAAACATTTAGATTTTTTGGACAACATGATTGCATTCCTCATATTTTCATGGCTAAATGTGTGGAATATTTCATGTTTCCATATTAAGAAAGATAAACCTATGTTGGTTATTTTTCTTCTGAGGTAAAAGTTGTTAGCAGATGCACAATACAACACATTTTCTTCAGAAGACAGTTTGATTTGAATCGCGTACATCGTTCAGTGAGCGTCGTTATAACCTGTTTTTAACCATGTATTTTGTGCAGTTCTTTCTAAATTTGCTGGTTATCTTACCCTTTTGCTGTTCACATTTAGCACTTTGTTAATAGACCCTTCATGTTTGCTCCTGAGACTATAGTAGGATTTTTTTTTTTTGTCTTCAGGTGTGTGCATCTAGACTGGATCCAGATTACTTCATTTCCTCAGTGTTTGAGAGGTACGGCAACTTTTTTGTGTTTTCACACAGATTGTTTTCAGCCACCGTTGTCTAGAGATGTCTCCTAAAAGCTTTGTGTTTATGCCAGGTTTAAGGTGGTGGACTTGCTGACGATGGCGTCTCAACATCAGAACGCAGTGCTGGACTCCGAGCAGGAGAGACCCATGCTGGAGGGGGCGCTCACCTTCCTGGTCATACTGAGCAGTCTCCGAATACACCTGGGTACATGTCATCTCTTTTTCAGTTTGAAGCTCAATAACATTAAATAGCTAACATACACAAGATCTGTCATTAGTGGAATGTGTTACTTCTAATTGGTGAATATACGGCTACACTCATACAGCTTCAGTGTAGATGGTGTGCACTGACGTCACTTTCCCGCCAGGACACACACACTCAGTCAGACCGAGTAGCAAAACATCCTGTGGAAACTGCATAAACGGGAGTAAAATAAACGATCGTCTGCTTAAATGAAAGGCAGTTGGATTTGACTGTGATCCTTACAACTTACCAAAGAACCAGTGGTCCATGAACATTGGCATGTGGCCAGGAATCAGGTTTCCTGATATTTGTATGTACCTGATTTCATGGCCGGGGAAATCAAAGCCTGTAAATGCTTTATCTGCTAATCAACTTTATAAATACAATATTGGTAGATCACTATATTTTGTCATATTGCCCAGCCCTAAAGTTATTAAATCACTAAGGCATTATGTGTGTAACCGCAGTGACTTCCGCCTACTGTGACGTTGTTATAAATACGAGTACCATGTTATTTACAGAACTCTCTGTTAAAGGTAGGGTAGGTAGGATTTATATAAAAAACTTTTCCCCCAAATTTGTTTAAACTGTTAGTATATACCACGTAATTAAAATGTAAGTACTCTGAAAAAGAGAGTATACAAATCGAGTGTCTGTAGTCCTCTCAGGGCTGCAATAAACACAGCTACTTATTCCATTCACTCCCACCCCCTCCCTTCTGGGCTCCACCCCCTCCCTTCTGGGCCCCTTCCAAAGCCACGCCCCCAAAACACATGAACGCGCAATGGCGACTGCTCAGCTGGAGGACGCGTCTACCAGCGCTGAGCTGAGAGGAGCGCAATGCATGACATCATGTCAGAATCACATGTAATAAATACCCAACTTTATCACTATGAATATAAACAACTAACATGGCTGTTAGTACTCACTATCAAGCTAGCATATCAATACTGGTAAAGTTTAATATATACTGAGTTTGATTCGGTAACGAGCTAGTAACATAAGGCAAAGCTAAAAACAGGTTGCATTGATACACGTTTTCCCATTACCATCCGTTACACTGTGATGAAGGTGAATTTCGTGTAAGATTCGGTGTTTTGCATGTAAGAGCTTCCACGATGAAAGCACTTTTGGCTCTGTTGAGGACTACACTCCAGAGACAAGTACCGTATCGTCGGCTCAAGGACAGGTCCGGGGTCGAGGGCGAATACTGTCTTCCTTTTTTTGTCTGTCGTGGCCCACAACAAATTTTTGGTTATACATTTACAGTACACTCAATATCTCGGGTCAGGATGGTTCCATATTACCGTAATTAAAAACCCATTAAAGGTATAGTTCTCCCAAAAATAAATTCTGTCATCATTACTTACCATGGCTATTTATGTGAAATTTATGCGGAATAAAAAAAAAATTTTTTTTTTTTTTTTTCTAAAGCTACTTTTTATAATGTCTGTTTGATGCTTTTCTCATTTAACAGAATAATTATTTTAAGTTATTTTTTGGGGGGTAACTTTTTAGCCAAATTTGATGTGCAGTTTGCGATTCAATTACCGGTAGATTAATTAATCGCCACGTGTAATTATCTGGATTCAAAATTTTAATTGCTCGACAGCCTTAAATAATAATAAAATAATAATAATACATTTTTGCAATACCTTAAGATAATCACTAAAAAAAAATGGTCAAGCAAACAGCTTGACAATATTTGGACCTTTTGTGATGGATATGCCCATTTTTAAAAGCTGTGGTTTGTGAGTTATGGCACGCATGTGGATTTTTTTCCCTCGTGGGTTTCCAGACATTCACAGAGATGGAGAGATGAACTCAATGAATTAATTCTGTCTTTGTGTCTCTCTGCAGGAATGTCTGATGATGAGATTTTGAGAGCGGAGATGGTGTCTCAGTTGTGTATGAATGATCGTACCCACAGTTCCCTGCTAGATCTGGTATCCTTTCACCATGAAAACACATTGTACTCACAGCAAGTACAGCAAGCACTCTGCTTTGATTGAGGTTTCGCTAGTTTTAGAACAAATTGTGATGTTCTTGAGAATCATTTTTGATTAAGGACTGTTGATAGTATTCTTTAAAAAATATTATACTATGTAAAAATAATGTAACCCAGTACAAAAAGATACATGATAATTTAAGTGTTTTTTTTAAGAAAGAAAAGCAGTTTCTTAATGCCCAGATAAAATGAAAACACTAAATACGTCTGAAAAAAAAAGGAAACATTATCAGAATATTCACAACCGTATACTAATCACACAGGCCCTCCTGTTTGTCTAATGTTAAATTGTCTTGCACTTATCCCATTATTGACCTCTGTGGACTTTATAACTTGAATACTCTGGTCGTAGTAGTTGAGTTTTGATGGTTGTCCTTGACTGCAGTCGTAGATCCCGGAGAATCCCAACCCTAAGAGCGGCGTGGTGCCGGGCAGCTGCAGTTTTGAGGAGATGCTTTCTGCTGTAGCCGACTTTAAAGCCCCGGTGTTTGAGCCTGGAGGATCAATGCAACAGGGCATGTACACGCCAAAAGGTGACGCAACTTATCATATTGCCATTAACAGTCAAACCAAAATGTATTTGGACACCTTCAACATTTCAGAGTTATCAAATCAGTGGATATTTCACTGGTTTTGGACATCTTTCTGTTAGACTGTCTCACAAATGAATTATGTTTAATATCTGTCAGCTGTTAAATTTAATTACACAATTAGATAATACCACTTTAGATCAACCAATTACCGAGCAATGCTTAATTTTGGTCAGTCTGTGGTGTAAAAAGGTCGCATTAGCAATAAAAAAAAACACTTAAGCAAATCATGGTTAGGTCAAAGTGTCTGAATAATTTTTGGTCCCAAATTTGTATACATTTGACTGGTAGCCACTGTATGAAGAATTTTTGAGTATAATATGTCACAGTTTACTTTATTGTGCTAACCTCACTTATATAAATGAACTATAGTATCCTACACCCACTAGTAAAATTATATCTGGTGTCTGAATAATGTTTTTGTTTGACTGTCTTTTTTTCCCATAAATACATTGCATTGGTATGATGTGTGTACCTCTTTTAACCTCCAGATGGCAATGTGACCACATGGTTGTAGTGTTCAACACTTTTCTCTGCATTAGGACAGAAGCATCTGCTCTCTAGTATTAGATGTGCTTTTGTTTCTGTTGCAGGATATGACTAGACATATTTATGTACATTTAAAACGACTCTGTAATTGAGTTTTATTATCTGGTCACTGTGGAGCAAGTGTGCTGTGCTTTAACTAATGACATGTGGTTGACAGGAGCAAACTAAATATCAGGATATCTTCTTTGTCCATTCATTCATTCTAGAAGTGGAATATCGATTTATACTGTGTTTTAACATGTAAACATTGAGTTTCTTCTGGCTTTCTGCTCATTTTCTGAAATATAAGTGTGTAATGATTTTTTGGATTGCATTGTGGTCATTAAGTTTATTGCTCGGCTCTCTCCACATGGTGGCAGACTGAGGCTGTTTCTAAATGATTCTCCTTTTTCATAACTCGCACCCAACATCCATTTTCTGTGTGTGTGTTTTCCAGCGGAAGTCTGGGAGAAAGAGTTTGACCCTATAATGGTGATTCTACGCACCGTGTACCGCAGAGACGTGCAGTCGGCCATGGATCGATACACAGCATTGTGAGTCTCTGAAATCCCCCAGACTCTTTATCACTTACACACTAAACATCTGCTGGTTCATTTCATTTTCCTTTCTTAAGGTACAGTCTATAAACGCATGCAAATGCTGCACAGTTTTATACAACGCACATACTCTCTGAAATCTTTGTAAGGACAGACTTTTCCTGTTCTTAGATAAGTATAGCTTAATGTAGGCAGTCCTAAAGAACGAAATCAGACTCGTATAGTTGCTTAATACCGTAATGTTGGGACACAACTACTCCAAATCATATATATATTCTGCGGTGAAACCTCACTGAGAGGGCCATTGATCATCCTGAAACCAAACTGATAGAAAAAATCCTCACACATGGAGCCTTAAATTGCTTGATGTGGTGCGCTGTTCGCCTTGGGGTCGAGGGTCGCTGTGTGATGGAGGGAATTATGTTCAGGGTCTCTCCTTGTCCTGTTCTCAGGAAGGTGTTTGTGGAGGGACGTACACCTAAAATGGGGTTTCTCAATTAGTCATGTCAGGGGGAAACTCGGTTTTCTAAACCTTTTGTTTAAAACGTAGCTTTTTTTTGCTTTTTTTTATTAAACTTGCCCACATTAGAATAAAACATGGTTTTAAACCCTTAAACCCGAAGTGTATCAAAATCAATATAATCCATTGCGTCGATCACGAGATATTCCTCACTGAGGAGAAACTTCCTTGCATGTTATTTATTAAAAAAATTATTTCCTATGAGCACACTTTTTTTTTTTTTTAAACAGCTTCACAAACTTTTCTTTTCAACCACTTGTATCATTATTTCTGTTACAAGCATTCAGATTATCACAGAAGTACTGAAATTAAAGTTAACAGTTTGGATAAAAACACTGATGTCTACAGTAGTGATCGAAACATGAAACTTGACGCTTGAAATAAAGATTGTATAGTTACACCAGTAGGTGGCGACAAGAGACTGTTAATTATGTATTTGCCATTGAATAAAAAAACACGGATTTATCCAGTAATGAAACTAGTGAAATCTTTGAGTGAGTCAATGAATCATTCATTCAAACTGATTTGTAAAAAGTAATTGTAATCGCTTTTTATTTTTTTATTTTTTATTTTTTGAAATAACACGCTATTTTGTTTAGTTGCCTATTCAGGATCGTCTGAATCGAGCAGTTCTACTGTATAATAAAATATTTTTCATCCTGTATTTATTTACGTTTATACACATTTAGATTTTGCTAAAGGCTAGCTGAATTATTTTTTTATGAACATGGAACTGTATGATATGTGGGTGTTTCTGAGTGAAAATTTTTTAGTGAATAAATTAATTTCATTTCCCAAACTGGGATGTTATCCATCATGAATTGATTGCATCACAACACGTGGGCATTAACATTCACCAATGGCCTGCACGGCCTAAGTGATGTCAGCCAGAAAGTCATTTTTGATATCATGCTGACTTTAAAAGTGTTTTCTGTTCTCTATAAATTCAATGGCATGTTAAACGATAGTTTTGCAGTAGCTGCGAGATCAACATGAAAGCAGTGAACGTTTTAATCGGAGACGACGTGTAAGTGGTTTTCAGCGGAACGCGCTGGATGTGACATTGGCGTGTCAGTTTGTGAATATGTTGCTTGAGTTTCTCGTGTCCGGCCACTGGATGATGGATCACCTGTCAAGAGGACAAAATGTTTTATATCGCATGTTCCTTTCAACACAAATGCAGTCAGTGATGTCTTTAAAGCAGAGCAGTGTCCAAGTCTGGTAACGCGAGAGTATTTCTCAGACACACTTTGTTCGCATTTATCAGCTGCGTTCATGCTTTAACTCTAAATGTAACATTTGGTTTCTGCATGCATTTAGACTATTACAGTTCCTTGTCTGTGATTTTGTGAATCATACACTAACATAGGATGCCACACTGTACTTTATATCCTAAAACACAATATGAATCCAAAATTAATTGTTTCACATGATTTAAACTTGGGCCTTCTCAAGTGGACCAATGGAGGTTGCATTACCATTTTTATTTTGCTAATTGTTTTGAGTGATTAACTCAAACCTTCCGGTTTTTATTTGAATTTGAATTGTAAGCACAGCGGTTTGCGGTGTCATGGGTTATATCCGTCGGGTCAGAGGTCACTCTTCCGCTGGAACTAGACTCGCATACGGCTGTTGCCGCCGGAAGCCAGTGATTATAGTTTATGAAGTTATAAATATGAATATTTTTCGGTCCCACTTTATATTAAGTGGCTTTAAGTACTATGTACTTACATTGAAATTACTAATTTGATACAATGGACTTATTGTGTACATACATGTTTTTACATTGTAAATTTTTAAAATACCTGCATGTTATTACAGCTGTAATTAATGTATGTAATTACATTTGTAATTAATACAGTGTTGAGCCTTCCCTTACACCTTAACCCACCCTTAAACTTAACCATACCAGCACACCTGTCCCTAACCTGACCCGTATCACATCTCAATAGCAGCAAAAGTGTTTTACAATACAACATGAACACAATAAGTACATTGTACTTATTTTTCGATGTAAGTACGTAGTACTTAAAGCCACTTAATATAAAGTGGGACATATTTTTCTTATAAAAAGCGCATGACTTCGCTTCTGAAGGCCTTTATTAACCCACTGGAAGCCATATGGATTACTTTTATAATGGATGGATGGATTTTTTTTTTGGGCTTCAAAATCGAAGGTACCATTCACTGCCATAATAAAGCTGGGAAGAGCCAGGGTATTTTTAAGATGTGTTTGACCAAAATAATAATGTCATATGGCTTGAGGGTGAGTAAAGTATGTGATCATTTTCGTTTTTTGAGTGAACTTGAGTTTGAACCCCAACATGAATGTTGGTAATGTACTGGCCACACTTTTTCATGTAATGAAAAGTGAATGTAGACTTGGTCTGTTGAACTCCAAAATGAAAAAGAAAAAAAAAACATGATTTTACAAGAACCATTGTCAAAAAAGCTCAATTTATACCGTGGAGGTGGAAAGGTGGAGGCTATGACGTCAATGTGAAATGTTGTTGGTGTCACTTGTCTAAAATCTCATGTCTATAGAATATTAATGACTATAAATTTGGATCAGTTCCTCACTCAAGCTATTGTAAGACTTGGAATGTAGCGCACAAGTTATGGACTATTTTTATGATTTATTGATGGTACCTTGTTGTCATTTTGGAGATCGACAGCCCTATTCCCCATTCATTAACATCAAACGAGAAGCACAGCTAGAACAATCTGCAATCTCATTTTGTGTTCCATGAAAAAAAAGAAAGGGATGTGGGGTTTATAATCACATGGGAGTGAGTAAATGATGACTGAATTGTTATTTTTGGGTGTTTTAATGTTGTTTTTCAGGATTACACTGAAAAATACTCCGAAGGGAGTTTTTATATTTTTACAATTAGACTGGAAACATGCTTGCGGAAGCAAATTGCATTATTTAATGAATGTCTTATAAGTATTTTTCTTTTCTTTTGCAGTTTGAAACAGTCAGGCGTTAACACGGGGAACCCCTGGCCGCCCTATAAGGAGAGGACCCCCCTGCACCCCTGCTATAGAGGACTGGCGCGCCTGCTGCACTGCAAAACTCTGCACATCGTCATCTTTACACTGCTTTATAAGGTGAAACTTATCACAGAGCAAACAGCGCTGGCAGTTATGCGTGTGGTTAATTTTACAAGATGCTTGAACTTAAGTTAATGACTGGCTTTACCGCTTGGCATTATTTAATATGTAGATGTTGGTCATTTACTAGAATTAAATGAGTGGTTTCCCATTGTTTTTTTTATTATCTGTGATAATCTGTTTTCTGTTTGTTTAGATCTGGATGGATCACCAGAACATGTCTGAACATGTGTTGTGTATGGTGCTGTACCTGATAGAACTCGGACTTGATAATCAGGTCCAGGATGACAAAGTGGAGGAGGTAAGCATTTATTTGGTGAATAAGAGACTGGTCTCGTCTCAGAATCAGAGAGCGTGACCAAACACTGATGTGGTTCACTGTGTTCTCCCTTATAAAAAACTATACCAAAACAAACATTTATTTCATGCGAAGTATACTTCAAATACATTAACATATTTAATGACACATCACTTAAGACTTACTGATCTAAAATTATAATTAAACTTTATTTGGAGTAAGTTTTTATTGCACAATGCACATTTCTTAATATTAAGCCTAAAATGTGTTTTAATATCATTATTAATAATGATTGTATGATTTCTTTTTAAATATCTTGCATTTAAAGACTGATATTATAGTGTACCTAACGTAGACTTGCAATAGTTCCACTTTAGCACAATCAAGTATATCTTTAGTTGAACCTCAGCACTATTTCTGCACAATTAAAGTGCGTTTAGTACCAAATTAGTTGTTCCAATTTAGCAGACTTTAAGGAAATCAGTTTAGCACACCAAAAGTACAATTGCAGGGTATTTTTATTAGTACATAAATATGTAAATTTATTGCATGGCATTAAATTAATGTCTTTCCAATACAGTTTAGTATATATTGTTTTCACTTGAGCAGCTCAACAAAAGCTAAAGAAGCAGTTTTCCATCTAAATAAGGGAGCTTTTACACTCGCAGTTTACTTCAAAACAAGGCACAGTTTGCATCTGTGTATCCTTTGTCCATTCGTTTTTTTATTTAGTTAGATTTTTTATTTTATTTATTTATATTGAACATTTTTTAAATGTATCCTTTTTCGTTCCCCCTCCCAAAAAACATTTCAGCTTGATTTTTGTTTGTTTTGTTTTTATGTTAAGGGTTAGAAAATGACTAAACGGCTTGAATATTCCATCTCTACATGTGGCTGGGAATGAAACGCTCTGATTCACATGGAAAATATGCCTTTTATCGCATCACATCTCATGGTTAAAGGGCACCTATTATGGAATTTTGAAATTTACCTTTCATGTAGTGTGTAACATAGATCTAAGTGAACAAAAACATCCTGCAAAGTTTGAAATATGAAAGTGCACCGTATATAAAGTTATTGTCTTTCAAAAGTGAGAGTCGACTCTGAGTCATTTTTATGAATCGTTAGAAGACCGAAGCTTTTTCTCTGACTAGATGACGTCAACTTGTCAAGTTATTTGAATACGATACGCCCACACTTATTGCGCTCCAAGGCCATGGAAAACATCATGGCGATGAGACGCTGTGTTCTGAAGTGCGACTCAAAAGCCTACTTTTTTCATCTGCCCAAGGAGGAGCATTTGAAGACTAAGTGACTACAATTCATATATACAACTATACCACAGAAGTATAGTCCGAGCCTTGTGCTTTGTTCGCGCCATTTTGAAGACGATTGCTTTACCAACTTAAATGCAATCAAACTTGGATTCGCGATATTGAAGGAAGGTTCAGTTCCAAGTGTATTTGCATCAGCTTCCTCCTCCGTATCACAACCTGTAAGTGTTATTAATAATTGTTGCTTTTATGTTTTATGTAGCATGCTTAATAATTATCTTGTTTGTTGTGTAAGCACCGTTTAGCTTCTAGGTCTTCAATGGCAATTGTATTGAGATATGTGAAGTGTCGTTGTTTTCGGAGTTGTCTAAAGACTAAAGTAATACCTCGTAGTAATGTAACTGCATTTTTTTTGTGTAAAAACGTTATGTTTATGCATCGGGCTAATGCAAACAAAGACTGATTGTGCTTTTACAATATGAACTCTGGGCTATGCTCGCTAACATAACATTAAATTCTTTATCTTATTTTTCGTTTTTTACTACTATAAAGCAGTGGACTATAATCATTATTATAACACAATTTAATTGATAAAAGCATCATTGTACTCCGTGTTAAAAATAAGTATTATCTCTGTAAACACTGCTGGGTCATCTGACCAATCAACGCAGATTAGCGTCGCGCAAAGGAGGGGTTTGAAAAACGAGTCGTTGAACGATTCATTTGGGAGTTGGTGAGCAAATCAGGTAAAAATAAATGCATATTATACGACAACAAAAGTGTTTTTTGTCATTGCATGCATGTAAAACTGTTGTTGGGGACTCCCTAAACAACATTAGGAACATTTTAAATGTCATAATAGGTGCCCTTTAAGACACGGTGTAAAACATTCTTGGTTTAATGTTTGAAAATGTAAGAACTATAAATATTAGTAATATATTATTTTACTTAAATTGTTAGGCTACATTACAACTGTAGTTTTATTATTATTATTATGTAGCCATATTAATATATAATTTCAAACTTTTTAACAAATGTGCAGCCCTGCAAACCTGGATTTTGTTTTAATTGCGTTTTAAATCGCATTCGCAATTTTTATCAGAAAAATGCAGCTCTAAACTCCAATCTGATCCTCAGCAACAAAGTAGTCTCCGACACATTTACCAGCCAGCAGTCTGTTATTACTCTGTTAGCGTTTGACTAATTCAATCACGGTTAGTCCAGTCTTTAAACAGATCTCTTCCTGACCAGATTATGGCTAGCAGCTAAAAGCACACATTCCCGTATTCCAGGCTTTTGCGTTTTCCTCGTTGCTGAGGTGTTTTTCCCTCACTCTGTTGCAGGAGCCCTGTATCGAGGAGCACTGCCATGACAGCTGGTTCCCGGGCACCAGCCTGCTGTCTAACCTCCATCACGTCATCAACTTTGTGCGGGTTCGAGTGCCAGAGACGGCTCCTGAGGTGGAGAGAAAGAGAGAGCGGGAGAGAGAGCGAGAGACTCCACCCAGCACCAGCTCTGAGAGCGCCGGCTTCGGACAGGTGAGCCTGATGCTCCTCTGAGTTCTTCAGCCCTATTTTAACGATGTAAGCGCATGATCTAAAGCGCACGGCGCAAGTGTACTTAGGCCGTGTCCGAATCCACTTTTGTTAGTTTAACGGCGGGGAAAATGGTCAGCGCTCCCGGCGCATGGTCCTAAAAGGGTTGTCTCTATTCTCTTAATGAGTAATGGGTGTGTTTTGGGCATAAACGTACAATAAACCAATCAGAGTCTCATCTCTCATTCCCTTTAAAAGCCAGTTGCGTTCGCACCATGGCGGATTCACTGTTTACATGGCGGAATTTGCATGCGGAAAAACTGAACGCTTCTCCAAAGAGGAAACGGATCTGCTCGTGCACGAGGTAAATGGGGTGGTTCAGGATTATGGACATCGGACCTATTTTTCAAGCTAGCCTGGTTGTTATTCATAAGTGGAGACAAACTTAGAAATCAAACTACCCTTTCATTGCATTGCAATAGTTATATTTTGTTCGCTGTGTTTATTAGCACAGTCTACAGCAGCGGCGGAGTGATATTACGTTACCTAGGCAACCGAGAGAGCCGGTCCACATGACAATCACGCAAGTGTATTTACCTGCCACTGACACTCATCACTACAGAAGCAGAGTATATTTCACGAAGAAATCAACATAGGACTATGGCCACGTTTGAAAGCCATGCCAATGTTTCAGACTTTGGAGACGATGAAGGCGAGGAATGTGTTTTATTCAACAAACCGCACATTTATGTGCCGGAATACACAGACGAAGAACTAATCGAGATGGATGCTGAAAGAATGTCTGTAGAGACAGCAGCCGCTGGAGATGCCGTAGAGAATTCCTTAGTTTACAATTAAATGTTTTTCTATATCGTTGTTCAAGGCTATTACTAGTTAGCTAGACGTAGTGCGCTTCTGTTCTGTTTACTTTTCGGCGCAGTACTAATAACCGGAGCAAAGTAAAATTCCGCCGCTGCTGAGAAACTAGTTCCTGTAAATGTAATGCGATCATTGAGATGCAAGAGTACTTTGATTTCTAACATTATTCTCTCAATAGACATTTACATCGATAGTCTGGCGTTATAATTTATTTGCTGTTTTTAATGGCAGGCTAGTATATACCGTTGACTCGCACTAGCCTAGCACCGGCGAACTATGCAACTGTAAAGATTGGATGACATTTTTTGAAAACTGTCTCCGCTGATGAATAACAACCAGGCTAACTTGAAAATGATGTCCGATGTCCAAAATCCTGAACCACCCATTTAAAGCTCAAGGACAAAGTGTACACATGTTGTGCATCCGCCTATAGGCGCATAATGCACTCTTTAAATCAATTTTAAAATATGCGCCATTGACTTTAGACCAGGTTTCAGTTGGTCGATGGCGGATTTTGGCGGATTGAGGAAACTATTTCAGTTTCCTCAAAATAGCAATGCGCCAACAATGCACCAGAACACACCTGGTTTTCAGACCAGCAGCCCATGGGCGCACAAATGGCAGATGGGCGCAAACGCCTGGCACTGCATTGCGCAAGGTGTATGATACGGCCCCATTACTGTTATGTCTGAAATATTATTGAAAAATGGTTTGTAGACCGGGTCACGCAAAAGTTGATTTCTATATCCTGTTGTTTTGATGACATCACT
Source organism: Phoxinus phoxinus (assembly GCF_949152265.1). Lineage (NCBI taxonomy): Eukaryota > Metazoa > Chordata > Actinopteri > Cypriniformes > Leuciscidae > Phoxinus > Phoxinus phoxinus. The sequence goes on along the minus strand of NC_136882.1, from coordinate 8,124,656 downwards.
CTCCATCCTCAGAGTTCCAGACGGCTGACAGGAAATTGGAGAGAGGTAGAGGGATTTGGGAATGATTTGATAAGTGATGTGGAATGATTTCAAGAGTTCTGTTTGGAATAACCAAGTTTGGAATGGTCTGAAGTACAAGCACTGCACTTTTTTTGTGTTTGTTTTGCAAACATTCTTTTGCGATATTCAAAGACCTGTTGCTCGTTTTCTTGTTACACACATTTTTGGGAGGGGTAATGACGATTGGTCTGTAACAAATAAGGATATCTAATGCCTGGTTCACACGAGATGATTTTAAAATTGTCGGCCGATTTTCCAAACCTGAGAGACCCCACACACGGCGATAAAAAATCACGGGTCTAACAGTTTTGGTCGTACAGTGTGTGGTGCGCAACCACACGGCAAAATCAACACATCACACACAAACCGATTTGACTCCTGAGCATTCCCAGGTCAGACGGGAAATCTCGCAAAATCCCTGGAGATCAAACGTGACTTCAGAGTAAACAATCATGGCGGATGAAGAGGATGCAGTGGCGATAGTTTGTAAAAAAAAAAACGTTATCCTCCATCTCCGACGTCCACCGGACTTTCTGGTGCGCCATACCGCCGGCTGTTTTGATTTTGTTTCCCGGTGCTTCATCGCCGCCTCGTCACCTCGCTTTCTGATTGGCTACACGCCACAGTCCACAGGGTGCGTGCTCGTTTGTCCCCGGGGGACACCACACACGAGGAGAAATCGGGCCAAAAAAATCCAACATGTTGGATATCCCCGATTTGAGATCGGAGCGGTCCCGACGTCCTTCCGAGCAGACGAGAGCAGTCTTAACACACCACACACGGCAGGAATATCTGATCATATTATTTAATGATAATCGGAGCATCCTTAAGATTGTCGGAAGGGGTGAATCGGGGCTAAAATCGGCCTAATTATGCCGTGTGAACCAGCCTTAAGATGATGAAAACAGGAAGATAACGTATAGCTTAAAATGGATGTGCAAAATTTTAGATAGGCAGCATCGTATTTCTGATGTTTTCCTTTAAACTGGCAACAGTAACTATTTTCAAGGTAACCCCTATTTTTAATTTGATTACAATACATTTTTACATTCATGACATTTAATCATTCATGTAAAAAACCCGTGTGTGGACGACTTTTTTTCTCTTAAGCAATTTTTATGTAACATTTGAAAATGTTTATCATAGAAGGAGTTTATTCAATCTATCGGTTCTCAGAAAAAGAAAGATGCGCATTTTAGAGATTAATTAATAGATCCAGATACATATAACGAGCATTATGCCATTGACCCAATTATAAAATGCACAGGAAATAGAGCACTGGTATCTTTGTTTTCTGTGATTTGTATTTTTGTTTTGTTTATTTTTTGGGTTTCGTTTGATTTTGTGTTTTGATCTGTGCAGTTTTCTCCTGCTTGGTTTGTTTCTCTCGTGTGATGTTGTGTTCATAGTATGTGATTTCATTCATGTTTCAAACTGGCTCAGAGATGAGAGGAAGTTTTCATTAACTGCATGTGTTTCCAGTGATGTATGGAGATATAATGAGTCTTGAGCACAGCGGTCAGTGGTTCAGTGCTCGTTATTAAATATTCATTCGCTTCAGTGAGATTAGCATGCTAATTAAACACTATGGACAACTGGCACGTTCAGTAAGGGTTAGTTGTTCATATGTGTGAAGGAATTGTCCTTTATTATTGTGATTCCAGAATATGTTCTGCCAATCGTGTATCAGAAATGTCATGAATATATTTTTAAAAAGAGTAACGCCGGTCTATTTCAGTGTAAAGCTTTTAAGACCTGCACAAATGAAAGAAGTGGGACTGTCTGACTCTAATATCTTAAACTGTAAATTATGATTTAAACAAGTTTACAGTTCAAATAATGCAAGTTTTATGATAAAGCTCACATTTCAGCCTTTAAACCATTTTAAAGTCTACATTATAAATGATTATATTTAAATGATTTTATAATATGATTATATATATACTGTAGAAAATCTTTGTGTAGATTTTCAGATTGCACATTAGCTTTTCTCAATCCACCAGTTAACACCAGTGCTTATATATGCTGTTCTGCGTAAAAATAGGAGTCAGTTTTTGCATTGGTCAAAAACAGGAGATGGACTGAATGAAAATAAGTTCTCTCTCTGACCACCAGTAGGAGGTGCTTATGGAAATATAGTGGTTACTCTGGTAATCCTTGTTCACAACTTACACTGAGCTTGTTAGGCCCTGTCCCAAATGGCAACTTGTGGGATAGGCAACTCCGGTCCTGGAGGGCCACTGTCCTGCAGAGTTTAGCTTCAGCCCTGATAACAACTCGCCTGCCTGTATCTATCTAGTAATCCTGGACACTTTGATTGCCTTGTTCAGGTGTGTTTAACTAGGGTTGGAGGTAACCTCTGCAGGACAGTGGCCCTCCAGGACCGGAGTTGCCTATCCCGGCCATAGGGTGTCGCATTTGTCCCCCATTTTAGGTTTCAGAAGGGTGCTCACGAGTGCCCACGATATGCTCCCTTGATGCACACTTCTGCAGAGCCTACTACGAGCTCCTCCGCAGACCTCTGCCCGACCGTCAAAGCGGTGTTACGTCACGAAAGTGTGGACGCGGTGGACGATCACAAGGGTTTGGGTTTCATTTGGGACAGGGCCTCAGAATGAAGAATTTTGCAGACAGGCAACAAGTTTGCAGGAGATATAAACATCATTAAACTTTGTCATAATTCATTAACAATACATCATTAGTACCGGTAATTGCTTGGCAAACTGCTCTGAAATAGACCGCCTATAGACCGCAACACCAGTGTGCTTTTACTTTGAAACGTGCAGCGCTCACGATTAATTAAATCAACCTTTTTTAGCCTTTTGAAGTTTAATAATCAATCACAATATGCAACATAACGATTACTTTATTTCTGTCTGCATATTTATGACCTCCTGAGAAGACTTTTCTTATACCATTTAAGATATGGCTTTTTTTATGGCCTTAAATTTTATCAATCTTAATTTAAGACTTTTTAAGGATACGCATGTGACTCTTTTGGCTCACTCTGAACTGAGCAGATACTACAACTAAAAACTGAATGTGTCTGCTCAGTTCAGTTATCTAACTGAACTACCGTAATATAATTGTATTACTACAAAAAAATCAAAATCGGTGGGTGGTGCCGTGGTGGGCAAGTGATGTAATTGGTGTGTGACTGAACACTGTGTAACACCGGTACTTCAAGCTTTCTAAACCACTTCAAACATCTAGTTATTACTATAACTTCTAGTAAATGTTTACTAATTAATAAACAAAAAAATATTGTAAGTCATGTTGCACTTAATAAAGCTGTATTAGAAAAGCAGATTGTGCATTACAATGATTTAACACACTGCCTCACCCTCAAGTGAGTTATTGCTTCAATAGCATGTGAACTACTTACTCGGAATGACTACGACCCAACAAATCTTCTCAACGCAACCATGAGTGTGACATTGGTGTGTGTGGCCTTATAACTGTTCCTTGCAGCTCTATGAGTATTTGCCTTTCTACCAGTTTATTCTCTGTCTGTGGTTTCTCCTCAGAACCTGCGTGAAGCTCAAGTGTTCAGTCTCGTGGCGGAGCGCAGGAGGAAGTTCCAGGAGATCATTAACCGCAGCAACCACGAGGCCAGTCAGGCGGTGCGACCCAAGTCCTCGTCCTCCCGGTGGCTCCCGCCCGGATCACCCCCGCAGCTGGTGACCGAGATCCTGGAGATCCGGGAGAGCATGCTGTCGCTCCTGGTCAAACTGCACCAGAAACTGTCTGCCAAGCAGAACTCTCTGTCTCTGAGCTGGCTGGCCGAGGTGGATCTGGCCCATCACGCACACGGAGACGGGTTAACAGCCATCGAAAGAATCTTGGCCAAAGCTGCCGCGCGTAGCCGGCACAGCAAGAGATGCCTACAGGAAATCTGTGGAAAGGTGTGTCCACCCGTACCACCCAAGAAGAACAGTCCTGGAGACAAGAAGAGTATGGACAAGGAGGAGAGGTGTGTGTGTGTGTGTTCCCTGTCAAAGGTGTCATATTACATTTGACGAGACCTTATTCATAGCAGCGCCGGCTTTTATGAACACTATCTTTAATTCCTTAATGCGCTGTAATGTTGAAGGAACGAGTTATAAACCTCCTGTCAGCACCTCTGAGTGTGGAACCGATACCCCCAAACCAAGTCAAAACTATAGGTTATAGCAGCTTTTCTAAGAGCAGTGTTGAAGGACTTTGCACATGTGTGTTTGTCCTTAACGTTGTCAGCTGGAAACTCTTGAAGCTTAACATCCCTGTCTTTATTCGCTTATGCTCCTCTTAAGTGTCTGTTCCTCCCATCCGACTATAAAGAAAGGAGAGAGATGGAGAATTACACCACCGCTTTCACCTGATCGAGTTTGCCAAATATTTAAGGTTTTGTGCTATACTGTCTGTTGGTTGAATTTGCTTTATTGAACTGATTTATTAGGGTTTCCAGATATTCACACATTTAGTGTAATTTTTGGAGGGACAGACCATAGATTGTAGGAAAAAAGCTGGACGACGCATCTACACATACTTCCATTGTTGAAAAATTAAGCCAAAATATCAAAAGTAATTTTGAGCCAGTCTGCGCAGTAGTGATCCTGAGGTGGAGCCGTGGTATCAAGGTCCTGCATACTCTCCAGCTCCCGCAGACTCAATCGCAAGTACACCTGACAATAGCATTCTATAGCATCAAATAACTAACTAAAGCAAAACTTATTGTAAAAACGAATAGTTGAACATACGTCTGCTTGATGATAACTACCTAAAATGACAGAAACCAACTTTGAGGGAAATTTTGTCGAAGTGTAATTGGAAGTTGTTGTTTTTTTGGTTCGTGTCCCATTTGATTACATGGAGATGGTGCGGTTTGTGACATACTGCAGCCAGCCACCAGGGGGCGATTGAAATGCTTTGGCTTCACTTTTCAGGACGTATGCAGCACATTTGGGACAGACAGACAGACAGAAAATAGCCCCTTTCACTCAGTCTTTACTGTCAGATTACCGGTAACAGATCACGTGTGAACAGGACCTTTTAAATATATACCGGTAAATTGGTTCCGGTCATTTACCAGTAAGGGAAGTTGTAACATTACCAGAAAATTACTGATATATGTGCTGTGTGAATGCAGAATGAAGATTATTATTATGGTATTTTGCACGTATGAGTTCAGAACGCGCTGCTGGAAGAAGTGATTTGGGCCAATCAGAAGCCGCTGAAAGAGCAACGGCTCTGGGCCATTCATTGGAGTGATACCGAAACTAAAACTAAAGTTTCTCCTTGTCCGGGTGGATGAAGAGATTTGTCAACAACTTAGAGGAACAGTTGGCGATACTGTCACGTACGATAAAATAACTAGCCTTCTTCAGGAACAAGGCATAAACTTCCAGTTAATGACATCATCACAGAGTGTTGCTTGTGTGAACGGCACATTTTTTAAAATTTACCGTGAAAGTCGGTCTGGCTTTTTTTTTTCTGGTAATTTACTGGGATTGTTGTGTGAAAAGGGCTAATGTGAGCACATATATGGCACACATTTTTTGAGAAAGAAATATACAGGCTTTTTTTTAGTTTTAAAAATATTTTTAGGGGTTTAAAATTTAGTGTCAAAAGTTGCTTTTGGAAGGATTTTTACCTTTTTTATTTATTTATTTTTACCTAAAATTTAAACCAGCATATGGAAAGAGCAATCTATTTAGATCTCTATATTATGCAGACTTTATTCAAGCCACAGAAAGTCAAAGTTTTGCTGAAAAATGCAGTATACGCATTCTTCCAAGCTAGGGTGATGTCATTTTGAACATTACTTATGATTTGGGACAAATATTTAATGGAAAACTATGCGAGTAGTCGTGACCTAGTCAAAATAATTTTTAACAGCCTCTGGATTTGTAGCTGGGCGCTGCGGACAGACAGTGAGTGGCGGCGCTGTGTGTGTTCACTCATAGAAAACAACGTGTTCAAATTTATAGACATAACACATGGCATGACACTGTTTCTGTCCCCCTTTATCCATTTTTAATATTGTCCATGGTAAAGTAATCACTAATAGCATGAAAAGTCTTGTAAACTATTTGTTTGTTAAATAAATAAATATTATTATATTTTATGATATGGCCATCATATTGGTTAATGTGAAAATATCATGCAATAACATGAAATATACATACTTTCTGTCAGTGCATCCCTTACTAATGAGGATTTCCATTGGACTTAATGACTTCTGAGAATGATACATTCACATCCTCAAAATCTGATCATCAAATGTAATCTGATTATGATCATGTCAACATTTCAGTGCTTGATAATATCTAGTAATTAAAGATAATGATGCAAATAACTTGTGTTTTGACATCTGCAGGCGTCAGAGGGCCAGAGAGAGACAGCAGAAGCTGCTGGCGGAGTTTGCCTCAAGGCAGAAGAGCTTCATGGAGACTGCCATGGATGTTGGTGAGCTTGAATATGAGCTGACGTTGTTTGCTGACATTTATGACCTTTATGAATTTGATGAGCCTCTCTAGCTGTTAATTAGTAGATGATCAGTTTCATGTTTATATGATTGATTTTCATTCTGACGTATGTCAGATCTAAAGACACAACATAATTTTTTTAATCGGGATATGTTTTAACTCAATGTTCTCACAATATCTTCCAGTCTTTCAATGTTTGTTGTTCTTCATAATCATGGGTTTGCAAAACAGCCCAGACTGTTTATATGAGATGTTCTTGTATTCAAAAATAGCTACGGCATGGAACTGAATGCAAAAAACAATTTTTAATAGGTGTAATTTAGAATTTGAGATAGGATTAGTCTTTTCTGTTTTCCATAACCGGAGCACTGGCATGGAGATGTAGCCTTAGCTTTTAACTCGACCGACCGAGGTTCGAATCAACCTTTTTACAAACTCATTCTTCTCTCTTTTCCCAATGAATATCAGCTCGGAGAGGCATTTAATTTAAATAAAAAGGATTTTTTTTTTTTTTGAAAACAGGAAATAAAGTGCCTAACAGATATTTACTAGTGGGAATAAAGTGTTCATCTGGTAGGGTTATGGGTTGGAGTAGGGGAGGGCTTTAGGGACAGGGATAAGAAATGTCCCAGTAAGGCAGCATCTATATATGTTTTTAATAAATTAAGCCCCAAGCTGCCGTAGTTTACAGTGAATTTCAAACAGCTAAGGGGCGTTTGTTAGGCACGAAGCAGAGCAAAGGACACGGGTGAATGTTTTATAGAGTAATTTACAATGGCTTTGAACACGGCTCAAGCAATCAGAATCAATATCCATTTTATAAGTAATCATATACACTCATCATAGTACAAAACACTGAGGTGCCAATAGTATCTGCCACTATTTGCACTACGTATAAATGGCCTCTAACCATTTGCACTCTGCCTATTCAAATTGTGGTTGCACTTTATTTTACAGTACGTCCAATTGCAGTTACAGAGATACATGGGTTAAGTTTAGGTTTAGCGGTAGGTTCAGGGTTAGTACCTAGTTATTACCCAGTTATTGTTATTACTATAATAAGTACATAGTAGGTACATGGGGAAACAGGACTGTAAGTGCTACTGAAATTTGAAAACTATTACAGAAAGAATTGTGGTGGTACCTTAGTGTCATATGGTAATACCACATTACTTGTGTATATGCCATGGTTCTGAATCATTGCCATTTGTAAGACCATGTACACATTATAGATCTTTTGGTTTATAGCTTTTTAACTCTTAATTGGACATTCACACTCTTTTGAGCTTTCACACTCCCACAGATCCTAAACTACTCTTGAGATTTTACATGCTACACCCCATTTTAATACAGATTAAACCCCCATTTTTATACTGATGAGCCAAAACATTATGACCACCTGCCTAATATGCCGTTGGTCCTCCAACAAAACAGTGCTGACCCGCCGAGGCATGGACTCTACAACACACATCTGAAGGTGTCCGGTGGTATCTGGTGCCAAGACATTAGCAGCAGATCCTTCAAAGTCCTGTATGTTGCAAGGTGGAACTGCAATGGATCGGACTTGTTGTTTCAGCACATCCAACAGATGCTCAGACAGATTGAGATCTGGGAAAACTCTTCATCATGATTCTCAGACCATTCCTGAACAATGTGTGCAGTGCGAGTACATTATCCTGTGGAAAGGGCCACTACCATCAGGCAATACCATTGCCATGCAGGGGTGTACCTAGTTTGCATTGTTTAGGCAAGTGTCAAATTTATGCCAGGGTTTCCCAGCAGCAGAACATTGCACAAAGCATCACACTCCCTCCAACGGCAGTCATCTTGCCACAGTGCATCCTGGTGCATCGCTTCCCCAGGTAAACGGCAGACGCATACACAGCAGTCCACATGATGCAAAAGAAAATGGGACTGCTAGAACCAAGCTACCTTCTTCCACTTCTCCAAGGTCCAGATCCGACACTTATGTGCCTATTGTATGTGCTTTCGAGAGTGGACAGGGGTCTTCGTGGGCTCTGACTGGCTCCGTAGCCCCATACGCAGCAGAGTGCTATGCGTTATGACGCATTCCTCCCATAACCATCATTAAAATGTTCTGTGACTTATGCCACAGTTGACCTTCATTCTGTTCAGACCAGACAGGATGGCCTCTGTTGCCCTACGGCATTGATGAGTCTTAGACGCCCAACACCCTGTCGCTGGTGTGTGGTTTTTCCCTCTTCAGACCACTGTCCTCACCACTGCTGACCGGGAGCAACACATAAGCCTTGCCCTTTCAGAGATGCTCTGACCCGTTCGTCTAGCCATACCGATTTGGCCCTTGTCAAAATCTCTCAGGTTGACTTCGAGAACAGATTGTTCGCTTGCCATATAATCAACCCAGACCTTGACATGACACCTTGATGGGACATTTTTCGCTTCAACTGTGAGTGGTCATAATGATTTGGTTCATCAGTTCATTATGGTATTTATATGATACTCTAGGTATTTTAACATATTATTGTAGCTTCATCTATGAGGAATGAAAGTGATAAGCAAATCTCAATTTAGACGTGTTTGTTAAATTCTGGTTTTAATAATGACCTTTCCAGTGTAGTATTTTAACGGTTTAGTCAGTTACATTTTAAACTCTATTGCTAGCAAATACAAACACAGACGTGGAGTTTAGAGGACATAGTAAACTTGCAGAAATCCTTGAATGCTGAAGCTGTTGGCTGTAATTTTACTCTCTGAAGGAAGGTGACTCAAATTGCCTCAGTTCTGCCATACACACTCCCTCAGGCCCTTTTAGTAGAAGCGCGTGTGTGTGTGTGGGTGGGGGGGGGATTCTCAGGGGCCGTATTGTTGGGCTTCAGGGCAGTTCTGCTGTGTGCTGGTTACTGAGATCAAGAGGGAATACGCAGTGACACTGTGTTTAAAACATGAGTGATGAAGTTTAAATATAAACCGTAATATCTCAGTACAGTCAACATCATATCCTACACATGACCGCCTATGTACTGTACATGGGATGGTTTAGAGATTAGAAAGAATCTCTTTCTGGATTATGAAACAAATTTTCGAATCAGCTATAGTACAGCTCTGCACAAAAGAATCGATATTGGTTCATAAAAATGAAGATTGATTAAAAATGAAAAAATCTGTATTTTATTATGTTTACCTGTTCAGGGCTAAGGATTTTTCATTAAATGCGAATGAATGACACAGATGGCAACGGGTATATTAGGCTGCTGTCACTTTAAGAGCGAATGCACAGATCCAACATACTGTTACACCTACATTTTCTTTCTCAACTGTTTACATTCACTTAAGTCTATACTGACTTTGTTTGCGAGCATACTCGTCAATATAGCATTTTGACAGTTCAAGCGCAATAATTATTTCTTGTCTTGGGCTTGAATGGTTTAAAATTGCTCAAATGTTTAAATTAGCAAGACTTGCTAATGATTGCAAGTCATTGTAAAAACATGCAAATGATTGGGCTAGTGACAATTCTGTCAGATGTCCCACGCATCTTTCACGCTGGCCTGGGCCATCGGGCAGTCTTTATCATCAAACCCTGCTGTTGTAGCTTATCTACGTTTAAAAAAGAGACAAATACCGTCAGAACGGGCCATCGGAGAAGTGCTAATTAAATGTCACTGTAAGGATTTCGGCCCTCCAAACTGTTTATGCCAAAACCAAAAAATTACTGTCATCCAAATGTTTTTGGTTGCTGAAATATCAGTGCATCACTAGCTGTGTTATTTGAATAAAGATCATATCTGATCTGTTTAGAGAAACAGTATTTGTCTTTGTTGTTCACCATTTGTCACCAGCAAATGCTAAAATGACGGTTGAAATATTAGCTTCAGACGCCCATGGCTGATGTCCCCGCTGACATTGAGCGGTGTCTGTATTATAGATGTGTGTCTGGGATTGTCAGAATAAAACATTCTCTTGAGCTCTGCTGTACAGGCTCCATTTGTTTTCCAGATTTTAATCAAAGGTCACTTTGAACATGGATATTTGCACTGGAGTTATAATGAGATAAATTGGGCCAGCATTTCGAGCATCTGTGCATATGGTAATGGATCTCAGAGTAGTACTGAATGTCTTACTGCAAGAGACAGTGATGGGACAGTGAAAATGAGGAAGGTGTTTACAGAGGGACGTGAGTTTTTAGTCAATGCCTGATCAAAAATCAAATCGAGGTAATAAAGACAACTTGAGTGCCAATAATAGAGCTAGTCTCTCAAATCCAGACTCGCTGTTGGCATATAGTCTGGTCAATTTTGAAGCTTATCTTCGCCACTTAGACAGGAACACAGACCATTGTAAAACATTACCATTTCTGTGCAGCTATTTGAATCACACTGAATAAATGAAAGGAAATGTGTGATTCATCAAAATGCCTCGTTATTGAAACAATTAGTGGTTGAATAATTGCCATGGCTGATATGAGCTTTTGCACCAGAGGAACCTTTTCATAGTTCCTAGAACTATTGGCGGAAGTACCCGGATTTTGGCGAGTTCGCACTGCAGGAACTAGGAACGATTTTAGTTCTAGGAACTCCTTTTGGATGAACTAATTTAGCTCCTGCTTCAGAGTAGGGTCTAAACCAGCACTATAGGAACTAGCCGTGATGTTAGTTTACGATGATTGGCCGAACGCATGCGAAACAACAGCACCCTCCATTTAAAAAAATTTAAAAAAGCAGTGAAACACATATTATAGCCTATATATTTCCTCCAGAAATATACTCTACGGACATGGAAAACAATGATAGGTAGACCTCTTAACCTTTACGCTAAGGAGAAAATCCAATGTAACTTTGAGGGGACCAAGCCAAACATGATTATGTATTTCTGCTCAGCTAGCAACACTGGATATCAACCACACGGCATACGCTAATACCTTTTCATATGCTGTCTTACTTTCTACGTATAACAGTTCTATCTAATAACGTATCAATAACGACAGATCGTAAACTAATGAACACGGAGAATGCGAGCAGTGTGAGCTCAGGCTCTGGCGTTCTCAGCGCCGTCAAAATAAAGGTCATAACAATAAGCGCGGCTTACGTCACTTCAGAGTTCCTGCTGGCGGTGCGAATGCAACCAGGAAAATGTTCCTAAGGGTTCCTAACCGTTAGTTCTGCCATTTTAAAGGTAGGGTAGGCAATTTCAGAGAGGCTAGCAATAGCAAGTTAGCTTTGAAAGCATAAGATCCCACCCTCCCTTCAGAGCGTCTCCAAAGCCACGCCTCCTTCAAAACACATGAATCACCTCTTGTCTCAAAGCAAATAACAATGAACGTAAACAACTTGCAGAGCTCTAGTTGTACCACCTGACTGCTGCAGATTAATTTCAGCGTTGACCGTGTTGACTTAAAAACTCATGAGTCTGAGGACGTGAACCGCTACAGGTAGAACATCACGGGTTGCCATCTCATTATTATGTTTACGACATGGCGTGAACGCAGCATACGCTGGTTGTTGTGGGTCAGGAGGAACTGAAAAAGGTGTCTGCTGTTTGTTTGTGGCTCTCGGTGACTCTGTGTCTACAACTCTGCATAGCCTTACGAAACGCGCTGGTGACGAGGGTGCACGGAGGTATGGGCATACATATGTAGACAGGCAGGTCAACATTCGGACCGAATGCAATGATTGGACAAAAATGTTTTGGTCCTGAGACTTCCACAGCAGATATATGAGTTTCAACCAATATAACAAAAAATGCTTATAAAACGAATTGCCTACCCTACTTTTAATTCTTGGCAATTTTGGGTTTGTTTAATAGTGCATAGGATAATAATGCTGTGTCATAAATCTCTCAAAGTTCACACATTGCTTTTATTGCTATGGGAACGTCTCTTGGGTTAATTAAGTTGTATTAGCTGCATAATTGCTTTGTGATAAATACTTGATTTGTTTGTGAACTGGTGGTCAGGTTCATTAATCTTGTTTACTGTATAATCCGAGCTTGACTGATGTGCTGTCTGCATTAACCCTTGAGTTTGTGTATGCTTGTGTGTTTTTCTGATGAACGAGGTCTACTGGATGAATGAATTTGAATATATTCAACAAAAACTAGTTTCACCATCATGAAATTTGATGTTTTGACCTTTGTGGCGTGTACAAAGGTCATGAATTGTCCACATGTGACGACTAGTTGTTGTAGTATCTCGTATTATAGTGTTTATTTAGGACGGGTGTGTGGAGGGCAGCAGTACCTGGCAGGCTGCCTCAGGCAAACACTGTCACATTAACTTTCTAACACAAACGGTTCATTTCCCCATAGACTTCCTGTCACTGTCAGTGCACCTTAAGCTATAAATCAATCCAAACACACACTGACATTTACAAAGCCTCTATTTGCTCGTTCTTTAATGTTTAGGAATGATTTAGAAAAGGTAATTAATGGAATAGCAGACTTTAAAAGTAGGGGAGTCAGCAGTGTTTATGACTGGGCACGCTACTTTTAAAGTGATGTCAAATATGTTGCATTACTCTTCATAATAAGTAACTAAATGCATTAAATAAGTGTTGACTGAGAATCCACATATAGTATACTGCAGAGTGGAAGGTGCTTGACTTGTGGTAGAGCTGCACGATTAATCATTAAAAGATTGCGATCTCGATTCAAATACCCTGTGATCTTATTCCTAAAGGACAGCGGTTCTGTTTTTTCTATTCGCATTCAAATCTGCGTTCACGCTGCCGCTGACCCAGAGAAAGCAGTTGGCATGTATAGGTATGAAGCAGCTTCACAAATTATACAATAATTCAGATTATCACAGAAGTACTAGGATAAAAGTTTATAGTTTGGATATAAACGCTGATATTTACGGTAGCAATCAACATACAGTAGAGTAAATCGCCTTTGCATGTAACAACGCTTCAAAGAAAGATTTTATCTATTACATTACACCAGTAGGTGGCGACAAGTGACTATTAAAATGTTTTATTTATCATTGAATCATTCATTTAAAGGGCACCTATTATGCAAAATTCTCGTTTACATGATGTTTGAGCACAAATATATGTGTTGGCAGTGTGTACACAACCATCCTATAATGATAAAAATCCACCAAGTGCTTTTTTTAAAATCCCCATAAATCCTAATCACTGTCTCAGAACACACCGTTCACAGATTCAGGGCAAAGTGACGTACTTTTGCACAAGCCGCTCCCACGGCGGTTGACTAACACTGCAGTTTGAGCGTAGACCTGCCCTGAGTGAGCTAACTTGGTCCGCCATTGTTTCGACACCGGAGCCTGTAGACAAGAATGTCTCGTAAGCAACTCGGGTGTTTTGTTGTTGGATGTTAAAGGAGAACTCCGGTCAATTTTAACATTGAGCTCAATTTTTTGTAAATTTGGAGTGCTGTCAATACAGAGAACAACGACAAAAATCGGTGTTGCCTACACCGTGTTATCCTATTTTTAAAATTTACACCCTATTGACTTGAATGGGGCAAGTTTTAAACTTAACCAGTTCTTAGTCTTATCATCCTTGATGTGTCATTACAAGTGCCCAGCCATGTTGAGTGATTCCTTCAGAGTGAACACGAGTGAATCTGACTGCAGTAGATGTGAAAGATATGAATAAAAATGATGTTATATCAGCCAGCGCAAATACCTGTATTTAGTTCCTGTTTTCGGTCGAAGTCCAAAGTAGTCGATTGTCGAGTTCACGCGCATAGGTTTAGTTACTATGATCACGCGCGTGAACTCGACAATCGACTACTTTGGACTTCCACCGAAAACAGGAACTAAATACAGGTATTTGCGCTGGCTGAATTAACATCATTTTTATGAATATCTTTCACATCTACTGCAGTCAGATTCACTCGTGTTCACTCTGAAGGAATCACTCAACATGGCTGGGCACTTGTAATGACACATCAAAGATGTTAAGAGGATAAAAGCAGGTTTAAAACTTGCCCCATTCAAGTCAATAGGGTGCAAATTTTAAAAAGAGGATAACACGGTGTAGGCAACACCGATTTTTGTCGTTGTTCTCTGTATTGACAGCACTCCAAATTTACTAAAAATTGAGCTCAATGTTAAAATTGACCGGAGTTCTCCTTTAAAGTGAACATTACAGTCTTCGATTTCTCCTGACATCACCTGACATTTTATTTTTGAAGGGAATATGCCACCATATACCTAAATTTGTTTGTCTGCGCGAATCATTTTACACCAGACTGCTTTGTGAATGAGGGGCAAAACAAAACAGGTTTTGCTAAAAAGTTGTCACTCAAGGATGGATCAGATTCAGAACAAATACGTTTGTGATCCAGCTTACAGTCTCCGGAGTGATAGGCCTAACGTTACTGATCACGGCAGAAAAGAAAGGGAGAGTGCTCATTTTATTACAGTTGAACAGAGTTGTTTTACGGATATAAAGCCTACCAGTTTATTTAGCACCCCCTGAAAAGGCATAAAGTTTGTATATATTGGTTTACTGTTAGTTGTAACGAGTGTTTTTGTGCAGTTCTCTGTGTATGTTGATGATAATGAAAGGGAGAGAGAGAGAGAGAGTTTATGGATAAGATTTGAATGCACATTTCTTATACGGTGTTTATTCAGCTCTTACGGTGATTTTCTGGAGTGTAAACTGACACCTCATCTTTTGTGTGATGTACAATAATCTTCATTAAACTCGTCAGTAAAGTTTTGGCCATCATTCGGACGTGGTCCGCTACAGCAGGCTTGTATAGTGGATCAAATCAAGGTGCCAACATAAGTAATAACCGTAATTAAACTAAACTATTCACCTGTTCTATCTCCATACAGCATCTCTGGCTCTGTAGGCATTATTGTCCGACTCTGGTTTGAACTGAACACTGCTGACAATTCAGTGCATGAAATTGTCCTGTTTGTTTGTTGCGTGAGTGTTGTGTGCGTCCCCCTGTACCGGGAGCAGCAGCTCTTTTGCATTTAAAGGGAGTCACAAAAACTGTGCTTTTTTGCTCATCCTCAAAAAGTGACAATTTGAACATGCTATATAAAAATATCTGTGGGGTATTTTGAGCTAAAACTTCACATATACACTCTGGGGACATCAGAGACTTATTTTACATCTTGTGTAAAGGGCATTATACCACCCCTTTAAGCCATTTTAAGCCAGATTTCAAACCATTCCTTGAGCCTCCTCATCGCTTCACACACCCAGAATATAAATTTCAGCTTCCACATGCTGTACAAATACAGCGTGGTTCACACAACATTAGCTCTGTTGTTGCTGCTTTTAATGCATGACCGCCTGAACCTCCATTAGCTGTTTGCTAATTTAACCAGGAGAGTGCAAAAAAGTAATTCAGATCCACATTATATAACTAATTAAGTTTTGCCAATCTACTGAGCTCATAATTCATGTTCAGTTATTGGATTTCACCCCCTTTTTCTCTGACTTTTATGCTTGGCTTCTCTCTTTTTTTAATGCAAAATGAAAACGCCAAACCCTTACAATAGAGTACTGTGGTGGGATGATGAATCAGTAATTAATGACCTTATCATGGACGTATCTAAAGAATCTCATGATACTTTTTGCTACTTTTTTGCTAGGAGCTTCAAACTTTATCAGTCTTTCGAAAGTTTCCGGCGAACAATCAATGTCTACACAACTTAAACTGAATGTATGGGCCACCTATGCAAAGTATCCCTGATGCTTTATCTAAATTGATGTTCTTTATCTCTTCTCTGAAACCCATTGAGCCGTATTACGGATTTGTTTTTCAATACTTATTTATTAAAATGATTTATAATCAACATTTATAATCAACATTTCTCTTAACTCATCAGGAATCTTGAATACAATATTGTGGGCTGGTATTTTTCACAGTGCACTCTGGGATTGCCTTCTCTGTGAGAGATACATGTGATGCTTCCCTAAGAAATAAAAGAATGTTGAATGAATGAATTCTGTCTTGAATGGCAGAAATTATTATGCGACGAGCCTTACACTATATTTATTCACGTTTTAATGTGCCTCTGGTTATAGGGCTTATTAGATGAATGCCAATGCTTTTTTGGTCTTGTAGAATCTGCCATTTCTGACACAATTAATTTTCTGTCTTTCATGGCTGCAATAAGCTGTTTTCCCAGGGAGTCAAAATGCTATTGGGTAAATTGGCAGTGGGCGGCATCACACAGACCAAAACAAGAACAGACATACCGACACGAGACGCACATTTCAAAGTAGAATAACTGGCTGTAGAATTGTTTTTCGGAGAAACACGTATTTTAACTTAGCATGTTTCCTAAATCTCTGCAAACATAGTATGATATATTTATGCTTTAGTATAGTAGAAAAAAGAAAAAATACACACCGCATCTTTAAAATGCTATATATGTAGGCAGCTCACTAGGTTGTGGAAAGAAACCACTTTTAGGTTATCTGACTTGTTTTGTTTGATTGTGTGTTCAATAGAGTCTCCTGAAGCAGATGCAGTGATGGACGTGGGCTCGACAGAACCTTTGGAGTCTGAAGTTCTGTATGACTGTGTGATCTGTGGTCAGAGCGGCCCGTCCACTGAAGACAGACCCACAGGACTGGTGGTGCTGCTGCAGGCTTCATCAGGTATCACACACTCCAACATTCACATCGGCAATGTATATGTGGCTATATCAACATTGGCTAGTATAAGTGGATTTTAGGCCAGCTTTAAAACCGATCACATCAGGGCTTTTAGTAATAAAAAATAAATGTATTTTTGGTGATCAAAGATGAGTTTTAAGGGATAAAATGATTTGACTACAGGGAGATTTTCTGTCAAGTGAGTGATCAACACCCATGTATGTATAGTTTCAGCTGCTTTGAAACTATATGTATTCTGAAAAGCACTATACAAAAAAAAAATTATGATGTACTGAACATCACTGCCTTTTTTCATTTGCGTAAGTCTCTATATCACCACGAGGGCTGTGTGTATCATTACAGCTTTCCATCTGCAGGTTCAGGTTGTGGTCCAGATCACTGGAGCTCTTTAACTGTGCATTAAACCACCCATGAGTTTAAATTCACCCTCTTTACTCTACTTGCTTTAACAACAGTGTTTTAACTGCTTCTGTGACTCCTCAGCTGGTGATAAAATTAACATTGTGTTTTATGAATAATCACTGGTCTTTGATTTGTCTGTTATGTGACTTTAGTACTCTTGAAACACCTCAAGTTCAAGATGGCAACTTTAAAGCAGTCATGTCTACATCTGTAGAGAAATTATTTGCAGAAAATCAAGTTCTTTGAGATTTTATGGACTAACCGGCTTTAGATTTGGTCTGTTTTTAATTTGTATTGCTGAGTATTCAGTATGGTTGGGTTTAGGGTCAGCAAGCATCAGCGTGTCATTCGTTACAGTTTTGACTTTGACGTGGTGAGTGCCATAAATGTGGTGATGGCAGCTAATTAACATAGATTGGCATTTCTGAAGAGTGTGTATGTGTGTGTATTTCAGTGTTGGGGCACCGTTGTCGTAGTGACACGCCAAAGCGATTGCCAACTACAGATGAGGAACACATCTACCCCGAGGACACATGTGGAGCGACCAATGATGTTAGACTGTCCCTTATGCAACGCTACTTTAAAGATGTATGTGCCATATATAAACACACAATAACCTCGCTATAACACACTAACAATATAAAACTCAATCTCAAACATCTTTGTTCAGGCATATAAGTGCAATATGACTGGATACGCATGCATTTATCCATTTTCTTCTTTTATTTTTTCGAGAGGCTAAAATGTTTAAAGGAACACTCCGACTTTTTGGGACTTTAACCTATTCAACTTATCCCCCAGAGTTAGATAAGTCCATACATACCTTTTTCATCTCCGTGCGTGCTAAAAGTCTGTTTGACGCACCCACCGCTAGCTTAGCACAAAGACTGGATGTAAATGGTTGCAGCTAGCATACTAATCCAAATAAGTGACAAAATAACGCAAACATTTTCCTATTTACATGTTGTGATTTGTATAGTCACAGAGTGTACAAAAAACAAAGTCACATGAGACACAGACATATTTTAACTGTATAAATACTGGGAACTATATTATCTGAAGGCGAAGCACTGCTACTTGGGCGGAGTGATAACCGCAGCACCTGAGACGCGCCGTGGTGAGGAGCAGAGAGTTCGTTCAGAGCGCGTCTCAGGTGCTGCGGTTATCACTCCGCCCAAGTAGCAGTGCTTCGCCTTCAGATAATATAGTTCCCAGTATTTATACAGTTAAAATATGTCTGTGTCTCATGTGACTTTGTTTTTTGTACACTCTGTGACTATACAAATCACAACATGTAAATAGGAAAATGTTTGCGTTATTTTGTCACTTATTTGGATTAGTATGCTAGCTGCAACCATTTACATCCAGTCTTTGTGCTAAGCTAGGCTAGCGGTGGGTGCGTCAAACAGACTTTTAGCACGCACGGAGATGAAAAAGGTATGTATGGACTTATCTAACTCTGGGGGATAAGTTGAATAGGCTAAAGTCCCAAAAAGTCGGAGTGTTCCTTTAAGCATTTTAAATGCACCACCACTTTTGCACGACATACTTTCATACATGTACAACCTCATTACGGTTACACACATGCTTTAATAATGCAGGATACCACAAGAGACCAATACATTACAGTGTTGTTACCTCAGTACAGGTTTGTTAGGCACAGTGTGGAACGTAGTAAAATCAATTTCTCATGTGTCATATTACTATAAGTCAGTGGAATTCAATGTGTTTTTGGATCCCATTGACTTTCACTGTATGGAAAACCCCACTGCAAGTGAAAGTGAAAGCTTTGTGTTCAGTTAATACATCAAATCTGAATGTGTTGTTAACATGCCACTCTGACTGACCACATGGTCATGACTGATGTTCTGAAGCTTCTCTTTTTTCCCATGTTCTCAATTGGCCAGAGTTCCTGTCTGCAGTCGGTGTCTGTTGGCTGGGACGGGGGTGTATATGTGCAGACGTGCGGCCACACTCTTCATATAGACTGTCACAAGTCCTACATGGAATCCTTACGGGTGAGAATCACTGTAACTTATCAAGCCGTTTATCGTGCATTTGGAGCAGTTATAGAGGAAGTCTTACTACAGTTAGGAGAAGTATATGTGCACAGTGACCCCACTCTCACAGCCCACCTAGCATCTGAACAGCTCTTAAATGATTTAACCCAACAGATGATTCTGGAATCATTCATCCAGCTGTCTAATAGAAAGTGGCTTCTGATCTAGTGTCTGTCGAGACTGGCGTTTGACTCCCCTGTCAGAGACATATTCAGTATTCACCGTTCACACACTCTGTCAGCTGTATTCCAAACCTCAATTCATCATTTATGAAAATGTCCCATGGCACCAGAGCCTTGTGAACCACAGACTCTAGAGTGGAGGAACGGTCTTCATTGACTGTGATGCATAAAGACTATCAGTTTATCTACTGTCTTGTCTGCTAAAAATTAATTTAGTTTTACTTGTTAAATATTGTTGATACACAAGTTGGTACGTTCAACAATACTTTCCATGATGTACAAATATAAAATGTCTTTTTCTAGACAAGATCTTGAGCTATTAGTTTGAGCTATTATCTGTCATTAGAGGTCTGTCTATGAAAAAATCCATTGATTGGACAAAAATTCTAACTGTACTAGAGTTTGTTTGGAACCGGACCGAGACCACCTCTTCAGCTGGGTCTCGGTACGGTTGTTTGGTCTGCACCCGAGTGCTATTGATGTATTCACACCTGCCGAAATGATCCGCACCAGGGGGGGATACGAACTTGAGTTCGATTCAATCGAACCAAACAAAACCGGCGTAAATACACCCTAAGTGTGAACGCTGCCATCCAAATCCTGGTGTCACCAAACGAGGACCGAGATGCTGAAAAGATGGATCTCGCCCCGGTTCCAAATGAACTTGTGCGGTTTGAATGAAATATGAATGCAACACGGACCAAAGACATGTAAAAAAACCTAAAATGGGACATGATGTTACAAGAAAAGGACAGAGTGCTCAAGCATACCTGTTTTTTCTCATCATAGTCGTGATGTTGCCCATCACAGTTCGGGTTCAGGCATCAGAACCATAATGAAATCCGACCATTCGGGTTATGAACAAATCCCAATGCCTTTAGGTTCGGCATCGAAATGCCAATGTGAACGCTAAGTGCTCCAGGACTTTTTTTTGGTCCTAACTTGTCCTCGGTCCGACTTTTTTTGTTTTTGTTTTTTTGGTCCGAATTAAGTGAATCGAACTACAAGTGTGAACACATCTTAAAGGGGTGGTTGAGTATGATTTCACTTTTCTAACTGTAGTTAGTGTGTAATGTTGCTGTTTGATCATAAACAACATCTGCAAAGTTACAACGCTCAGTTCAAAGCAAAGGAAGATATTTGCTTTTAAAGAAAAGGACTACAACACACGGCTGGTAGCGACTACACGACATTCCTTCCGGGGTAGTGACATCAGCAACCCTAAACTGTACATAAGCCCCGCCCCCGGGAACACAGTCCATGTTGAGAAGAGGAAGAGTTGTTGTAGTCGAGCACATTTGTTAGTCAGCTCAAACTTTAGCATCTTTCCACATGCAATAAAAAGTCACTCTGTGTGCATCTCACAACAGTTCCTATACGAGCGATTTATAGATTATCATGACAGAATATGCTAATTGAAGATAGTTAACTCCACATCAGCAACATAAATTCATCAACTATCCATTCAGAGACGTCCTGTTGCTTCTACATGTCACTTCTTCTTGAGTCTCTCCATCTTTGTCTGACTCCGTTTTAACATTAAAGGCAGAACAGTTTCTGTCATGTTAGTGTGTGTCTGCGTGAGGTAATCGCAGCTGCAAACACACACGAGCTCTTGAAACCCCGCCCTCTGCAGCAGCTCATTTGCATTTAAAGGGCCAGACACAAAACTGTGCGTTTTTGCAAACCCTCAAAAAGTGACTTTAACATGCTATATAATCATATCTGTGGGGTTTTTTCAGCTAAAACTTCACACACACACTCTGGGGACATCAGAGATTTACTTTACATCTTGTGAAAAGGGTATTTTACCACCCCTTTAAGCTACAATGTGGACCAGACTTTTACGCTAATAGTCAATAGTCTCTATAAGAGGATATATGTGATACTATAAGTGTCATGTCTGTTCTTTTTTTATAAAGTAGTCTGCTTTAAACCTAACTGTATTTGTTTATTCCTCAGAATGATCAGGTTCTCCAGGGGTTCTCCGTGGATAAGGGTGAGTTCACCTGTCCACTGTGTCGTCAGTTCGCCAACAGTGTTTTGCCCTGTCGCCCTGGGCGTGGGATGGAGACGGGCGCCTGGCACACTCCCAGTACCAAGAGCCTGTCCACACTGGTGAAGGAAGTGGAGGACCTTCAGGAGCAGCTGGGCATTTTCCCAGTAAGCGCCAGCGTAAAGCAGAGAGATCCCATACTGGTATTTATTAGAGCGTTCTCCCCTCCCCTCTTTTCTGTTCTGTTCATCTCATCCCTCCATCCTGATTCAGAGTAAGGACTGGTGTGCCATTCACCTCCTTGTGATCTTTCATGCCCCACCAAATACTGTTGGGGTTTATCATCTCATAACACAAAATCTCCAGCCAGTGTCCGGTCATTAAACTCACGCCTTCACAAATCTGGTGTGTTGTTTCCTTCCTCACAGACGGAGTCCAACCTGAGTAAAGAGATGGAATCCGTTATAAAGGACATTAAAAACACCACACAGAAAAAATACATGGATTATGGGAAGAACCCAGGGTCACCTGACAACGACTTCCTGTTCATGTACTCCGTGGCCAGGTGAGAAAGAGCATCTATTTAAGACACAGCTTTTCCACTTTTGTTATGGGTCAGTGTTTTTTAATCTAAGCTTCAGTGTTCTCATTATGTTTGGCATTAGAGGGAAGTTCAGTTCACCATAAAGTGTGTGTGTCTTGCATTATAGATGTTCTGATGCCATGACAGTGTTTATATTATTGGTAAAATTTGTTTTTAAAACAATGATTGTGGAAATGGCATCATTTTAGTTGTGATTTGTTCTTCAATATGATCAGTGTTTCCTGGAGGAAGAGTATAATGTTTGTTATCTTCAGCAGTGTCGAAATAGGGGAAAACATGGAATTGACAGATTTTTACCTCCTTTTATATATTACCGGTATTTGTTTGGTATGTTTGTACTTTCTTTCCCGTGATCCATTCATTCTTTCTTAGTTTCTTTTGTTTGTTTGTATTGTTCAATGTTTAGTTAGCTTGTTCTTCCGTTTGTTTGTTCTCTTGTTCATTCTTTTGTTAGCTTGTGCTTTGGTTCATTTGCCCCCCCCCCACCCCCCCTATTTCATTTGCCGTGTCCCCCCCCCCCCCTTATTTAATTTGTTCTATTGTCTACTCTCTCATTAGGGCCCAAGCCTTGAAAAGGCGAAGGCCCTATTGTTTTTCTAAGGATTATTATTCTTCTTCTTCTTCTTTATTAGGGCCCAAGCCTTGAAAAGGCGAAGGCCCTATTGTTTTCCTCCGGATTATTATTTATTCTTCTTCTTCTTTATTATTAGGGCCCAAGCCTTGAAAAGGCGAAGGCCCTATTGTTTTTCTTCGGATTATTATTTATTATTATTAGGGCCCAAGCCTTGAAAAGGCGAAGGCCCTATTGTTTTTCTTAGGATTATTATTTATTATTCTTCTTCTTCTTCTTCTTCTTCTTTATTATTATTATTATTTTACTACCTTTTGGGCACTTTTGGGGGCCTTATCGTGCTCAAAAACTCTTGAAACTTTGCACAAATGTCAGAACCCGCGGCCATTAGAGCCGCGCTGAAGCTGGGACCCGGGCGTGGCAGGGGGGCTCGGCAGCGCCCCCTGGAATGGGATTCAAAAACATGTCCATATCTCAAACACGCTTGCATGTAATAATATGAAACTCGGTACACATATAGATCTCATCGGGCCGAACAACTTTCGTGCTCTAAGTTTTACGCCAGTCCAACAGGAAGTCGGCTATTATGGGCTGTATGGAAACGCATGTTCTGGCATTTGAAACACTTCTCCCAGAGAATTCATCCGATGACCACGAAACTCGTTGTGCATGAAGTCAAGACATGGAGGATGCTAAATTGCGGACGGATTTTTGATATCTCGAACGGTTTGGCCGTGGCGAGGAAACGAATTTATGATTAAAAAAGGATGCATAAAGTGTGTTATAACTTAGTTATAGTTTTACCTACAGTTACAAAACTCAGCGTGTGTATTGATCGTATCAAGCCAAACAACTTTCTAATTTACAGTCATTAGCTCCGACCAACAGAAAGTCAGATATTGTGGTTTCAATGTGAATTGTGTCTCTCTCTGTCTCTCTGGCATTCTGTGTGTGTGTGTCTGTCTGTGTGGGGTGGGGAGGGGAGGGGGGATCTGTGTATGTGTGTGTGTGTGAGGAGGGGGGCTAGCTTAGTTTAACCCTGTCTCTGCTGTGTGCAAAATCTCGGGCACTTTAGGGATGCAACGATACCATTTTTTCAGAATCGATCCGATCCGATACCAAACATTCTGAGTATCGACCGATACCGATACCAATCCGATACCAGCACAGTTTTTTATTTTTAATCAAGTAGAATTTCTATAACTCTGTGTGTTGAACTGATAGTCACTATTTTGTGTTAAACACAATCTACTTAATACAGACAACTTCATTATAAAGAAAAACAACAAATAAAAAAAAATATGATCATAATCTGTGACAAAAATGCTATTATAAACTAGATTAGTGGATAATTCAGCAGTAAAATTTAGCCAAAAACAAATATGAGACAATAAGTGTAACACTAAATTTGGTAAAACGTTACACATTGCTCTTTGTATTGTTGTAAAATACATTCATGAAAAACAAGATAACAAAAATCAAAAAGATTAATTATTTTATATATAGCCTAGGCCTACTATAAAATTGAGACATGTTTTAAATTTATAGCACAGCGGTTTAATGAGGCAGCAACATATGATAGATAGGACAGAACTAGAAATAATCGTTCATTGCGTCGCTGTATTATGATATGAAAGGCTCCAGTACAGTGCGGCACACAGCGCTTATGCGCATCGCGAGCGCAGAATGATGCGCATGAAGCAACACGAGTCACAGCGCGCAGCGCGTCGATTCCGCATTGAAAAGTTCAAATCACAAAGGAAAGGCATATTGATGCGTAGTGTATTATACAGTATCTATCCATCTATGCAATAGTTTCTTTAAACAGAGCATTTTCTTTAAACAGTTTTAAATGTCAGTTACTCTGCGCGTGAAGAACAATTATAATGCTCTGACTCTACTCCAGTGTTGTGAGAGACACCCGGTAGAAAGTAACGTTAACATGATTAAGGTACAGCAATAAAGTCCAGCAAGATAAAGTTGTTTAATGCAAAACCATAGCCCTTTATCTACAGATCAAGTATAATTATAGTAACTTTGAATCATCTTGGAGAGAGTTTTTCATCGTGTTGACTCGTAACCGAACGTGACGCACTGCTTGATGCTGAATGGAGAATGACTGACAGCCGCAGCGGAGGGAAAAGTGAACGTGATCTTGAATTTAATGACTTAAATATTAATTTCTATCTCACATTATACTATATAATGGCTTCCGAACACTTATAATATAGTGCACGACAACTTTATGGTGCTTTATAATGTTTTTGTGCCTTTTGTGGGGCTTAACAATAGCACAGAATAGTATACGCACAATATCGGATTTGGATCGGCCTCGTCTGACCGATACCCGATCTGGCAAAAATGGCAATATCGGAGCCGATACCGATACTGAATATCGGATCGATGCATCCCTAACTTTTGGGGCCCTTAACGTGCTCGAAAACTCTTGAAATTTTGCACACAGGTCAGAACCCGCGGCTGAAGCTGGTACCCGGGCGTGGCAGGGGGGCTCGACAGCGCCCCCTGGAATGGGATTCAAACACTTGTCCGTATATATCAAACACGCTTGCATGTAATAATATGAAACTAGGTACACATTTAGATCTCATCGGTTTTACGCCAGCCCAACAGGAAGTCGGCTATTGTGGGTGGTATGAAAACGCATGCCCCTGGAATTTGAAACACTCTTTCTAGAAAATTCATCCAATCGCAACCAAACTCGGTCAGCATGACGTCAAGACATTGAGGATACTAAATTGCTGACGGATTTTTGATATCTCGAACAGTTTGGCCGTGGTGAGGAAACGAAATTATGGCGAGAAAAGAGAAACACGATGTGTTATAACGTCTTCATACATTAATTGATCTTGATGAAACTTCAGTAGCGTGTTTGTTGTAAGAGAGCGATCACATGGATGTAACTAATGTGAGTCAAAGTTATAGCGCCACCAACTGGCAGCAGGAAGTGTTACTTTTGACAAAAGTGGGGGGGTTAGTTTTACCTACAGTCACAAAACTTGGTATGTATATTGTGCACATCGAGCCGGACAACTTTCTGATTTACAGTCATTAGCTCCGACCAACAGGAAGTCAGATATTTTGGTTTGAATGTGGTTTTGTCTCTCTCTGCCTCTCTCTGACAGAGTTCCCCCAGCCATTCTGTGTGTGTGTGTGTGTGTGTGTGTGTGTGTGTGTGTGTGTGTGTGTGTGTGTGTGTGTGTGTGTGTCTGTGTGGGGAGGGGAGGGAGGGCACACACACACACATAGACAGCCCCCCTGTGTGTGTCTGTGTGGGGAGGGGAGGGAGGGCACACACACAGACAGCCCCCCCTGTCTCTGTGTGTGTGGGGAGGGGGGCAGAAAGACTATTAAAACTAGGTATATTGTGCCATCTAGTGTTTTATACTATGTATACATGTGTTTTTTCTTTTAAACAAGTGTTTTAAAGTACAGTAATTTCAATGAATATATATACCACACTTCATAGGAATTTTCGGTGTTGTGTACTTACAATGGCTGCTGATTTCATGTGGCCGTTAAGTCCATGAGACTGTAGGGTGTCTTATTTTTCATTTTAGGTTTCAGAAGGGTGCTCACGCATACTTTGTGGTTGATATGTGCCCTCGATGCGCACTTTTGCAGAACCCACACTGATGCAAGCTCTAAAGCAGACTTCTTCTCGACAGTCAAAGCGGAGTTACGTTATTGCCCGTCGTGCACAGGAACCCTAAAGGCACCGGGGTGGCGGTTTATATATATATATATATATATATATATATATATATATAAATATAGCTGCAAGCAGCGATGGAGGGCCCAAGCCGGTGGCACCGCCACCTCGGTGCCTTTAGTGCAACTAAAGGCACCGGGGTGGCGGTGCCACCGGCTTGGGCCCGTAATCGCTGCTTGCAGCTATATTTATTATTATTATTATTATTTTACTACCTTTTGGGCACTTTTGGGGGCCTTAACGTGCTCAAAAACTCTTGAAACTTTGCACAAATGTCAGAACCTGCGGCCATCAGGGCCCGACTGAAGCTGGGACCCGGGCGTGGCAGGGGGGCTCGCCAGCGCCCCCTGGAATGGGATTCAAAAACATGTCCATATCTCAAACACGCTTGCATGTAATAATATGAAACTCGGTACACATATAGATCTCATCGGGCCGAACAACTTTCGTGCTTTAAGTTTTACGCCAGTCCAACAGGAAGTCGGTTATTATGGGCTGGATGGAAACGCATGTTCTGGCATTTGAAACACTTGTCCTAGAGAATTCATCGGATGACCACGAAACTCGGTGTGCATGAAGTCAAGACATGGAGGATGCTAAATTGCGAGGGGATTTTTGATATCTCGAACGGTTTGGCCGTGGCGAGGAAACGAATTTATGGCGAATATTGGAAACAGGAAGTGTGTTATAACATCCTCATACATTAACTGATCTTGATGAAACTTCAGCAGTGTGTTTGTTGTAAGAGGCCGATCACATGGATGTGACTATTGTGAGTCAAAGTTATAGCGCCACCAACTGGCAGCAGGAAGTGTGTCACTTTCAAAATGCTTTGAAATCACCCTCTTATTTTTACCCGATTTGCTTCAAACTTCATCTGTATAATGTAAACACACGGCAGATGTAGACCTGTGAAAGGATTATTGATATCTTAAATACTGTTGCCATGGCAACGCATCAAACTTTAATATTCTTTTTGGGTGCATTTGAGGCTCTTAACATGCTTCAAATTGCATGAAACTCAACATGCATATCAGATTTATTAGGTACTAGGCATGTGTGAAGTTTCAGAAACGGGCGCGGTGGAGGGGCTCAGTAGCGCCACCTTTAGTCAAAAATGGGGTATTAGTTTTACCTACAGTAACAAAAATCGGTATTTATATTTATCTCCCCGAGCCGGACAACTTTCTAATTTACAGTCATTAGCTCCGACCAACAGGAAGTCAGATATTTTGGTTTGAATGTGATTTGATGGGAATTTTGCCAGTCTCTCTCAGTGTCTGTGTGTGTGAGAGAGGAGGGGGTCTTTATTTTAACCCTTTCTCTGCTGTGTGGGACTTCTCGGGCACTTTTGGGGCCCTTAACGTGCTCGAAAACTCTTGAAACTTTGCACACAGGTCAGAACCTGCGGCCATTAGCGCCGGACTGAAGCTGGTACCCGGGCGTGGCAGGAGGGCTCGACAGCGCCCTCTGGAACGCGGTCCGAAAACTTGGTCCATAAATCAAACACGCTTGCGTGGAATAATATGAAACTCGGTACACTTATAGATCTCATCGGTTCATATATCCTTCGTGCTCTGACTTTTTACCCCAGCCCAACAGGAAGTCGGCTATTTGGCGTAGTTTAAAAAACACATGCAATGGAATTTAAAATACTCCTCCTAGACGATTCAACCAATCACCACGAAACTCGGTGTGCATGAAGTCAAGACATGGAGGATGAAAAATTGCCAGGGGATTTTTGATATCTCGAACGGTTTGGCCGTGGCGAGGAAACGAATTTATGGCGAATATTGGAAACAGGAAGTGTGTTATAACATCCTCATACATTAACTGATCTTGATGAAACTTCAGCAGTGTGTTCGCTGTAAGAGGCCGATCACATGGGTGTGACTATTGTGAGTCAAAGTTATAGCGCCACCAACTGGCAGCAGGAAGTGTGTCACTTTCAAAATGCTTTGAATTCACCCTCTTATTTTTACCCGATTTGCTTCAAACTTTATGTGTATAATGTAAACACACGGCAGATGTAGACCTGTGAAAGAATTATTGATATCTTTAATACTGTCGCCATGGCAACGCTTTAAACTTTTATATTCTTTTTGGATGCATTTGAGGCTCTTAACATACTTCAAATTGCATGAAACTCAACATGCATATCACATTTATTGTCTAATAGACATGTGCGAAGTTTCAGAAACAGGCGTGGTAAGGGGCTCAGTAGCGCCACCTTTAGTCAAAAATGGGGTATTTAGTTTTACCTACAGTAACCAAAATCGGTATCTATATTTATCTCCCCGAGCCGGACAACTTTCTAATTTACAGTCATTAGCTGTATTAGCCGACCAACAGGAAGTCAGATATTTTGGTTAGAATTTTAGGAGCATTTTCCCTCTGCCCCTCTGCGTCTGTGTGTGTGTGTGAGGAGGGGGGCTAGTTTAGTTTAACCCTTTCTCTGCTGTGTGCAAAATCTCGGGCACTTTTGGGGCCCTTAACGTGCTCGAAAACTCTTGAAATTTTGCACACAGGTCAGAACCCGCGGCCATCAGGGCCGGGCTGAAGCTGGTACCCGGGCGTGGCAGGGGGGCTCGACAGCGCCCCCTGGAATGGGATTCGAACACTTGTCCATATATCAAACACGCTTGCATGTAATAATATGAAACTCGGTACACATTTAGATCTCATCGGGCCGAACAACTTTTGTGCTCTAAGTTTTACGCCAGTCCAACAGGAAGTTGGCTATTGTGGGTGGTATGAAAACGCATGCCCCTGGAATTTGAAACACTCTTTCTAGAAAATTCATCCAATCGCAACCAAACTCGGTCAGCATGAAGTCAAGACATTGAGGTTTCTAAATTGCGCACAGATTTTTGATATCTCGAACGGTTTGGCCGTGGCGAGGAAACAAAATTATGGCGAGAAAAGAGAAACACGATGTGTTATAACGTCTTCATACATTAATTGATCTTGATGAAACTTCAGCAGTGTGTTCGCTGTAAGAGGCCGATCACATGGATGTAACTAATGTGAGTCAAAGTTATAGCGCCACCAACTGGCAGCAGGAAGTGTGTTACTTTTGACAAAAGTGGGGGGGTTAGTTTTACCTACAGTCACAAAACTTGGTATGTATATTGTGCACATCGAGCCGGACAACTTTCTAATTTACAGTCATTAGCTCCGACCAACAGGAAGTCAGATATTTTGGTTTGAATGTGGTTTTGTCTCTCTCTGCCTCTCTCTGACAGAGTTCCCCCTGCCATTATGTGTGTGTGTGTGTGTGTGTCTGTGTGGGGAGGGGAGGGAGGGCACACACACAGACAGCCCCCCTGTCTGTGTGTGTGGGGAGGGGAGCAGAAAGACTATGAACAATTGTGCCATCTAGTGTTTTATACTATGTATAAATGTATAAATGTTTTTTTTATTTTAAACAAGTGTTTTAAAGTACACTAATTTCAATTAATTATATGTTGCATTTTTATGTATATTTAAACATTATCAAAGTTAGGATGTCATTTTTTTAGTTTCAAAAGTTATCTGTCTCTGTCTCCCTTTGGCTGTCATTACCCTCCCCTCACTCCCACAGTCTCACTTATTTATTTCTGTATCAAATAATATTACCATTAACAAAAAGTTTGAGTTTCTTTTTCAATCAATGTATTATGTGTAACTTAAAAATAAGCAGATTAAACAGATATGTTTGAGGGCAAGACAT
Organism: Phoxinus phoxinus; assembly: GCF_949152265.1. Lineage (NCBI taxonomy): Eukaryota > Metazoa > Chordata > Actinopteri > Cypriniformes > Leuciscidae > Phoxinus > Phoxinus phoxinus. The sequence goes on along the minus strand of NC_136882.1, from coordinate 8,094,283 downwards.
GAAAACGATGAAATATAATATAGTATTAGTAAAAGAGTGCAGTATAGGGTTGGATGAATCAGATAAATAACATATTTTGTTAAAAAACATTTGGTTAAATAAAATCGAGTGATACATAGGGCTATATTGCCCTCTCGACAGTCAAAGCGGGTTACGTTATTGCCCGTCGTGCACAGGAACCCGAAAGGCAACGGGGTGGCGGCTTTTATATATATATATATATATATATATATATATATATATATATATATATATATATATATATATAAATATAGCTGCAAGCAGCGATGGAGGGCCCAAGCCGGGGGCACCGCCACCCCGGTGCCTTTAGTGTAACTAAAGGCACCAGGGTGGCGGTGCCACCGGCTTGGGCCCTCCATCGCTGCTTGCAGCTATATTTATATATATATATATATATATATATATATATATATATATATATATATTTATTATTATTTTACTACCTTTTGGGCACTTTTGGGGGCCTTAACGTGCTCAAAAACTCTTGAAACTTTGCACAAATGTCAGAACTCGCGGCCATCAGAGCCCGACTGAAGCTGGTACCCGGGCGTGGCAGGGGGGCTCGCCAGCGCCCCCTGGAATGGGATTCAAAAACATGTCCATATATCAAACACGCTTGCATGTAATAATATGAAACTCGGTACACATATAGATCTCATCGGGCCGAACAACTTTCGTGCTCTAAGTTTTACGCCAGTCCAACAGGAAGTCGGCTATTATGGGTTGTATGGAAACGCATGTTCTGGCATTTGAAACACTTCTCCTAGAGAATTCATCGGATGACCACGAAACTCGGTCAGCATGAAGCCAAGACATGGAGGATGCTAAATTGCGAGGGGATTTTTGATATCTCGAACGGTTTGGCCGTGGCGAGGAAACAAATTTATGGCGAATATTGGAAACAGGAAGTGTGTTATAACATCCTCATACATTAATTGATCTTGATGAAACTTCAGCAGTGTGTTCGTTGTAAGAGGCCGATCACATGGATGTGACTATTGTGAGTCAAAGTTATAGCGCCACCAACTGGCAGCAGGAAGTGTGTCACTTTCAAAATGCTTTGAAATCACCCTCTTATTTTTACCGATTTGCTTCAAACTTCATCTGTATAATGTAAACACACGACAGATGTAGACCTGTGAAAGGATTATTGATATCTTAAATACTGTTGCCATGGCAACGCATCAAACTTTAATATTCTTTTTTAAAGTTTTTGAGACTCTTAGCATACTTGAAATTGCATGAAACTCGACAGACACTTTACATTTATTGCCTAGTACACTTGTGCAAAGTTTCAGAAACGGGCGTGGTAAGGGGCTCAGTAGCGCCACCTTTAGTCAAAAATGGGGTATTCGTTTTACCTACAGTAACAAAAATCGGTATTTATATTTATCTCCCCGAGCCGGACAACTTTCTAATTTACAGTCATTAGCTCCGACCAACAGGAAGTCAGATATTTTGGTTTGAATGTGATTTGATGGGAATTTTGCCAGTCTCTCTCAGTGTCTGTGTGTGTGAGAGAGGAGGGGGGCTTTATTTTAACCCTTTCTCTGCTGTGTGGGACTTCTCGGGCACTTTTGGGGCCCTTAACGTGCTCGAAAACTCTTGAAACTTTGCACACAGGTCAGAACCTGCGGCCGTCAGGGCCGGCCTGAAGCTGGTACCCGGGCGTGGCAGGGGAGCTCAACAGCGCCCCCTTGAACGTGGTCCGAAAACTTGGTCCATATATCAAACACGTTTGCATGTAATAATATGAAACTCGGTACACATATAGATTTAATCGGGCCGAACAACTTTCGTGCTCTAAGTTTTACGCCAGTCCAACAGGAAGTCGGCTATTATGGGTTGTTTAAAAAATGAATCCCCCCGGAATTTTATATACTCATCCTAAAAAATTCTTTCGATCGCCACCAAACTCAGTCAACATGAAGTCAAGACATGGAGGATGCTAAATTGCGGACGGATTTTTGATATCTCGAACGGTTTGGCCGTGGCGAGGAAACGAATTTATGGCGAGAAAAGAGAAACACGATGTGTTATAACGTCTTCATACATTAACTGATCTTGATGAAACTTCAGTAGTGTGTTTTTTGTAAGAGGCCGATCACATGGATGTAACTAATGTGAGTCAAAGTTATAGCGCCACCAACTGGCAGCAGGAAGTGTGTTACTTTCAAGATGCTTTTGACTAAAGTGGGGGGGTTATTTTTACCTACAGTCACAAAACTCGGTCTGTATTTTGTGCACAGAGCCGGACAACTTTCTCATTTACAGTCATTAGCTCCGACCAACAGGAAGTCAGATATTTTGGTTTGAATGTGGTTTTGTCTCTCTCCGACAGAGTTCCCCCTGCCATTCTGTGTGTGTGTGTGCGTGTGTCTGTCTGTCTGTCTGTCTGTCTGTCTGTATATATATTATATATATATAAATAAATATAGCTGCAAGCAGCGATGGAGGGCCCAAGCCGGTGGCACCGCCACCTCGTTGCCTTTAGTGCCACTAAAGGCACCGGGGTGGCGGTGCCACCGGCTTGGGCCCGTAATCGCTGCTTGCAGCTATATTTATTATTATTATTATTATTTTACTACCTTTTGGGCACTTTTGGGGGCCTTAACGTGCTCAAAAACTCTTGAAACTTTGCACAAATGTCAGAACCCGCGGCCATTAGGGCCGCACTGAAGCTGGTACCCGGGCGTGGCAGGGGGGCTCGCCAGCGCCCCCTGGAATGGGATTCAAAAACATGTCCATATATCAAACACGCTTGCATTTAATAATATGAAACTCGGTACACATATAGATCTCATCGGGCCGAACAACTTTCGTGCTCTAAGTTTTACGCCAGTCCAACAGGAAGTCAGCTATTATGGGCTGTATGGAAACGCATGTTCTGGCATTTGAAACACTTCTCCCAGAGAATTCATCCGATGACCACGAAACTCGGTGTGCATGAAGTCAAGACATGGAAGATGCTAAATTGCGAGGGGATTTTTGATATCTCGAACGGTTTGGCCGTGGCGAGGAAACAAATTTATGGCGAATATTGGAAACAGGAAGTGTGTTATAACTTCTGCATACATTAACTGATCTTGATGAAACTTCAGCAGTGTGTTCGCTGTAAGAGGCCGATCACATGGATGTGACTATTGTGAGTCAAAGTTATAGCGCCACCAACTGGCAGCAGGAAGTGTGTCACTTTCGAAATGCTTTGAAATCACCCTCTTATTTTTACCCGATTTGCTTCAAACTTCATCTGTATAATGTAAACACACGACAGATGTAGACCTGTGAAAGGATTATTGATATCTTTAATACTGTCGCCATGGCAACGCATCAAACTTTAATATTCTTTTTTAAAGTTTTTGAGACTCTTAGCATACTTCAAATTGCATGAAACTCAACAGACACTTTACATTTATTGCCTAGTACACTTGTGCACAGTTTCAGAAACGGGCGTGGTAAGGGGCTCAGTAGCGTCACCTTTAGTCAAAAATGGGGTATTAGTTTTACCTACAGTAACAAAAATCGGTATCTATATTTATCTCCCCGATCCGGACAACTTTCTAATTTACAGTCATTAGCTCCGACCAACAGGAAGTCAGATATTTTGGTTTGAATGTGATTTGATGGGAATTTTGCCAGTCTCTCTCAGTGTCTGTGTGTGTGAGAGAGGAGGGGGGCTTTATTTTAACCCTTTCTCTGCTGTGTGGGACTTCTCGGGCACTTTTGGGGCCCTTAACGTGCTCAAAAACTCTTGAAACTTTGCACAAATGTCAGAACCCGCGGCCATCAGGGCCCGACTGAAGCTGGTACCCGGGCGTGGCAGGGGGGCTCGGCAGCGCCCCCTGGAATGGGATTCAAAAACATGTCCATATATCAAACACGCTTGCATGTAATAATATGAAACTCGGTACACATATAGATCTCATCGGGCCGAACAACTTTCGTGCTCTAAGTTTTACGCCAGTCCAACAGGAAGTTAGCTATTATGGGCTGTATGGAAACGCATGTTCTGGCATTTGAAACACTTCTCCCAGAGAATTCATCCGATGACCACGAAACTCGGTGTGCATGAAGTCAAGACATGGAGGATGCTAAATTGCGGACGGATTTTTGATATCTCGAACGGTTTGGCCGTGGCGAGGAAACGAATTTATGATTACAAAAGGATGCATAAAGTGTGTTATAACTTAGTTATAGTTTTACCTACAGTTACAAAACTCAGCGTGTATATTGATCTTATCAAGCCGAACAACTTTCTAATTTACAGTCATTAGCTCCGACCAACAGAAAGTTAGATATTGTGGTTTGAATGTGAATTGTGTCTCTCTCTGTCTCTCTGCCATTCTGTGTGTGTGTGTCTGTCTGTGTGGGGTGGGGAGGGGAGGGGGGGATCTGTGTATGTGTGTGTGTGTGTGTGTGAGGAGGGGGGCTAGTTTAGTTTAACCCTTTCTCTGCTGTGTGCAAAATCTCGGGCACTTTTGGGGCCCTTAACGTGCTCGAAAACTCTTGAAATTTTGCACACAGGTCAGAACCCGCGGCCATCAGGGCCAGGCTGAAGCTGGTACCCGGGTGTGGCAGGGGGGCTCGACAGCGCCCCCTGGAATGGGATTCAAACACTTGTCCGTATATCAAACACGCTTGCATGTAATAATATGAAACTCGGTACACATTTAGATCTCATCGGGCCGAACAACTTTCGTGCTCTAAGTTTTACGCCAGCCCAACAGGAAGTCGGCTATTGTGGGTGGTATGAAAACGCATGCCCCTGGAATTTGAAACACTCTTTCTAGAAAATTCATCTAATCGCAACCAAACTCGGTCAGCCTGACGACAAGACATTGAGGATACTAAATTGCTGACGGATTTTTGATATCTCGAACAGTTTGGCCGTGGCGAGGAAACGAAATTATGGCGAGTAAAGAGAAACACGATCTTTTATAACGTCTTCATACATTTATTGATCTTGATGAAACTTCAGTAGCGTGTTTGTTGTAAGAGAGCGATCACATGGATGTAACTAATGTGAGTCCCCCCCCTTTTCTGTGTGTGTTTGGAGGGGAGCAGAAAGACTCACACTGATACAAGCTCTAAAGCAGACTTCTTCTCGACAGTCAAAGCGGGGTTACGTTATTGCCCGTCGTGCACAGGAACCCGAAAGGCAACGGGGTGGCGGCTTTTTATATATATATATATATATATATATATATACGGTGCCACCGGCTTGGGCCCGTAATCGCTGCTTGCAGCTATATTTCTTTCTTGCTGTCTTTTCTGTGTTCCATTCTTTTATTTGTGTTGCTCATTCTTTAGCTTGCATTAAAATGTATTCCAGGGTTTTAGAAGGCATTGTAAAAGGATAGGTCCAGCTCAAAAACCTAGTTTCCCTCAGAGCTGCTCTAGTCCACATGTTGACTAACTCTCTCTCTCTCTCTCTCTCTCTCTCTCTCTCTCTCTCTCTCTCTCTCTCTCTCTCTCTCTCTCTCTCTCTCAGGACTAATCTGGAGTTAGAGTTGGTTCATCGTGGGGGGGATCTGTGCAGTGGGGGGGCCAGTGCTGCCGCCAAACGCTCCTGTCTCAGTGAGTTTTTCTCTTTTTTTCCCCTCTCTTTTTGTTTTCTGAGTTTAATGTTTTGTTGGATATATTTTGTTTAGCTTTTTTTTAACATTTATAGATTGTTATCAGTGTACAATTTGAGTGACTAAATGTCAACATTTCCAGAGAATACTAACAGCTTTGTTAGGGAGTAATGCAGAGTTAGCAAAGTTCACAGGTTCGGTCCTAATTATTTATTTATTTATTTTTTTTGTCCTTTTTCGATTAGCCCTGTCATTTTTGTAACACCAAACCGAAAGATAAAAGGCAATGATATGTTCACATCCTGATTAGATCATTTATATTTTGCAACGGAATTCACTGAACATCCAGAACAGTGCTGTGCGCTCAATGCTCTCGTTGTATGCGTGTACATATAGTTTTTTTTTTTTTACCAGTTGAGAACTCATAAAGAGGTCATAAAATGTCAAAACAGCGGCAGGAATTCCTCCGTTGCACACACTAACATATCTTCTGTAAGGAGATAGCGGTTCTAATGCCTGTACTGAACTCTAATGGACAACATTGCAACTATGACAAGAAGAATCTTAATATATCAGCCACCATATCGGTATTGGTCGATATATGTTCATTTTTAAAGTTCTCGTTATCGGGTCAATAAGAAAATTTGACCGATATATTAATGTATTATTTACTTCAGCTGAGACACTTTGTTTTTGAATTACTTGAAATATGATTGGAATCACTTCAAAAAAGGATAATACAGTAAAGTGCAACATGTGCAGCGCACGTCTGTTATATAGACTACATAAAATGTTAATGAGAACATTATAATTGTGTGCTTGAGACATTGTGAGACTTTTGTTTTTGTTATCAGGCTCTTGAAATGATATAACAATTTGGATTTAGATTTATCGGCCAATATATCGGTTATCGGCTTTCAAATATACAGAATTATCGGTTATCGGTATTGGCCAGAATTCTCATATATCCATACTCTTTAGGATTGCATCTTGTGACATTACATCCTGCGTTTGGTCGGTCTCGGTCTGCTTGTTTGGTACCAACAGAGAGTTTGAAACAAGAGTTTGTTTTAATCAAACCAAACGTGAATTGTGAACACACTCTTTCTTTAAAGTATTTTGTGCCAGGCTTGGTCATTTTGTGATTTTCAGCATCTAACAGTGTCCACTTGGCAGATGTTTTCAGTTCCCAAATCCACGTCAGCATTGATAATTGAAAATAAACATGTTCACTTTTAAATTCTTTTGTGAATTGAGTAAATGTATTCATTTAATTACAGCAGTTTTGTGTACGTATCATTTGCTATTCTACGTATGTCAGTCACACTGCTCTTTAGACATGACGCTGACCTTGAATGTGTCAGCCACTGGTAATGAACTTATTACACTTTAATTATCTGGAGTAATCTGAAGTTCACTGTCTTCAATTTAGTGTTCAAGGATACAAAGAGTTCATTGATAGGGCCTTAGGGGAATTCAACCTTGCAGTTACCAGCCTTGAACCCTAACCACTACACAACGGCACCGCAAGTGAAATTTCCCAAGTGGACTCTACGGTCCATGATTCAAATGGGAACGGACTGTTCTAATTGTTCAGGAATGGCATTCTTCTGGGATGGTGGACTGTGGATGATATATTTGTATGCTGATGCCAGTCAATCGACACACATCCACACGCTGGCTCTCTATAAATGAGTGTGTGTGCAGACTTTGAGCTGTTATGAAAAAATCCTGACACAAGCGCAGCTGAAGAGATTTCACACTCCAGCAAAGCAGCCATTTTCTGAGCTACATTAAACACACATCCATAGAGAGGGCCAGATTTACTCGTTCTCTTGCTAAGCTCTAATGTACTGAGACTAAGAAAATAGAAAGTATGGACACAGAAAGAGAATGTGAGTGGCTGTGCAGATCTCACCGCCGTGTTGCGAGTGGTTGTTTGGTAGGGATGTCCCGATCAGGTTTTCAATCAATCCGAGTCATTTAATATTGACCCGATACTGAGTCTCAATCTGATACTTGTATTTTCTTAGTGTTTGCACACTTCAAGTACGTTAAAGTTATTCAAATCAAGCCAATGTGTGCAGAGTTCCTCAAGGCTCGAATGTAAAAAAGGGGCATCTGTCACTATGGAGTAATTCCAATATAACAATTAATTACTACAGTAATTATATTTATAGGCCTATATTCTTACACACACACACACACTGCCGTTCCAAAGTTTGGGATTGGTATGATTTGTTTTAGTCTCTTATGTTCACCAAAGCTGCCTTTATTTGATTAAAAATACAACACAGTAAGATTGTGAAATACTATTACAATTTTAAATAACTGTTTTCTATTTGAATATATAATGTAATTTATTCCTGTAATCAAAGCTGAATTTTCAGCATCATTACTCCAGTCTTCAGTGTCACATGATCCTTCAGAGATCATTCTAATATGATGATTTGATGCTCAAGAAACATTTCTTTTTATTATCAATGTTTAAAACAGTGGTGTATAATTTTTTTCAGGATTCTTTGATGAAAACAGCATTTTGCCACATAAATAATTATGAAGATTGGAGATATTGATCTGATATGAAAGTTTTTTTTAAATCGTACCTGTTTATCTTATACAGTGTTCAAAACAATAGTCGCAAAATGGCAGCAGCTTCGTTTGTATGAAACGAGAGAGCGAGTCCGCGTTACCTGATGACATAATTAAATAACTGTACACAAAATGTTGAGTTTTAATATTTAATTATCTCACCAAACGCAAAACTTCCATGAAGAAAAAAACGTTCCTAGCAAGCATATATCGCTGCTGAGTAACCCGGATAAACCTGATTATCTGTTTTCAGCGGTTGTTACCGAGGAATAACATACCGCCGGATGGCGCGATTGACCAATAATTTGATAAGCAGTTTGAACGCACAGCCAATCAGAATCAAGTATTCAGACAGACCATGGTATAAAAATAAACATCGCACTTGTCCAAAAATGTCCATGGAACTGTACAGAACAATTGACATGACGAAGTTTAAAAGTTAAGGTTATTGATTTGTTCAGATGAAAGTGTCTTGTTAGTACTTGCCTTAGATATTGACTCTGTTTTATTCCACTGCTGTCAGATGTCCTCGAGTTTAGTCAGAGGGATTCTGGGTTGTATTTTGGAGAATTTGAGTGTCATTTGATGTAAAATGTTTCTCTGCATGTTAGTGTAGATTGGAGGTCATTCACTTTCGACAGTTGAACATCTAAGTCTCTCTCGCTCGTGTTTCGTGTCTGTGTGTGATCGATGGCGTGTGAAGAGGGCCGAGTGTGAACACTATAATCACAGGTGTGTGGAGACACAAGATCAATATGGAGCCGGAGAGTGTGTGTGTGTGAGGATAGGCGGTGGAGGGACCGATGTGAACGAGGAATAGAGCGATGCAGAGATCTCAGGTTCAGCTGTCAGGCTTCATGATGAAGTGATTGGGAAATGGGTAGAAACGAGAGGATGGAGGAACGGAATAAATATCTGAAGATCTCGCATATTGCCTTGTGCCATTATGTCTGAGGTTTAGAGGGCATTCACAAACATTTTTGCAACAAAATGCAAACAAGATTTTTAACACCTAAACGTATTGCTAGTTGTCTGAGACATTAGGGAAGGAGACGGACCCTAAACATGTATGTAAGGACCGTGCAATAGAGTGGCTATAACCCTGTCTTTAAGAGTCGTTTATGATAGTTTTACTGTTGGATGAACTAGCCAAGAACAAGATGGTGAGCTAAGTTATTCATAACTTAGTGATGGCCTGTAGGTGGTGCTATCGCTCTCTCATGAGTCTGTAGATAAGCCAGCTTCTTGAATGTTACTGGTGTTTTAATGAGTCTGAGAGAGATGCCACTACTTTTGTTGCATTCACTGGATAAAAATGAGTAATTAAAGGCTGACGTAGTGTAAATGTGCCTTATTATGTTACTGTCTAAATCATAGATGTTGCAGTCACAAACGGTTCACCTGCACTAGATGTCCTGCTCACAGAAGTAGGTTAATGAACCTCTATTTTTAGAGTGCTTGATGAGTGTATGCGGACATAAGCTTCGGTCATCTTAGACATGTTGAGAATAGAGTGATAACATGTATAAAAAATGTATCACGGTTTCCACAAAGATATGAAGCAGCACACCTGTTTTCAACATTGATAATAAACATAAATGTTTTTTGAGCACCAAATCAGCATATCAGAATGATTTCTGAAGGATCATGTGACATGTGATGCTGAAAATTCAGCTTTGATCACAGGAATAAATAACATTTTCAAATAATTAACAATAGAAAACGTTTATTTTAAATATCAATTGTATTGCTTCAAATAAATAAATAATATAATTCATTAAATAAATGGTTTACTAAAGCTTACAGACCCCAAGCTTTAAAAACTGGTAGTGTATATGCAGTATAAATACTGCAGAAATGGTGCATAGCCACATGTTCTTCTGCTTGTCATCATCCTTGAAACCTCATTTGTACGAATGTTTTTTTGTTTAGTTCCCAGCAGCGGGTTTGTGTTGTAATCTGAGGTACAGTTGCAGGTTCTTCAGGCTTTGAGAGTGTCCGGTGGGTTCAATGCCTTTAACACATGTTCTGCTCTGTCCAGCATGTGTTAAAGACATTGATCTGAGTTTTCATGAGGTCTAATGTCTGTCACTTCCTCGTACACACCTAGAGGCTTTACGCAAACTCCATTTATCATGTTATAAACACTAACACTTGTGTGTGTGTGTGTGTGTGTTCTGTTTCAGATCAGCTGTTTCATGTGCTGGCCATGCACATGCGTCTCTACAGCATAGATTCAGCATACAACCCCTGGACCAGACTCACACAGACCACGCACAGCAGAGAGCCTGAGTGAGTATACACACACACACACACACACACACACACACACACACACACACACACGTTTGTTTCACTATATTAGTGAGGACGTTACATAGACTTCCATTGATTTTACATCAGGTTAATGATAGTTTCCATTACCTAATCCAACCCATCCCCTGAACCTACACATCACAGAAATATGTGCAAAACACTCATTTTAAACAAAAACGTCCTTATAAGCCTGTTCTCGATTCATAAGCCTCTGTTGTCATGATATTTGGACGTTTTGCCCTCACAAGTATAGCCAAACGTACACACACATTTCCTGAACTGATCAGAGATCAATCTTTTTTATGAAATCGTTACATTTCTGAACTCTCACTGTACAACTGCACTACCCATAATCCTGCAGAGAGATCCAGCAATCAGAGAATTTACTCTAATTATGGAATTTTGACAAAAGAACTTGTGCGAGCGCTTACTCCCATGATGCATTGCCAATAAAATAATCAAAGTCTTCCTACATATGCTACCGTTCAAAATATTAGACTGTTATTCAGCAAGGATACATTAAATTGATAATTTATAATGATGCTGAAAATTCAGCTTTGATCACAGGAATAAATTACATTTTAAAATATATTAAAAAAGATATTTGTCCAAATCCATATTTGTATAAACTAGTGTGGATTTGTAAAGTACAATTATGTCAATACATTACATTATCATTTATTGTGCTGAATTTAATAATTATTTAAAAAAATGGTTAAAAATGGTAATTACACATAATTGCAGTAGTTTAACTTTTGAATGGTAGTATCTGAATGTTTTAAAATATACTGTTTTTAAAGTTCTAATTAATTTCAAAATCACTAGTTTTATGTGTTATTCACAAAGTTTTGCACACAAAAAAACAGTGAGACCAGTGAATGACTATTTAAAATGACTATTTAATCAGTCAAAAAGACTCAAACTTGACTCAAATATTGATAACAGTACACATAAACACTAGAGTTTTGCACCTATAAATGGTATTGTATTTAAAATAAAATAAAAGACGATGACAACATTTGCTAAAAGAAGTATTATTGTTACTCACTGGCTTTCATGGTGTTGCTGCTGCATCTTTCTGAAAGAGAGCGAGAGAGACATTAGAGCAAATGGGGTTTCCATAGATACCAATAACTGCTGCATCTCGCAAATGATGGTGTGCAGCACTACATGTCTTGAGTGCTGTGGTTTATTTGGAGGGTTTATGGCTGTGCGGAGGTTACTGCTCATCACGTCTCCTGTTTAAAAGGCACTTAACACTCTCGGGCTGGCTAAGTGGCCTCATTTCTCCTGCGGTCGGGCGCTAACACAGTGTTTTCACCCGCGCGTCTCTTAGGACTGTTAGCCGGGCTGGACTCCGGCTCCGAGGGGACGCAGATGTATTTATAAATGCCTTGTTTGGGGCTTTTGACGGAAAACTCTGTCACTAGAACCCGCGGGCACATTCGCTGAGCTATTAATACAGTAATTAGAATAAAAGCTGCTGTCCCGGTTTCTGCCTGCCCACAATCACTTGTCAAGCTGAAAAAAGATGATCTCAGAGTTGTGTTTGGACAGTAAAGTCATTGAATGTCATTGTGTGTGTGTTATTTGAGTGTTTGCAGTAGTGTGTATTACTTTAGTGTTTGCAGTAGTGTCCAAACACCATTTAGGGCCAATATGCACAAAAGCTCGGTTCAGATTTCTTCTCTAATGGGCAGTCCCACACACTCAGATAGTTTTTAATATAAGTGAATAAATAAATATTTGCTGTTATGTTTTATTTTATATTTTAATTGCAGTCTTGTTTTTTTTTTGTTTTTTTTTATGTAACCTGCCCACCTACTGTACAGTAAAATTGTCTTGAAAGGATTTGAAGCCTCATGAATATTCGCCCACAGTGATGGTCCGGTTTTTACATGATGATTTAAGTTGTGCTGTTGTGTGTGCAAGATAGTGTCGTCTGTAGAAGATCACATAGTTTCATGCACCCAAGTTAAAAATGCTGTGTGTATTTGATCTTTACATCATGTGTTTTGTGTGTTTCTCTACAGCATTTAGTGTTGTTCTGTTGTATGATTCTGTGTTTTGTGTGCAGGTTCTGTGATGATGAACGTCCTGAGGTGCCCATGCTCTTCAGAGATGTCCCGTCCCTCCTCATCATCTTCATCCTCACCATGCCTCAGCCTTTACGCAAAGGTAACACACACACACACACACACACACACACACACACACACACACACACACACAGTAACATGAATCACAAATACTGTTCATGTTTAATTATGGCGAAAGACTTTCTTAATGACTAATTTATCGATTAAGCCTGACAGATTAACAGTTAATGATGAAAATTTGATTTAAAAAGGAAAATGTTCAATCAAAAACATTCAGTCTTACACCCTGACCTGTACGTAAACCCAGAATTAAGTAAAGGCATTTCTACCAATCAATTCCAATTTAAAGTACTGCCTTCATGCTTTTACAAAACCAGTTAAACACAGCAACCAAAAGTTTCTGTCTGAACTTTATTTCGATAGATCAATTAAATATAGCAATTTAAACTGTATAATGATGATACAATGATCCTCCAGATTTAGATCTAGCTACATTGTATTAAAAGTGTTGTCTAGCACATTTGCCACAGTGATTTGGACACACGTGTGCGAAAGATTCAAATTCCTGACGACTCGTTTAGGCTTTCAGAGTCGATTATTTCTTTTGAGAAACAACAACTTTATTTATTGCGTGCTCTTTCGTCTTCATAACTTTGCAGAAAGCTGCATTACAGCATTAAAGGGAATATTTGAACAAGCATAATAGTTAAATAATATTTAAATACCAATTTAAATGTGGTCTGAAAATCTACAGAGAGGTTTGTAAATTTGAGTCTGGAAAAGTATGGAATTTTGAAATGGAAAATGTGTGGGAACCCTGGAGGATTCAAAGGCAATTAAGAGAATTAAAGGGGTCATGAACTGCATTGTTTTATTGTTTTATAATGTTTCCTGGGGTGCACTTATAATGTTAGTATGATTTTTATATTACAAATTTACATAATTTAGAAGTAAAAGGCATTTTTCCTACCCAGATTTTAGCCCTGTTTGAAGGGGCGTGTCTGTGCGAGACTTCCCACTGCTGTGATTGGCTAACGCCTTTGCATTTGAAATAAGTATTGCATGTGGATCTTTCTCAAAAACGTTTAGCTTGTTTTTACTATTATAGCTCTCCAGATTTACTAATCGTGAAATGTGTTTATTATAGCATTATATTTAGATCTATTCAATTAAATTTAGATGGTGGCATGAAAGGTTGCAGTGATGAGCATTGAAGCCGATCACAGACATGTTGAGCGCATGAATACAGTGATCTCGTCTTTGCAATTCTATGAATGCACACTAACGAATGTTTTCATCATAACTATCAGTGCAAACACGATGTAAATGTTGATTTTTACGGGAGTTTTGGCACGAGTCCAGAAACTCAGTCACAGATAAACTCACACTGTTTGATTGACAGCTCTAGCAATTGTAAAGGAAGTGTTCTTTGATCGCTTTCTAAATTTAATCACAGTTTAAATAACAGATTATTTTCATCCTACTAAGAGAAACAATGTGAAGTTGACAGTTTTGGTTTGATTCACTGACACATAGACAAAGAACATCGGACTGTAGCTACATGAATCATTACATATCAGAAATCACTGGTCACTACATGCAAGTAACCGTGTTGATACTTGCATGTCGTGGCATTACTGTCGAGTCCATATCGTCAAACGCTGTTTGCAAAACCTGCGCCGAAATTGCAACTGATTTACCAAAGAATCCACAGTGCAATGTACCGAATACAAATAAATAATGCTCAACTGAGACATTCACATTGTTGAAAATAAATAACCACATTCCTAGCATTAGGATAATTTGGAAGGTAATGTTATTTTTTTTCCAGTGATCCTGTATCACTCTTCTCTCCTCATTATCTCACTAACGCGCCAGTGGGCGGGGCTAAAGTTGCAATGATGAAGTAGGAGTTCTTCTGCATAGGCGGTCTTTCACCGATCTATAGATTGGCACATTCCACAATGAGTCGTTCTCTGGGCTTGGTTACAATAAAAGCTGTTTTTAGACTAACAAGGAAGTTTTCAGTTCTGAAACTCGATATTCTTATAATATAATGGCCTCTCATATGTCAAAAGCTCATGGAAAATGTTATTTCTCAATTCATGACCCCTTTAAATATTGGTTGGTATTGTTCTATTAAGATATTTAAATGTTGGCGAGAGTACGTGGTAATCAAAAAGTATTAATGGAAATATTTAAACATGTAGTTTAAACAGGGAGCTTCTAGAAGGTCCGCACATAATGCTTTAATGCCCCAATGAGCAAGCTAGAGGCAACAATAGCAACGAACAAAAAACAAATGTTTTTTTTTTATCATTTTTTTTTTTATTCCCTCCTGCAAAGTGCTTCTATGCAGTTTTATCTGAAACACACACACTCAGTCCTAAAAATGTTGACAGTTGTGATGCACAAGGCCAACCAGAAGAAAACACATGAGAGCAAATTACCATGATGCTCTCTGCTACAGTAGATGGACTGCACTTAAGAAAAACATCTTCCTCTTTCCCCTCACACACACTACCCTTCACATGTGAGTTTAGACATTAGATGGGCCAGGACTGTCTTGGTTAATCACTAATTATTGATTGACTCAAATAAGCGTCATGTTTTTTGTCATTGTGAGCAGAGGATCGATTCGGGTCCATCAGTCTGAAGACACAAGACAATAAAGCTTGTGTTAGAACAGAAACAGGCTGTGCGTGTGTTGGAGAATAGTTTAGTGCCGCCACACAGAAACGTGTGTGTGTGTGTGTGTGTGTGTGGTGTCTGTCTCTGGTGAGGATGTTAATGGAGTGTCATGTGGAGTGTGTGTGGCTTTTCATCTCACAACCGGTCTTAACACCTGCTACATGAACACAAGGGCTAATTACCCTCTCCAAAAAAAAAAAATCAGATGTCCTTTTTCTGTACGCAGTCACATGATTGATTTTTGTGTCTGAACAAAAGCCCCATGATTCTCTTGAAAGCTCTGCTGTCTGTAGAGCTGTTTGAGTGGGTGTCTCTCTGTGCATCTTGTTATTGGAACAGATGCTTTTATTGAAGGACATTTTTACAGTTTGGGGGGACCAAAGTAAAAGTTTAAGATATGTTTGATAGAATGATATTGTAGTTATTGCCCCACTTTTATCCATAGTCTTTACAAATGATGCATTCCACTGTAATTAGTGTATGAACATAATTTGTGAGGAACAGAAGTCCAGTTTAAATTGTCCTATTGTCTCAAGGTCTCGGGTCACATTTAATTTGAAAATGCATCGTTCAATATATTTCCAATGGACAAGAATGAAGATGTGAAATGTACACTACCGTTCAAAGCACAACCGTTTTCAACATTGATAATAACAATAAATGTTTCTTGAGCATCAAATCATCATATTCGAATGATTTCTGAATGATCATGTGACACTGAAGACTGGAATAATGATGCTAAAAATACAACTTTGATCACAGGAATAAACAATATTTGAAAATATACTGTATATCAAAATAGGGAGAAAAAAAAATCAAATAAATGCAGCCTTGGTGAGACTTTCTTCAAAAGCATTAAAAAAGAAACCCACCCCAAACTTTTGAACAGTAGCGTATTGTTGACTGAATGTTCAACACCAATGTACACAATACTATGTCATATAGGACATATGTCAATATACTTAATATTAACTCACCATGTTAAATATGCTGTCTCTTTTTACGAAGCAGTTTCATTAACAGTGGCTGAGATAACACAAGATGTAATACCACTTTTTCAGGTAAATTAGATTTGTTAACCTAACATTGTGGCGTGGGTTAAAAACATTAAGTTCTTGAATTTACACAAAGAATTTGATCATTTGTATGAATAAATGACATTAGCGTTCCTGTTGCTTGAACAGTAGAGCGAGGCAACATCAAGGTCATGGGTTCGATTCCCAGGGAAGGCTTTAATAGTTCAATCAAAAAAATTATAATCAATTACTCATGTCGTTCCAAACCAGTTAGACTTTCGTTCATCTTTGGAACACAAATGAAGACATTTTATAAAATATACATTTATTTTTGGGTGAATCACCTTTTAAGTGATAACCTAGAATATGCAACAGTCATAATCTTATGGAATATGAGTGAAATAAAATGTTTTTATTTCATCATAATCTTAATGAAGTCATTATATTTGGATGAATAATGCACAGTATGACCACAAACATTTATTGAAGTGAAAATCTGTTTTAATTTCATGTTTAAACATAAGACACTACATCTTGTGTTGATGATAAGCATGTTGTGTGTGTTGTTTGTGTGCAGAGCACTTCACGTGTGTGGTGAAGGTGTTGTACAGTCTGCAGTTCACACAGGCTCTGGCCGCTCTGTCCATCAGATTCAGCCGTGAGGAGAGACTCTCCTGGAGCAACACCGGAGCTGCCAAGAAGGTGCGACCAATGAGCCTTACATCACAACCATCTCAGCCAATCACGTATACAGACAAACACCAGTCAAAATGACAGACCAAATGTCCCTTAATGATTTTGGAAAAAAAGACTTCAAATGCAGTTCATCATAGTTTATCATTGCACAAAAGTCTGAAAGTCCAACCATTGTATCAGGTTGTTATGTTGAAACACTAAAATAACAGTAGAAGATGATAAATTAGTGAAATAACAAGAGGAAATCTACGCAGTTGTCAAGAAGTCGAACAGGCATTGACATTAACAGGAA
Source organism: Phoxinus phoxinus (assembly GCF_949152265.1). Taxonomy (NCBI): domain Eukaryota; kingdom Metazoa; phylum Chordata; class Actinopteri; order Cypriniformes; family Leuciscidae; genus Phoxinus; species Phoxinus phoxinus. Next base: position 8,076,984 of record NC_136882.1, on the reverse strand, counting down.
AAATGTTACAATTGCAGATGCAAACGTGTTTTTTTTCTTTTTTCTTAAAATAACGTTAACTTTGGCTACATTATTTATTACTTTAAAACCAATTCAGCATTCTTTTGTTTTTCAAGTAAAAACATACGATCCACACATAAGATGAAAACAACAGATGCACAAATATCTTGATGAAGCCTATTTGCTCTTAGTATACAGATGTTTACTCTAAATGTAGATAGATATTTACAGAGGAAATTCATAAAATATCATCCTCAAATTCTCTGATGATGAAGCATAGGGCAATATCATGGATATCACAGAAGTTTAAAATGAACAAAGGTCAATGTCAAAAGTCTGACCCAACAGTCTGATTTCGGTAACGCAATGAGCAATGAACACCTAGTATCTGAATTTCATGTTCCACAACAGCATACCATACTTTAAAGAATTTGCCAAAACAGAGTTTGTGTGTGTCTGACAGTTGACAAAATGGCTGATAGCAACCAGGCTTTTCAGTGCAGCGATTTGATTGGCTATTTGGGCTATCAGTCATTTACTTGTCGTTAGGTCAGTTATAGCGAGGATGTGAGTTGTGGAACTGCAATTATAATCAACAATATCGAACACAGTTCATGATGTAGGCTGTCACAGTGGTGCTATATGCAGAATTCAACTGATCTTTTGTCATGGGTGTGGATACTTATATTGTTTATTTTACAGCAGCTCAATCCAGTCAGATTCCAGAGCAGAACTATCCGTTTTATGATGATTAAATTGCACATTAAAGGGTTAGTTCACCCAAAAAATGTATTTCTGTCATTAATCACCCTCATGTCGTTCCAAACCTGTAACACTTTCGTTCAACTTAGGAGCACAAATGAAGAACTTTTTGATTAAATCTGAGAGATTTCTGTTCCTACATTGACTATGAAACTACAACTTTGACACTTCAAAAAGTTAATACTAATCATACTAATCAACTAATCCATATGAATTGAGCGGTTTAGTCCACATTTTCTGAAGAGACTCGATCGCTTTGTATGATGAACAGATTTAATTTAGGCTTTTATTCACATATAAACATACATCAACTCACACATCAGTTGTGGTAAACGGAAGCTCAAGCATGTTCACTTGAGGTGCGAGAACCAATGAGGTTCATTCTTGTGTTACGCAGCACGTTTGAGCTTCAGCAAGGACCAATAAGGATCATTCTCATGTTACGCATCATGTTTGAGCTTCTATAAAAGGTTTGTTCTCACGCGTCAAGCAGGTTCGGTGTTCGCTGATGCTGTGCTGTGTAACATACGACAACCTCATTGGTTCTCGCACCTCAAGCGAACATGAACAATGTTTGTATGTGAATAAAAGCTTAAATTCAATCTGTTCATCTTATAAAGCAATAGAGTCTCTTCAGAAAATTTGGACTAAACCACTCAATTCATATTGATTAGTTTTTCGATCTCTTTGTGGACTTTTTGAAGCGTCAAAATAGTAGTCAATGCGCAGCTGTCAATGTAGGGACAGAAATCTCTTCATTAATAAGATCTTCATGTGTTCTGAAGATGAACAAGTCTCACAGGTTTGGAACGACATGAGGGTGATTAATGACAGAAATGTCATTTTTGGGTGAACTATCTCTTTAAGACACTTACAATAAACAAATTTTATTAAGAGAAAGAAGGTGTTATTGGCCCTCAATCCTGTTTAAGGGGTGATGGCAATAATCTTCAGAAAACCCAGAGCGAGGAGCTACTACAGGAAATCCTTCAGATAAATGGCTCTCAGAGGTTTTCATTAGCACCGAAGAGATCATTAGCAATGCTTCTGCATTCCATTAAATGTCTATTTTTGGTGTAGATGGGCTTTATGAGAAATAAATGGACTAAGGTGAAGTTTCATGTCATCAGTCAGACTGCTTTAATGCACATCTCTCTCTGTCTGAAACTTCTATTGCTTTTGCAAATTGATGACTAGGTTTAAAACAACACACAGGGTGTTTCAAAACCTAGCTAGTTCCTTCCTAGACTGCAGTATTGGGGAATATTGGTGCATTTAATGTTGTCTAGATAGTCAGCTCACTAAGTTTTGAAACAGCCAATATACAGTATTTCAATCCAGTTAGTACAAGGACAGTGATTCCAGTCTGGAGGGAGTAAAAAGCACTTTTTTTTCTTTGCTTTAGTTTATAATATTCAATGCTATTTTAATTCACAGAACATGCCAAACTCTGACAAATCATGGGAGTCGCTCCTGGGTCACGTGATCTCCGAGCTGACGAAGGCCAAAGATGTGTACGACACCAACTCTGAGGAAGCATTCGTGGTGAGTCCTCTTCAACATCACGAAAGGACCGCACAGCACTACAGTGAGAGTGACATGTGATGGCCAAGTACTCTGCACCCATCCGAATTACAAATCAAATTTATTGGACAAAAATTATAATTTAAGTCATTAACTTACAAATTCAGCATCAGTAGTTCTAATGAGAATATGTATCCAAGGACCCATTGTTGGACATATCTTGCAAATGTGTCATGGGACAGTGCATCTATTCACTTTCTTCTCCTGTTGTTTTGACAAGCCAGCATCCTTCCTCCAGTCTTCAGTGTCACATGATCCTTCTGAAATCATTTGAATATACTGATTTGATGCTCAAGAAACATTTCTGATAATTATCAATGTTGAAAAATGTTGTGCTGCTTAGTTTCTTTTTTTTTTGTGAAAACCAAAAAATTGGAACCACAGTGCATCATCTTATACGTATAATTTTTAATTTGAAAATAGTTTCATGAGAATTGGCCATAGAAGGGTAATTATCTATTACTGTATTTTCCGGACTAAAAGTCGCTCCGGAGTATAAGTCGCATCAGTCAAAAAATGTGTCATGAAGAGGAAAAAAACATATATAAGTCACACTGGACTATAAGTTGCATTTATTTAGAAATTTCTTTCACAATATCCAAGACCAAGACCAGACATTTAATCTGGAAAGGCAAGTTATTCAGCTCCACAATAGCATAAAGAACATATACCTGGGAGGCTGAATAGGCTAAATTAACATAAGCCAGCGAGTCCAACAAGTTACCGGTAAACAAGTTCACCAAGCTCCCGATCTCATTCCTCATCACTGTACTCTTCATCCTCTGTGTCGCTTCTGAACAACTCCGCCAACTAGAGCGCCCTCTCGCGGCTGTAGACGGTAATGTTTTCTCTTGGTTCATCTCAGTCAGTATGAATTCATTTTGATATATAAGTCGCACCTGACTATAAGTCGCAGGACCAGCCAAACTATGAAAAAAAGTGCGACTTATAGTCCGGAAAATACGGTATATAGGGATCTGCAGCTCACTGTTACTGTATTTGATCCTAAAGCTTGTTCTTTTAAAGATCTTGTGTTAATGAGGGGTTAATAATGATGTCTTCTCTGTGTAGTTGAGCTCCAGTGTGTGGTCTCCTCAGTCCATTGAGTTCACCCTACAGCAGTTCTGTCTGCCCTTCCTGAGACTGTCCTGTTTACTGCAACACCACCTGTATGGAGACAGCTTACCCGGATGCCTGGTACACACACACACACATTTACATCACTCTCTAGATGGGGGATATTACATACACTTCTACAGCTAGTTATAAATGCTGTAACCTAACTCTCACACCCTAAGAGGAAAAAAAAAATTGTATTCTAATGTTATACTGTTTTTCAAATGAATCTCCAAATGAAAGTTTTGGTTAACTAGGTTCTCACACACACGTTGGCTCACATTCAGCCTCTCGTCGCAGGTGGAGGAGGAGTTTTCTCTGCTGACCGGGTGTCTGAGTTTGACTGGTTCTGTTCAGTCCAGTGGATCCATGAGCAGCGCAGCGTGTCTGGACTGGAACTTCAACGCTTTCGATCTGATTAACCAGTGGTGTTCAGAGGTCGTCGCTCTGTCCAGTACACCCTCCCAGCAATCTGTGGTCAGTGTCTGTTTGTGTCTTGATTTTTTTGTAACCCTGTTTTATTTAATGTGTTGCTAACGTCAGTGTTTTAACTAGGGATGCACCGATCCACATTTTTTCACTTCCGATCCCGATACCTGAATTTGGATATCGGCCGATACCGATACTATTCCGATACCAGAGCTGTGTTTGCTTTAATTTTATTATTATCATTCTTGTTGATTTTATATGATGCTGAAATAAACTCCTCTCAACAGGCAAGTATGATATGTACGCATATATGTCCCAAAAGGCAACTTGAAGTAAGTATAAGGTCAGAAAAATAGGAAATCCTGTTGACAGGAAAAATCCCATTCTGAAAACAAATATGCAACTAAGAATTTCAAATTGATTGTCATGTCAATATTTATTACATTTCATGACTACATTTCATAACTTCATAAGTCTTGAAAATATAAGAAACGTGCAAGTGTAAACATCTAACACACACACTATCAATAAAACAGTGTACATCTGAACAGCACAAATCAAGAACACTGGCTCTTGTAGAATCAACAAATCATGTTTTTAAAATGTAAAATATTTGAAAATAAATATAAGAAAAGTGCAATAACTGTAAACATATTTTACACACACACACACACTATGATATTACATGCGCTTCGTGAGGCACGCGCGCGGTCTCTTGCTCTCTCTCCCTCTCTGTCGTGCACGCGCTACGCGGTTTGGAGCACAGTCTGTCTCGCGGGCGCGCTCGCTCTAGATTCCGGAGGTTTTAACTAGTTCGCGGGCATCAGTGAGCCGCTATCATGAATGACTCCAGAAGTGATTCCTGACGGCTCCCGTTGTCTTTCTGCCCCCTGGCTAAAAAATCATCGTGCTCTTTTACGTGGTGCTTTTTTAAATGTTTTATGGCGTTCGTTGTGTTGTACGATGCGAGGGAGCTTCCGCCTATGCATTACAGCTTTGAAAACATTGCACTCTGCTGTGTTTCCCAGGGGGGCAGTGTTTCGGAAGACACTGAAGCATCCCCGGGCGCCGCCATTGGCTAGCGGACCCCCACCTGCTGTTAGCATTCCATTGACTCCCATTCATTTTGGCGTCACTTTGACAGCGAATAACTTTACATCTGAGGCGTTTAAAGACACCGTTTGTCCATTGTTTATTTCTAAAGAAACACGAAAATGTATAAAAGGCTCCATTACCTTGTATCTTACGTTATGGCCCCGTAGAAGCAGTTTTTGTAAAAATAGGCTAACGATTGCGTCATACCCGCGCGACTCTGTCGCACAAGTCGAAAAATTACCGTATGGACAGGCAGAGAAGCTCGCAAGCAATCGGGGGACGTGGAGGCATAGAGTCAAGGGAGAAGCCCATAGAGAGTGATAAAGTTGCTCCCGCTGCTAGCTCATGGACAGCTAATGCTCACGCTCTCTGTCTCTGCGAGATTCGGAAGGGAATGATTCAGATTTCTCCCGGCACAGCGACTAGAAGACCTACAGGTTGCTCACGTCACATCTACGTCGTCAAGCTCAGTTTGAGCCTGCGCAGTTCGCCTGGCGATCAGGAAGTGAGTGCTTCTAATTGACTTCACTTCTCTCTATTGAAACCTATGGAGTCGCTGTGTCCAGTTTATATACTGTCTATGGTGTTTCCAGTGTGAAGTATTTCCACACAGCGGACATGTTGGCTAGCCACAATGCTGCTCAATGCTATCCTGCTCTAGCTGGCTGCAAACTGCGGAATGGCTTTCCTGAGCGGGATCGTGTCTCATAACTCTGTGTCTCATTGAGCCGCGCCTCCGTTCAGGAAATCCATTCCACAGTTTGCAGCCAGCTAGCAGACTCGCCGGCGGGAATCACTTTTGGAGTTATTTCAGCAGACAACGTTAAAGCGCAGACATGGCTCATGGATATCGGATATCTCCGCAGGTTGGATCGGGAAAATCCGATACGTGAATTACGCTGGTATCGGCCCCGATACCGATACTGGATCGGATCGGCCCCATCCCTAGTTTTAACCAATTGTTTTTTTATTACTGTTAACCACTGTGACCTAACCAAGCGTAACCATCTTCAATAACATCTTCTTTGATATTCAAGATTGCAGAGCAGGGTTTTGAACGAATAAGATTTTATGCTGCAAAAATACAACTTTAAGGGTTCATGGCATGAGAAATCAAATTTGCCTTGAGCTTTTGATAAGGGCTCTTTGTACCGTTAAAAATGGTTAGTTTCGATATTGTGGGATCTGTGACATCACACAGGCAAATACATTTGCATATGCCTGCCTCCAGAGCAAATAGTTATTCATCATCAAAATATAGGCCACACCCATAGACTGTAAAAAAAGATGGACGACGCCCCTTCGCTGTCTTCCATTGGTGAGAACTGAAGCCGCCACTGTCCCGATTTGGCGCTGACATCTTGGGTCTTGAGTCTGCGCAGTAGCGATCTCGGGACCAGACCTGCGCAGTAGTGAGCAGGAAGTAAAGCCGTGAAATCAAGGCCCTGCCCTCACTCTCGCAGAATGCTCTCTCCCTGCACCTTTCAAGTGGCCTATGTCTGCTCTGTTCTGCTCCAATTTTGATGTCTGTTGATTGCAGTTCGACAAGAGGCTTGTTAAAATAAAGTAAATACTATCTCGTAAGTCCTCCGAAGATCACGAAAAAAAGTTTGTTGGTGCTTCAGTGACTACTTCGCTCAGAGAACCTGTCAATCACAGCTGTCAATCATGACGTTACACCACCGTTTTTATACCATCTCGTAACTAACTAAAAAACAGACCCATGAACTTATATCAGCGTGATAAGAACGACAGCAAATGACAGAAACCACCTTTGAAAAAAAGATATTTTAAAGTCTGCGTGAACCGGAAGTTGCAAACGACTTTTCTCAAGTGTTGTGACGCATTTCCGAGTGAAAGGGAATATTGAACAGAGGGCAGGGTTTTATTCAGCGCTCCTCCTCTCCATCTCTCGCCCATAGCAGAGTAAAGGTTTGAGGGTCGTGGTTAAGCGTTTAAGCAACCCAAGCCGCCAAGCCTATGTCATCAGAAAAAGAACCATTCCAGACCCGGAAGTAACTTTTCAAACTTTGATTAAAGATAACCACGGCAAAAAAAAATTTTCTGTGTATTAACTTGCACAGATGAATTGTTTACCACAAGACTAGTAATATCCGCTAACAAAGTAAATAGGGTAAATTTTGATTTAAGTGTAATTTAATTGTTTAGTTGGTCTCACGTCCGGTTGAATAACACGGTTAGGTGGGGTTTATGACCTATACTAGGACCAGCCACCGGGGGGCGATCGAGACGTTTTGGCTTCACTTTTCAGAAACATTTGTTGACAGATGAAGCAGCCGACTGTATTGGATCTGACTGCAGTGCACTGCTTTGTCTGTAAATGATAATGTCGTGTTTAATAGCGAGTGGCCGTTGATATTGTTTCCTATGCAATGATGTTTAAGGAGCCGCCCCTTAAAACATTTAAATGAAAATAACTATTTTCCTGTGTATATATATATATTTTTTTCTTTTAAGCTGAACATATTAAAATAAAAAATCCATGGCATGACCCCTTTAAACAGCAATGACAAAATGTCTTGTAGTGCGTCAGTTCTCACAGTCTTGAATAATTAGAATATAAAGTTTGACTAACGTTAGAAAGATCTGATAGATTGGATTTGATTGGATGTTTTACACTACAGGTCAAAAGTTTGGGGTCAGTACGATTAAGTTTGGACACATTTAATTAAACATTTAAAATCTTACTGACCACTTTGAACTTTTGAAAAAAAAAGTATATGTATAAAAGTATATATTTACGGTAAACAATTGTTGTGGATGGGAACTCCGTTGGACATTCTTATTGCCCACCCTGGTAATATTTTTGATTAAAGAATAAAAGGGCACATGTTTTGTTTAAACAGAATAATATATAAAAATGCAACATTCCATACAAATTAATGGTGATTTCAGGATAACCTCAGTATGGAGAGAGAAATATTAGGTTTGTAGGTTGACTCCCCTGAAAAGCGTACACCGAAAACTCTTGTCAAACATTGAGCATGGCCGACACATGTGACACTGATTCAATACACGTGTCAAGATATGACAAAGTGACGAGTTGCTTTGACTGACAGCGAAAGTTAAAGGTGCAGTATGTAATGACTAGTGGTCGAAATAGGTACTGCAGTCGAATTCAAAATATCGGAGTTCGTCGTTTCTCCCGCCTCCCTCTCCTCAGACTGGACGGCGCTCACTCGGGTTGCCAGTTTGAGCACACGCAACAGGAACGAGCGCAATGGACAATCAAAATTTACAAATTAGCAACGTGCAGTGTCACAGACCAAAACAAAAACAAACATTCCAGCCTGGAAACCCACATTTCAAAGTAAAATAACTGGGTGTAGAAGTCTTTTTCAGAGAAACGAATATGTGAACTTAGCGTTTCCTAAATTTCCGCAAAAATGTTATGGTATTTGTATGCTTTGGTAGAGTGAAAAAGTTCCATACAGCATAATTAATGAAATCTGTCGTCTTGAGTGATTGTTCTGCTCTCTCTTCAGTCTCTGTTGGTTCAGGATCCGCAGTGGGCCGCCCCTCGCCTCCTGCATCTCCCAGACAATTACAACACCATCTTCCAGTTCTACCACAGGAAGTCCTGCACCAGCTGCGGGAAAACCCCCAAAGACCCTGCGCTCTGCCTGGTGTGCGGCGCCTTCGTCTGCCTGAAGGGGCACTGCTGTAAACAGCAGGGCGTGTGTGAGTGTGTGCTGGTGAGTGTGGAGCAAACGCTGAAAGCTCAGTTTGAACGATCCAAACACTGATGATGCTGATTATGATTATATCATTTTCTTTTTAATCCAAAGCACTCCCAGCACTGCGGAGCAGCGACCGGTATCTTCCTCCTGGTAAACGCCTCGGTCATCATCATCATCCGAGGGCATCGCTTCTGTCTGTGGGGGTCTGTGTATCTGGACGCTCATGGAGAGGAGGACCGAGACCTACGGTAACCCTCTTGCTGCTCTGATGGACAGATACTGCATCTAGATTTCATTCTGAGAGTCTCAGAAGCAGGGTCTGAAATTTCATTTTCCATTAAGGGGAAATATCTGGCCCCTGGAATTGATTTCCAGGAGGGTTTTTTATCATTATTTGTAAGGGCAATTTTAAGAATTAACTATTATTATTTTATCTGTGTTGTCTTTAATGTCAAATACTAACATTTAACCAGTTACTTCAATCAAAATACTATAGGCTGTTAACAAAAAACAAAATAGGCTATAGGCTAAAATAGGCTATATACTATAGACTTATTAACATCAACAAAAGCCATCTTTTTTTGCACAGGTAGAACAGAAGTAGCGTCTGACATGGCACTTGTTTAATACTGCTCAAAGCTGGCATAAATGTACAGAACCTGTCAAAAGTTTGGAAAGATTAAATTTCGAAAGAAGTATATTCTGCTCACCAAGGCTGCATTTATTTATTAAAAAATATTATTACAAACTAAAATAATTGTTTTCTATTTTCATACATTTTAATATGCATCATTACTCCAGTCTTCAGTGTCACATGATCCTTCAGAAATCATTCTAATATTTTTATTTTTATATTATAATATTTTTATTTTGATATGAACTGTTATTAAAGGATATATTAAATAGAAATATTTGGAACATTATAAAAATTCTTCACTCTCACTGTTGAATGCGCATGTCCTTGATGAATAACAGTGTTTATTTTTTTTTGTCTTATAGTTACCACAAATGAATGGTTTGAATGGTATCATTGTTTCCACAAAAATGTTAAGCAGAAAAAACATTGATAATAATACTAATAAATATTTCTTGTGCAGCAAATCGGCATGAATGATTTCTGAACAATCATGTGACACTGAAGCTGAAAAATTTAGCTTTACATTCACATAAATAAATCAATATTTTTTCATTGTATTAAAATAGAAAAACAATTATTTTAAATTGTAATGAAATTTCACAGTTTTGTTTACTTTTTTGATGAAATAAATACATCCTTGGTGAACATAAGACTTCTTTCAAAAACAAAACTATTGTGATATTTACAAGTTTTGCTAAATGTAAATAGCCTACAAAAAGTATATAAATTATAACATTAAAAAACAGGAACTCGTTACAGGACAGGGCTGCAATTTTATGACAAAAATCATTATTGTTGATTATTTCCCTCAATGTTGTAGTAATTATTATAAATATGTGAATTAATAGAATACATAAGGAAAAAGTTGGGAAGCGGCACATCATATTCTGGCTAGAAAGACAAAAGCTAAGAACTGTTTTTGAATAGTTTATTGCTTTTATGCATTCGAAATCAAAACTTTGCATTGGTTATTTTAGTATCATGAAAAACAAACTGTGAATAACTTCTATTCACCTTATTCTTAACATAAGAGAGGGCACGGCTATTATAACTCGATTGTGTCGAGGCTTCCTGTCTCAGCTTCCAGTTATTTTAGCTGTACAAAAACTGTCCGTTACGTTGCTTGATATTGCAAACTATTCTTTGTTATTATATTATTTGAATGTATTATTGTAATCATAAACTCACTGGTTTGTAGTGCAAATTATTTTGCCATTTACTGCATTTTGTTATTTTTCCAGTTATTTACTATAGCGGCTAATGAATCGTAAGTACACACACAATCACAGAAAATGGCTTACTTCTGCATTGCCACGTAAGGAAAATACATAAATGGAGCAAAGAATACTGAAAAGTAGTCCATGACTTCAGTTCAGTGCGTTTTACCAGTCTGATAAATGCGGTGTTCCTCAAGGCTCTGTCCTTGGACCATCTTTGATTGTGTAATATGTTACTTTGGAGGAGGAGTACATGTTAATTATTTGAAAATGCATAAAACTGACTTATGTACAAAAATTCTCGTTCACTCAATCACTGAAGCTAAATGAATCTCTCATTTGCTTTGCATCTGCTCTTTGTTGTTTATGATGAGAAAATGAACAGTGCAGAATTCATTCAGAGGGCATGTGCACTGAACAAAGTGAGAACGTCATTTTCAGATGTGATTAATCTGAATGCCTCTGATTGGCCATTAAATTCATAAGCTCAACAGAAATTTCTAGAGTGTTATAATGCTGCAAAACGCTGCCTAAAAAACATGTACAAAGGAGTCTAAATGTATGGTCTCAGTCAAAAAAAATTGTTCACAGCGATTGCTGTAAATTGTAAAGGGGCATTTTGTTGCCCCCTTATTTTGAATTTGGGGGGCATTTTTATAAACTGTTTACCTTTCCTGCCGTAACCTCCTGATCTTTTCTGTTCTGCAGTCGAGGAAAGCCTCTGTATTTATGTGAGGAGAGATACCGCGTCCTGGAGCAGCAGTGGGTGTCACACACCTTCGACCACATCAACAAGCGCTGGGGTCCCCACTACAATGGACTTTAACTGTACAGCCCACATCCTGGAGAGGACAGGTCACATGATGTCATCCTCTGAGGATTTCTGTCGTGTAATTTAATGGAAACCTGCATTGAGTTGGCCACAGCCTGGGTTCATGTGAAGTTTAGTGTACAATCAAGCCTAATGACTAACAGCGTGTGTGCGTGCGTGTGTGTTTAAAAGTAATTTTTTCGTGTGGATTTATAGGGGAGAATTTTTTTTTTGTCCCAGCAAAGCTCACAGTGAAAGCACATCGAGTGAATCTGTGTCAATCCTGTTAGACGCACAAATGGGAAAAATGCTCCCGTTCTGTAATATTTGGAAAACTAAGATGAGAGATTCTTGGGGGGAAAAAAACTATTCTGACCAACGTTGAAACAAATCATGTACAGATATCAGAATTAATATCAAAACCTTGAATGCTAAAGGTACCAAGACTCTCAACATATCCCCCCACCACCCCATGACCAGTGCGATGTGTGCAGTCATGTCATGCTATTTGTGTTTAAACACATCTCATATGAGTGACTGAGTTGAAAAGCAGTGTATGAGACAAAATATAAACAGATTAGAGCTAAAGCACGAGTTGTCTCCGAGTCGAGGTGTAGTTGCAGTCATCCTCAGGTATTTTATTTTGTTTGTTTTTTGTTTTGTAGCCTCAGATAAAAGATTTTAATATTTAAAAAGTGCTGCTATTCATTGTTTAAAAAAAACTAAATTATACCTTTGTAAAAAAAAAAAGATATTTTTTACAATTTTCATCTTTTTTTCTTTTTTCTAATGAAGGCTCTGTGTTTGATGGTGGTTGGCTGGTCTGTTGAGTTTATTATAGAAAACAAATTCCCCTGTTCCCCTTTAAACAGCATTTCTTGGCACATTATATGACTGGAGACAGGACAAGGCTTTATGGTCTTTGGCTCTTTCCCTTGCATAAAGGTTATCCTTTTCTCACCCAAGGCCTTTTGAAAATAATAAATATAAGAAAAGAAAAAGTGGTAAAACTTTACTTAAAGTCTTTAAATATTATGCATTATGAAATTATTTCATAAGTATTATTGTAATGCTTTAATTATGCCTTGTAATCCACCTTATAATACATTGTTTGTTCTCATCAATAATTGTAACCACTGTTGTAATACATTATAATACTTATCTATTCACTTAGAAAGTGTAAACACATGCAATAAAACACGACAAACAAATTTCAGATGTAACAATATATTTGTAAATATTATAATGCATTTTAACTTTGTTTACAATTATTCATGAAATGATAAAATCCATTGTAGCGTACATTATAAATACTTTTATAATGCATAGTTCATAAAGGCTTCAAGTTTTACCAAAATATTTTTTGCATTAAGAAAATGAAGCTTATGTAGATAATTATTTTTTGCATAATTTTCGTCACAGTCAAACATTTCTCAATAATGTAATGCATCTTAATGTTTTTTCTTGTTTCTCAATGGTGTTTGTTTTGGCTTTATTGTAAAGAGTGATCAGATGCAATGCAAATATATATATATATATATATATATATATATATATATATATATATATATATATATATATATATATACTTGTTCTAAAAAAAAATAAGCTTAGTTTTTAATGCAAAATATAATTTATTATTTTTTGATTAAGGGTGAAATAGTGACCTGTTATGTTCTTGGCAAGTTTCTTACCTCACTATTGGCCAGAAATCTGACCACATACCCACCAAGTCAATTGTCACTCAAGGTCTTGATTGTCTTTCCCATATTCTAATTACATGATAATGCCTAGACTGGTGTCAGGTGGTCCATAGGGGGCCGTGTTGTCCAATACACTGAGCTCGGTTTCAAAGAGCCTCATCACACAACTTAAATAGATGAGATCATGTAGATGCTCAGAGACACGTATATACAGGCTCAGTGATCAGTTGGCAACAAACCTCTAAAGTTAAGAAAGTTCTTAGTAATAATTGTTCTTAACTTTGAGTTTTGTAGCAACTGGCTGCCGGAGTCTAATTTCTCCTCCTCTAGGATTTTGCAGGTTGTGAAGGGTTTTTTTTTTCTCGTTCAAAGACTATATTTATGTATTATTGTGATATTATTTTGATGCACACACCACTCAGATATTGAATTCCTGATCCAAAGTGTTTGAACTTGGCCGGATTGTGTGTATCTCCTTTGTGCAGAAAGAATCAGACCAAATAAATAAACAAAAAATAAGTTTTAATGTTATCAAAAAGAAAGCGGATTAAAAAAAAAAGTTATTTGGTGCTTTATACAAATAGACATTTAGTATAAGGCTAGTTTTCCAGGCTGATAAATGCGGTGTTCCTCAAAGCTCTGTCTTCGGACCATCTTTGATTGTGTAATCTGTTAATTTGGAAAGGGCATTATGTATGCACATGTTAATTATTTGAAAATGCGTTAAACTGGATCACATCAAATGTAATATTACAGCCCAGTCCAGTGATGGACATGTATGGTATGGCACACAGTTTCTTTATTTTAAGCAGCTCCTCTGTTAGCAGGTGATTTTAGTTTGAGTACTTCGTCTTCTCATCCTTTCCCCTTAAAAGTTAAGATCACATTAACACAAAATGTTCCCAGTTTAAACATTGTAATAATTCGCCTTGTGTGACACCACATTGAGAGTTGTTGAAAGTAATTTCAAGAGCTTTAAATGTGGTGTCACAATCAAAATAATAACATCACTCGAGCCCTTGTGAAAATGATATTTAGTGCAGTTACAGGGACGTGTAACGTCCAGCTACATCGAGGGTAGTTTGCTTGCTTTGTTTCTTACTGAAGACAGTCAAGCACCCCCCCATACCACACACATATTCATACTCGCGTACCAGAAGAAAGCATGTTTGGTTTGTATTGATCAGTTTGATTGGTAGGTGTTGAGTATCATTGCTGCAATCATGTCATGCTGGATGGAGGATGTTTTCAGTGCACTTGAAGTTGGCTTCTTCTCATTATTTTGTCTTGATTTCTTGCATGCTGCTGTTTTTTTCCCCTTTGAGAGTTCTTCTTTCTCTCCTTCCCCACTTTGTATAGACAGACAGTTGTGCTAAGTGTGATGGGTGGATAATGCTGGTGTGTTCTCCTGCGGTGAATGCTTGTCAGGCAGGCAGTAATACAGTACATTACTGTAGGTGCTGATTCAGACTTTATGATGTCATCTCTGAAAGGGTGACTTTTAATGACATTTAATGCAAAATGTAACATATGTGAATAAAATATACAGATGCTCTGAAATGCCTTGGTTTTAGTTTTTTTGTCAAGCGTTATGTTTCAAAGAAAATTCCGTTTGTACTTTCCACATATTAAAATGTCTGCTCTAACCACCTGGCTATGCAAAGATTGTTCATATATGCGATAGTATGTCAGAATACTCTTTTCTGATTGGCTGGAATGTGTGTGTTTAGACATTTAATGCACAGGTAGTTCCAGTCGGTTTTATCACTGTTCTATATTAAAGCTACACTGTGATTTTTACCCCATCTAGCGGTGAAAAGGTATATGACCATCCAGTGAATATTACTGTAGTTTCTGTTCCTCTCAATTCCGATTTCGTTTTAACTCCTACGGTGGCCAATGTAGTCCAAGATTAACATGGCTTCCAGTTCGACCTCGTCCATGAGTATTCCTTCAAGTGATGAGGTTACTTTAGAAAACTATTATAATTTGTCAGTTAATGTAATAGTAATAATGTCATCTATGTAATAGTTTTATGTTTTCGTTATTTTTTTTTACCATTTCATTGCTAACATCAGCTATCAGTCCCAGACGAATGCAAGCTAATCTTAGTAAAGTAACTTTTATCAGTGCTATCGTTATTCTGTATATTGTACGACATCACTAGCGTAAAGCAAAGTTTACATTGTAGTCTATATCATTTTCTCCGTGAGCAGAGATCAGTAGATGTGACGGAGGTGAGAGGGAGAGGGAGAGGGAAAGGAAAAAATAAAAACAGGGCCGGTGCCAGTGAATTGCGGAGACGCCAAAGGCGAAGCTTGAATTAACGGGTATGTCCCTCTTTGGCTAATGTACTTTCAAGATGGAGGGGCAGCATGGCGACCGACATTCGAACCCTTCACCCGTATGTATTTTCAATGGCATATTATACACTCACGAGAATACTTTATTACTTGAACGAAGTAAATATACATTAATGAGCACATATATTTTTGAAAGAACTAAGTGGTTTTAGCTAAGAATAAACTAAAAGAGTTACACAGTGTAGCTTTAAATACTACTATATTACCCCAAAAATTAACATTCACCCTCAAGTCGTCCTAGGTGTACGTATATGACATTCTTCTTTCAGACAAATACAATCAAAGTTATATAAAAATAAAATGTCCTGGCTCTTCCAAGCTTGATAATGCCAGTGAATGGCTATCTGTCTTTGGAAGTACATTAAAGCGCATCGATTCATGATTAAAGTGCTCGACATGGCGCTGCAGGGGTTAATAAAGGCCTTCTGAAGTAAAGCGATGCGTTCGTGTAAGAAAAATATCCATATTTAAAACTTTATCGACTAAAATAACTAGCTTCTGGCAGACGGCCGTACGCATCGATTTACCTTTGAACTTGACGCACAATGTTATGACGGCAATTGATGCCTCTCGCGGTTCAAACAAACACAGCTGTGCAGTGGGCTCCGCAAATAGGTGGTAACGAACTAGGTGGTTTTTTGAAGTAATTAAACTCACACCTGCTTGTAGAGAGATGCTGCACACACAGACTCAGGTAATTCACACTTGCCATATCTCTCCCTTTTTTACATTGGCATATAGCCTGACAACATATCTCATCTGACAGTTTTTAGCCTGACAACATATCTCATCTGACAGTTTTTAGCCTGACAACATATCTCATCTGACAGTTTTTAGGCTGCTCCACTTCAACTGTCGGATTGAGATGGCAAATCAAAGAAGGCAGGATTTACTGTTCACAGATGACATGTGCCAACAAGTTTTAGGGTGAAATAGTTCATGGTAAGATATAGTTTAGTTAAAGGGATAGTTCATCCAAAAATGAAGATTCTGTCATCATTTACTCGCCCTCATGTCGTTCCAAACCCGTAAGACTTTTGTTCATCTTCGGAACATAAATGAAGATCTTTTCGCTGAAATCTGAGACCTTTCTGTCGTAGAACATTATAAAAACTGCACAAAATGCAATTGTTTACAAATAAAAGTTTTTACTTTTAACCTTTAATGTTATTGTAATGTACCAGCTGACTAGGTTCTCTGTGTAGTTTACCGTATTAGTTGTGAGATTTTTCTTTCCTTGAGAAAAATGTACTTGTACTGTGCCATCTGTTATATCCAATTGAATCAAACTAAATCTATATTGTAATCAAATTGCAAGCTTAGCAATCAAATCGTGAAATTTATGCCAATACCCAGCCTTAATAAAGTAGCAGTTGGACTATTGATGATTTCAGAAGACAGAAAACCTGAAGGAAATTGATCTATTCAGTTGGCTTGAAGTTTATTAAAAAGATATTTTCAAAAGCTGATGTGATTTCCTTGTTTTATTCATTTGTTAGAATATGTATAACTCAATATTTTAAATAATTGCAAAAGCTGAATAATCGACCAAAGCCCACTAATTAATCTGTGAAATATGATCCTCTATTGGTGATGACTAGCCTTTTTTTAAGTATTGGGAATACTTAAAAAAACTTTCTTTTTCAACATACTCTAATATCTAATGATACAAAGTAAAAATAATAATAATAAAAAAACTGTACAAATTGTGACATATCCGACTAAGATGCAATTTTATATATAGATTATGTGCATAAATGGACCAAGGTGAACATATTTAGACAGCTTGCAATCCTACATATGCTATACAGTCCCATTTAACAATGATTGCGGACTTTCGTCTTGCGCCAGTCCAAGAATTTCACCTCTAGCGGCGCAATATGAATCAATCATGGCCCCAGGTTCCAGAAACCCACTAAATAGAACCAGAGTCATTCCATTATTCCTAGCTGTGGTGTTCAGCGGCGACAGGCGGCCTGCTTTGAACACAAAAAATTGTTCCAAAGTAAACACTCCGGGCCCCGAGGTGACCGGACACCCAGCTAAGGACATCCGGGGGGTGCAGGGAGGCAGGGTCTGGGACAGGCGGTGGCTCACATTACGGCAGACCACCAGCCCACTCCCGAGATCCAACTACAAGCTTTTTAACTGCAAAAAGCTTTAGTATACGCTATTGGAGCTGAAATTACCCCGGCTGCTGTCACAAGACTCTGACGGGTCCTCACCCATGGGTTTATACGCTTATTCCAAGTACAGGGCCTCGAAAGAGACCTGTATTGTTATTTTTTGTCACTACCTGCTGCGCCTGCTGCCTTCCTTGCATGTGGGAGCCATTTCTCAGGCTCACTCTCCGGAATCAAACCCTGATTATCTAGAGTCACCAAAGTGGCCGGAGCCACACCGGATCGGTTTTGGATCTGATAAATGTACTCGTCCCTGACCTGGGGTGGTCGTGTCGGCACTCGTTTGCATGCATTAGCTCTGTAATTGGAGTTATCCAAGTAGCGATCAAAGCAACCATAACGGATTTAATGAGCACTTAGACCTGCATGGCTTAATCTAAGCCATGAGACAAGCATATGCTACTGGCAGGATCAAACAGGTAGCCCCGGGGACGGAGAACGTCCTACTTACGGGTCTTGCTCCGCTCGTGACATTTACTCATCTCACTTGCACAAAATCAGATATTCCTCAAAATAAATAAAAACAGTGAATGCCAGTACTCACAATGCATTCAAATACAGAAACGTGCTGCAAATAGCACAAAGATAAACGCGCTGCAACTGAGGAAATTAAGAAAACATCTCCATCTGTTTGACATCACATCCTGCAAATGCTCATAACACAACTAAGTGTGCTGCATATCCAGGTTTTATCCAGATGGGTTTTTGAAAGTCTGGACAAAAACAAAAAACATGAAATCGTAGTTTTTCCATTCTGATTCAAACCATTTTTGGAGGTGGTTTGAAATGCGATTCCGTCAGATTTTTACAGATGTGTTCCAAGAGTTCCGAGTGTTTGAATCAATAAACCAGTTGTTTCGCAAAATGATTCACTGTTGTTAAAAGCTCTCGAAACGCCACACGCTGGAGACACCTGGGGCCTCATTTATAAAACTAGGATTTGCGTCAGAAGTGGCGTACGAATGAAACATAGGACATGCGTACGGACAGAAATATTCGGATTTATAAAACCGTGCGCGCGCACATCCTACGCAGTTTTCCCTTAATAAATCACAATCAATTCTAAATGTAGTGCAGCTTTTGCGGCTTCATGTCACGCCCTTAGTTGCCCATAAATAGTCCGTGAAACGCCCACAAGTTACTACAAACTAAAGGCATATGCATGAATACCATGATTCCGTAGCTGATGAAGAAATGTTTACTATGAAAACAACTTTCCCCAGTGGACAATCTATCTATCTATCTATCTATCTATCTATCTATCTATCTATCTATCTATCTATCTATCTATCTATCTATCTATCTATCTATCTATCTATCTATCTATCTATCTCCCTAATTACCTATCTATCTATCTATCTATCTATCTATCTATCTATCTATCTATCTATCTATCTATCTATCTATCTATCTATCTATCTATCTATCTATCTATCTATCTATCTATCTATCTATCTCCCTAATTACCTATCTATCTATATATCTATCTATCTATCTATCTATCTATCTATCTATCTATCTATCTATCTATCTATCTATCTATCTATCTATCTATCTATCTATCTCCCTAATTATCTATCTATCTATCTATCTATCTATCTATCTATCTATCTATCTATCTATCTATCTATCTATCTATCTATCTATCTATCTATCTATCTATCTATCTATCTATCTATCTATCTATCTCCCTATCTATCTCCCTATCTATATATCTATCTATCTATCTATCTATCTATCTATCTATCTATCTATCTATCTATCTATCTATCTATCTATCTATCTATCTATCTATCTCCCTAATTACCTATCTATCTATCTATCTATCTATCTATCTATCTATCTATCTATCTATCTATCTATATATCCCTAATTATCTATCTATCTATCTATCTATCTATCTATCTATCTATCTATCTATCTATCTATCTATCTATCTATCTATCTATCTATCTATCTATCTATCTATCTATCTATCTATCTATCTATCTATCTATCTATCTATCTATCTATCTATCTATCCCTAATTATCTATCTATCTATCTATCTATCTATCCCTAATTATCTATCTATCTATCTATCTATCTATCTATCTATCTATCTATCTATCTATCTATCTATCTATCTATCTATCTATCTATCTATCTATCTATCTATCTATCTATCTATCTATCTATCTATCTATCTATCTATCTCCCTAATTACCTATCTATCTATCTATCTATCTATCTATCTATCTATCTATCTATCTATCTATCTATCTATCTATCTATATATCCCTAATTATCTATCTATCTATCTATCTATCTATCTATCTATCTATCTATCTATCTATCTATCTATCTATCTATCTATCTATCTATCTATCTATCTATCTATCTATCTATCTATCTATCTATCTATCTATCCCTAATTATCTATCTATCTATCTATCTATCTATCCCTAATTATCTATCTATCTATCTATCTATCTATCTATCTATCTATCTATCTATCTATCTATCTATCTATCTATCTATCTATCTATCTATCTATCTATCTATCTATCTATCTATCTATCTATCTATCTATCTATCTATCTATCTATCTCCCTAATTATCTATCTGTCTATAATTGCACTATATATCTGCTCCGCCAGACGGACACATTGACGAGAATATCAGTTTTGTACATTATTTCGTTCTGTTTACCATATTATTTATGAGGATAAATTGCATAACATGCCAATATTATCGCAGAACATATTTCACTTTTCTTTTTGCAAATATGTGTTCATTTGAATTTCTGTTGTAATTTTCGTTTGATTTTGTTTGTTTTACACTGCAGATCGATCGAATGGGTTTGTGTAGGCTGTTAATTGTAAGACTTGCTTTGTGAAGTCTTCATGTTATTTATGAGAGGCAGTATTGCCATTTCTTTTACACAACGGTCTACAGTTTCACACACTTTCACGTGTTTCTTCCATCTGCCGACGGTGTCGCCATTTCTCATTTCACCCGTTTTTGTGCGTACGCCTGGGTCAGAGCTTGCGTAAAGTACCGCACATTTTCCCGTGAATTTTGCTTTTTATAAATACCAATTATTGCGTAGAGAGCGGCGTACGCCTTCTTTTATGCGTACGCAACGTTTATAAATGAGGCCCCTGGTCAGAATTGTGTAAATGCAACGAAAACTCCAATGTTTTGCATGCATTGGAAAACTCCAAACATGCATTTAAAAATAACTTGTACAAAACCAATTGAAAATTTTGAATTTAAGGAGTAATCTATTAAATGCAATTAGCCTAAAAAATCATCTTGTTGGGCTTGTTTTATGGAAGTTTAATC
The DNA here is from genome assembly GCF_949152265.1 of Phoxinus phoxinus. NCBI lineage: Eukaryota > Metazoa > Chordata > Actinopteri > Cypriniformes > Leuciscidae > Phoxinus > Phoxinus phoxinus. Next base: position 8,056,057 of record NC_136882.1, on the reverse strand, counting down.
GTACCAATAAGAGATATCTAACTAATTATTGATTAATTTTTGTGGAGAGATTCCCTGATATGATTGTAAAGCGCTTTGGGTGTACAGTAGTACATATGAAAGCGCTATAAAGGCTATATAAATGCCTCATTCTATTCTAATTCGACTTCCTTTTCATTATACAAATGTGCCATTTATGTATACAAATTTATAAAACCAGACACTTGACAGTAGCCTTTGACTTCCAAATTTTTACTATGGAAGTCAATGGCTACTGTCACCTGTTTGATTACCAACATTCTTTAAAATATATTTGTTTGTTGTTTGCAACAACATTGAGTAAGTGATGACAAAAATTTCATTTTTGGGTTAACTATGCCTTTAAGGCTAACACGTTCATACCAAAAGCCAAAAAAGTTCGATTTCATGGCAACTTTAGTAGACATAATAAGGGCACTTTAAAATTTCTCATCTGCAAGTGTAGCATAAGTTAATTTTGCTGATGTTTAGTAACTGACCGCATCATATTAATGAGAGTCTTGTCTTCTCTCACGAGGGTTAATTGTGGCGACTAGAGACTCGGGTTTATCTAGGCCGAGAGAGAACATAATGACCTTTTCTGTACCAATTAGTTACAGCAGATAATATGAACTCTGTGACAGTTTGTTTTCTGATTTAATGTTTGCAAAAAGCTAGACAAATTTCTCTTACGTGTCATAACTGAGCACACGTTCAAAACATCAGTAGATTCACTGCTTTAGTTTCACACTTTGCTAAATGTCTACCATTCAGTTGTCTAATGGCTCAATCTTCAATGTTGTCGTGCTGCGGCCCAGAAACCAAACCCCTGTAAACAAGTTTGTCCTCTGAATGGAAAGTGGGTTGGCAACACAATAGCCGCCTGGATGACACACTGACCAATACACCGCCTACATTTGCATGACATCATGCTGTATTAGTTTGGCAAACTGGATTTGTTTGGACTGGCAGTTTCTGTTTATGCAGGTTTTATCCAAAAATGCTTTCTGATGGATGCCTAATATGTTGATGCCGCATCTGCAGTAGGTATCAGTATTATCTGAACTAGGTTATTATTCGGACCATGGAGTTGTTTTTGCATTTTGACCTTAATTTCATGACAATTAAGATTCCATGTTCTGTATCACATTTAAAATGCTTTTTACAGTGTTTTTAATATGATTTAAATCATCATACAGCTTTTTGTTCGTATAGAGTGTGTATTATGTTGCAGCGTGCTTGAGCTGTCAGGTGTGTGCTGGGATTGGTCATGTGTGCACTTCCTCTCTGAAACGCTCACACAGGAACTTATCAAATTCTAGTGAATTATTAACCTCAGGAGAGCTAGGAAGGTTTGAAAATCACATCGGATATGTCAGAAACCAGCCATGGCAGGTAGGTCTTCTCTAAATGATTGTTTTAGCTGGTCGAAAAATCATTTGAATGGAAAGACAAAGCCATTAGTGCAGTACAAGGCCACAAAGTGATAGAGACATGACGGTAGGTGATGTGCTGAGAGATCCAGTGAGCTGATGGGTTATTTGAGAGTCTACAGAACAGCATCTAGAAAACCTGAGCTAGCGTACGTCTAATTATTCAATGTCCTTACAGGAAATGCCAATGGAAGAACCGATGCGGTCCAAAGCAGGTAAGAAAACAAAAAATGCATCGTCTTAAGCATCTTAGAGGAAGAGTTTTTATTGAATTCATATGACTTAAGACAACTTTAAGGGACAACTCATAATATTGTTTCATATTTGTTATATAGTCTTCAAAAGTTGTAATGTATCTTACATTTTTTTATTAGGAAATATAACTTAAATAAAAAGTTTTAAGAAGCACCAAAAGTATTTATCTAATTTAGATGTAAATATGTCTACCTTTTTTATTGCATTAGATATGTGATAAGTTCCCCTTGATGCCATTTGCATTTTTACGTCTCCAAATAATATTTTGGGGTCACTGTGTTTCTGAGTCTCATTTGGCTTATTACTCAAACTTACCTAAAATGTTCTCTGTAATATTTTTTCCTCCTATATTGGCTCAGCCTGACAACATATAGTTTATTACCCTCGAATGGAGAGGTACATACAGTAGAAATGACTCTTGACTGACATGATCCTTATAATTCAAACTGCGTGTCAAGGACTGCATTGATAATGTCTTTAGAAGTGAGATGTACGGTCTGATGAGTGCATCATGATATGTGTGTGTGTGTGTGTGTGTGTGTGCGCGTGCGTGTGTGTGTGCGTGTGTGTGTGTGTGTGTGTGTGTGAGAGAGCGTGCGTGCGTGCGTGTGTGTGTGACTTTGACTTGGGAGGTTAACTAACCCTGAGGTGTGTGTGTGTTTACCCTGTGCCCAGCGGGCTGGATAACTCTGAGGAAACACAGAGGCCAGAGTTTTATCATCTCCATGGCAGGATATGGTGAGAGAGAGAGAGAGAGACTGGGGTTCTTCACTGTGCTGATGTTTAATATGCATCACACACAAAACTGAAGAACATACATCTCTGAACTGTACCAGAAACTTGCATGTCACAGTGGTTGCTTCCAATTCTCTGCTTTGCATTGGCATTGGCAATCACATCTAGCTAGCATTGCTTTTCATCAACCAACAAAATCAAGAGATATTTTCTTAAACATTGGGCTGAGTGTAATGCCTGATCAGAAATGTTACATCCTTGGTTGTAACTGATAAAATTAAATGGTAACACTTAACAATAAGGTTCATTAGTTAACATTAGTTAACTACATTAGTTAACATTAACAAATAATGAACTGCACTTATACAGCATTTATTCATCTTTGTTAATGTTAATTTCAACATTTACTAATACTTTATTAAAATCTTGTTAACATGAGTTAATGCACTGTGAACTAACATGAACTAACAATGAACAGCTTTATTCATATTAACTAACATTAACAAAGATTAATAAATACTGTAACAAATGTATCGCTCATTGTTAGTTCATGTTAGTTAATACATTAACTAATGTTTAATAAATGAACCTTATTGTAAAGTGTTACCAATTAAATTAAATTAAATTAAATTAACAAATAAATAATAAAATAAAATAAATAAAATAAAATAATTAAATGAAATTAATAAAAATAAAAATAAAATAAAACCACTTTGGTTGCCAGTGGCTGGTCTACTGTACCATAGACATGTATAGAAAGGCTAGATGGCTCAAGGCGGAGTCAGCTGTGTCGTCACTTGGCGGCCATCTTAGGTCAGGAGACTGCGCTGCTGCTCCCTGCTGCTGTGGACGGAAGGTGAGTGACATACGCCAACTAAAATGCTCGTAACTTGCTGAATTCTTGACGGATTTACAAACGGTTTGGTTTATTACAAACCTTATTAACGTGGCTATGATTTGGGATGCCGATGTTTAAATTGTAGCTTCACGTTTTGAGAAACGCTTAACATTGCAGCGTAGCTGTGTGTTTCATGGCATCCCTGACGTTTATGACACACCAAGCCGTTTGAAAATCGGTTGAAAATTGAGCAAAATATAGTTATTTCAGCACTACATGCACAATAGACTTTAATGTTATAACTGGACGAGCGGTCCTGTCCTAAGATGGCCGCCGTGTGACGTCGTCGGGTCCCATTGGCTCTCAGCGCCGGTAAGCCATCTGGCCTTTCTATACATGTCTATGTACTGTACCTGTTTAGTGGTAGAGGACTGCAAACACACAGTAATTATTGTTATTATTATTTAATTTGACCATTTATTGTTTCACCTATATATTTTTACATTTTACTTTAAAGCAAATTATTGTAATTTACTATTTGTTAAAATAATGTACATGGTTAAGGCTACACAAACTATCAAGCAGTGAACAAGATCTTTCAGCCAATGGGATCATAGCAAATTTAGTCATTGCATTTTGTCAAAGCATAGGCTACATGGCTACACACTTCAAAAATGCACATGTCAATAGAACGGTATGATACAGTATACTATATACTGTATAGTATATAACCCCCCCCCCCCCCCCCCCCCCCATTATAATAATTTATTATAGCTTGTCAAATTTGCTCCTTTTTTGATGTGAGCAAGGCGGCCTCGTTTTTGTGTGTGTCTCTTTAAATGCAAATGAGCTGCTGCTCCGCCCCCGTTCAGAAGACGGCCGATCCTCTACATGAGCTCCGGATACTCTGGCAATAACAAAACATGCGAATCTCAATCATCCAAAATTTCAGAAATAACCAGTAGTGGAGTGCAGCCTTACAGAGACTCAGGAAGGGGTTGCAACTTTTAGACGCATCTGGACGTTTCTGAATGGTTAGTGGATACATTTATTTAGTTGTTGTGGAGTTACATTGATTCATCTCATCGACTTGAGCCGTCGAAGTTGACACAGTTGTTCCCTGAGGTCTTTATAAGACAGCTGTGACATGTTTTGGTCTAATAGTGTTCAGTGCTCGCCTGTGCAGCGACGACAGAACAGTTTACATGCTTTGCTCGAACTTTTTTCATTGCGTTAACTGGTTACACTGTTATCGCTTGCGGAAACCAAATGGCGGCGCCGTGGGTGGAAAAATGCAGATTAAGGGGCGGAAATATTATTATAAGATCCTCGTCAGAAGTGGGGCGAAATCTGATTGGTTTATTTTTTGACATGCTTGCAGAGAAAGACTTACCAAAAAAAGTTACTGTGTTGTCAGTTTAAATTTTTTCTGGGTTGTTTGGTGCACCGGGGACCCGATTATAGCAATTAAACACGAAAAAAGTCAGATTTTCATATTCTCTTTAAAATCAGGGAACGAATTAGTAAATCGTGGCCGATTAAAAAACAATTGGGAACTATACGGTTATCCGGACCACATGTGTGTCTTTTAGTCCCGAATAGTCATTCCTGATTGGTCTTAACCCCAGTGACTGGTAGGTTTAGGGGCGGGATTAGGGGTAGGCCATCGTATGATTGGTCTTAACCCCAGTGACGGGTAGGTTTAGGGGCGGGGTTAGGGGTAGGCCATCGTGTTATTGGTCTTAACCCCAGTGACGGGTAGGTTTAGGGGCGGGGTTAGGGGTAGGCCATCGTATGATTGGTCTTAACCCCAGTGACGGATAGGCTTAGAGGCGGGGTTAGGGGTAGGCCATCGTGTTATTGGTCTTAACCCCAGTAACGGGTAGGTTTAGGGGCAGGGTTAGGGGTAGGCCATCGTGTTATTGGTCTTAACCCCAGTGACGGGTAGGTTTAGGGGCGGGGTTAGGGGTAGGCCATCGTGTTATTGGTCTTAACCCCAGTGACGGGTAGGTTTAGGGGCGGGGTTAGGGGTAGGCCATCGTGTTATTGGTCTTAACCCCAGTAACGGGTAGGTTTAGGAGCGGGGTTAGTGGTAGGCCATCGTATGATTGGTCTTAACCCCAGTGACGGGTAGGTTTAGGGGCGGGGTTAGAGGTAGGCCATCGTATGATTGGTCTTAACCCCAGTGACGGGTAGGCTTAGAGGCGGGGTTAGGGGTAGGCCATCGTGTTATTGGTCTTAACCCCAGTAACGGGTAGGTTTAGGGGTGGGGTTAGGGGTAGGCCATCGTTTGATTGGTCTTAACCCCAGTGACGGGTAGGCTTAGAGGCGGGGTTAGGGGTAGGCCATCGTGTTATTGGTCTTAACCCCAGTAACGGGTAGGTTTAGGGGCAGGGTTAGGGGTAGGCCATCGTGTTATTGGTCTTAACCCCAGTGACGGGTAGGTTTAGGGGCGGGGTTAGGGGTAGGCCATCGTGTTATTGGTCTTAACCCCAGTGACGGGTAGGTTTAGGGGCGGGGTTAGGGGTAGGCCATCGTATGATTGGTCTTAACCCCAGTGACGGGTAGGCTTAGAGGCGGGGTTAGGGGTAGGCCATCGTGTTATTGGTCTTAACCCCAGTAACGGGTAGGTTTAGGGGTGGGGTTAGGGGTAGGCCATCGTTTGATTGGTCTTAACCCCAGTGACGGGTAGGCTTAGAGGCGGGGTTAGGGGTAGGCCATCGTGTTATTGGTCTTAACCCCAGTAACGGGTAGGTTTAGGGGCAGGGTTAGGGGTAGGCCATCGTGTTATTGGTCTTAACCCCAGTGACGGGTAGGTTTAGGGGCGGGGTTAGGGGTAGGCCATCGTGTTATTGGTCTTAACCCCAGTGACGGGTAGGTTTAGGGGCGGGGTTAGGGGTAGGCCATCGTGTTATTGGTCTTAACCCCAGTAACGGGTAGGTTTAGGAGCGGGGTTAGTGGTAGGCCATCGTATGATTAGTCTTAACCCCAGTGACGGGTAGGCTTAGAGGCGGGGTTAGGGGTAGGCCATCGTATGATTGGTCTTAACCCCAGTGACGGTAGGTTTAGGGGTGTGGTTAGGGGTAGGCCATCGTGTGGTCCGGATAACCGTATAGTACCAACAATTGTATTGAATGATTATAGTTATCTTTGTTATAGTCACCTTCCTTGGTGTAAACAGGCCTTAAGAAATGCGTAATGTGTTCATCAAGCTTTGTGCAGTGTTAGTGTTGTAATACAGGAGAGATGTGATGGTTCATATGCGCTCTTGGTCTCAGTACGGGTCGATCTGTCAGTGGTCATGCTTCTAAATCCAGCGTTTACTGGTAGACGGCACAGTCTGTCACATTCCCTTAACAGGATTAGCCTACAGCGGACATGAGTGTGACCCTCTGCCCTGAATGAAGTCAGGCCTCAGTCAGTGTGTGTGAGGGGAGGTTAGAAAATAAGATTATCTTGTAAGACCTTCCTTCCCTCTGTCTGTGCTGCCAACTCTAATTTCACTTACACGCTCACCTGACTAGTCCAAGCCCAACGCTGCCTGTTAAACTGCTGAAACTTGCTGAAGTTATGCTCAGTATTCCTCCTAGTTGATTTCTGGGTTTTGTGGTGTTGTTGTTGTTGCAGTGTGGGGGTGGCATGTAATGTAAACCCATCAAACTCTGCGTGTGGTGTCTGCCACGCTCCACCAGGTTTACCACACAGAGAGAGAGAGCCAGGCCTGTGTTATGCGGTTGCTAAGGTGTTGTTACTGAGTGTTTTTAGTGCACAGCAAGTGGTTGCTATGGCAGTGCTCAGTGATTGCTATGGTGTTCCGGAAAAGTAATAAACTACTGGCTTCTTTTATTCTTCATTTAAAATATATTTAAATGAAACCGAAAGTTATTGCTCAAGTCAACCATGCAGTAATATTCAGATTTTTTTTAATGGAGTAGTATATTTTACCTTTAGAGAAAATATATAAGAAACTAAAAGGAATATTGCATAGTGTGTTTTATGTTTTGTATTATATTTGATGCATCAGGCCTTTATGGCTCCTATAGTATGATATGGGAGAATATGGAGCTCATACTTGAGGACGAAAAACACTATTCAGAGACACAAACTGAACAAAAGCATCCAATTTGGTGCAGATACTGATATTTAGTATATGGCCAAAAAGCTTGTAATCTAAATCAATGAGATATTTATAAGTCTACTTAAAATGCATATAAATATTAGCTGTCACTCTGTATCTCGCTGTGTCTTAATAAGATGATATTTAAATGCTGCGTTTCAAAGAATAAATGTAACCATTCCTCAGAAGCCTGATGTGTCATATTGATACTCGCATTTTAACATGATTAAAAAATATGATGTTTGGATAATCAAGTAAATTAAGGCTAGTCTGTTTATTGAAGTAATAACTTATTTTTATTTACTATTTTCTTTCTTTATCTCTATACTGATCTCACGATACAGTTGTGTGAGGGTTTACAGTATGTAAGTTGAAGTAGGTTGCTTTAGTCCAGTAGGTGCTCATGTTGAAATTGCTAACAATATAAAAGTAATTTCAGTTACACTTTATTTTAAGGTGTTACAGTGTAATTATACAGTGTAAGTTGGTTGCATGTAATTATACATAATTTAGAGTTATTACTATAGTAACTATGTAGGATGTGTCGTGCAACCAGTTATTTTTATATTTTCACAACAAAAACATTTTTACAGGGCCTTTTACTTTTACTCAGATGACAGAACAGAAGGCATGTAGAAGATTGTGTACAACAGGTTTTTCAGAAAAGTGTTTTAAACATGAGAAATGTGTGTATCAAATATGATACAGTAGGCTTCAAATGGTTAATTGACTATTACGGCTGTGTATTGTGAAAGTGATCTGTGTGTATTGGACAGATGTTAAACTGGCACGTGCACTAGCAGAGAAAGGGAGACAGCTCTCTGTCCTCCACTGAACTATTGTGCTTGCTTGTTGTTTTCACTCAGGTCCTGCTTCACTGGTCTCCTATTCCCATGAGAAAATGAGCCATAGCAACACAGTCTCTGTTTATGAGTGCGGAGACACCGCCATTACCTTGCGTTTTTCACTGGAACTAACACATTTTTCTATTTATACCTTTAAGCATGTTTTTGTTTGTTTTCTGTGTCCATTATGGTTTAAATTAACCTGTTCGAGCGAGATATAAAACAATGAATAGGTTATATCTTATAGTTTGAGGCTCATAGTTTAAAGATCCTTTGATATTAAAATAATTACAAGTCATGTAAACACATAATCCGTAAATGTAAGTGCTTCTGCATATCAAAACATTATGGGAGTTATGTGAGTCACATGACTGACACACAATTCATAAACAATGCCCTCCCACCCATGTGCGCCTGTATAACTGTATTGTACAACTTACTGTCTTCCATATAAAGCTCTTTTATGAATAGATCCATCTGGCTAATGAATATTTAAAACAAGATCATATTACACATTACAACCTGATGAATAATTCATAGAGGCTGATTAGAATGATTTGGGCTTGTAGCAATGACAAACCCTCACATACATTTCAGCAACTTGTTAGGAAGGTCTATCAAATCGAGGTATGTTCTTTGTTAATTTTTTTTATGTATTTTTTTTTTTTCATATTTATTACTCATAATTAAAAAGATTTAAGCTATCATCAAAGTAATATCCTATACTTTTGCCAAAGTTCCTAAAAGAGAAAACTTGTTGGAATTGCTTGTTTTATGATCTTCATATTATCGGTGCTCTTTTGTATTGGATTTGAATGTCCTATCTGAGGGGACAGTTATATTTATGGTTATGTAACAAAGTTTTGCATGATTAGACACTTGTTAAGCCTGCAGTGTTATATATGAGTAGAACTGGTGATGGATTTTATGTTTCTTCAGTCTTTTGAAAATGTAAAACTTGTGATCTTTAAATATGAAATATAAGTATTGATACTCTGTAATTGAATGATCTGTAGAATATATTAGTTGAACTGAGTTGTGGCTTTTCTATAAGTGTACCTGTCTCTCCATGTGTGGGGGGTGAGATGTGTAGAGGCGAGGGAGTGTGAGAGACTGTGCAAGTTAATATGGAAAAGAGCAGATCAGATGATACCTATTCAACTCCACTACACTGACAGATGCTTCAGTGACTCAAAACACATTTAGGCAGCATTAATAAACCATCCATGCTGTCTTACACACAGCAGAGACAAACAGCAAGTGACTTACACATTCTCAATGCTAAAGGCTGCTGTCTGTTTGGTCAGACCTAAATATTTTCTACAAAAGATTTAACTATCTGTTAAATTTACGGTAAAAAAACGGCAGCTGTGGTTGCCAGAAATTTACCGTAAAAAAATGCGGTTGCAACATTTTAGGTTTTACAGACTTAACTTAAATAACTGACAGTAAAAATGCGTATTTCATTATCTGATATAAAGTTAACTTACCAACCTATTAAAGTACTAATATTTGTTTTGTACCATTGTAATACACTGATAACAACCAATCACAGTGGTGTTGAGAGTCACACGATGAATCAAACCTCATCTCAAGCAGCTGTTCATCAAGAAAGTTAATATTAATATATAGAAACTGCAGAGTGTCATTCTCACAAACACTAAACACCATCATGGTAACTCACATTAAATGTTAAAAATGCAATAAACATACATTTTAACAACATTAAATGTAACCTAATGTAGTAAAAAAAAAAAAAAACGAATACTGACACTGATTAGAAAAAAACTAAGCAAAAATTGAAGAAACAGTTATATCAACAAAAATACATAAAATGTGAAGTGTCACGCAGGGAATTGTGGGAATGTCAATTTACGTTTTTTTTTTACTGTAAATGACTTGTTCTTTTTCACCTACATTTGTTTTTTACATTTAACGGTATTTTACTGTAAAATGACATTAAATGTAGTCTACTATCACAGTTATTTACAATATATAGTACGGAAACTTTGTTAATAATTAACAGTTTTTCACTGTAGGATTTTTACAGTCTTTTACCGCTAAACTCACAATCATTTTTAGATAAACTAAGTCAAGTCACATGTACTAAGCGTCTTAATTAATTATTTTATCACAACTTAATTAATTATGTGTTTTATCACATAAACTGTTTATATAAATGCATTGATTATTCTATTTTTGTAGAATAAAAAACATATGCTATGTGTATGATGATAACGAGTTATTCACAATAAGAAATGTACTTCCGTGACTTCAAAATTGAATTACTGTTCTGCAGCCTATTTACTATACCTCAGTTCGGATTCATTTCAAATTAAGTAAATAAAAAAATAATCTAATATAATAAAAAAATCTGATTTAAAAGGAATTTTCAATTTCACATTGAATGGTGCACAACCATGGTATAGTATTCAAAGTATTATAATCTGTTCTGTTTTCCTTGGGTGGTCTGGAAAATGTGTTTCCTTCTAAAAAAAAGAAGAAGAAAAAGGACATCAGTCAAAATTCAGCTGTGCTCTCTACCTCTCCAGAAAATAGATGAGGGTATGAAATATCCATCTCACACGGCACAGTCAAAGCATCCATCGGTCTAATCTCTCATGCTATTCATATTTCTGTGTGTGCAAGGCTCAGAGCCCCCATGGGCAGAACACCATTTACCTTTTCCACTTCAACGTGACCTCAAAATAAACGCTTCCCTCCCTCAGGAGTCTGCATGACTGGCAAAATTCATCACATTGATCTGATAAATTAGACTCGGTAGAGCCATTATCATTTATTTAAAAAATCTTGTAGAGGTGAATATGAAATGCAAGCATGCAAAAGAAAAACCATCTCTCGCAGTGTGTTGATCTACGTGCTTCAGTTTTAGCCTTTTATTACAAATGAATGATGGTTGGGAGATTAGTGAGAATCATTACATGAGCAGAAGACCATTTATTATTGTCCATCACATTATTTTTGATGAGGTGTCATATTTAAACTTAACGGCAACCATAATGTTGATGCTTTACCATTTAAAGGCAGTATTTCTGTTTTAAACTAAGCTGGAAATCAGAGTGTATTTGTGCCTCGTTTATCATCACCCTGTAGTGAGGACAGACATCGGTCCCCGGGCACTGCAGTCCCTGTCTGTGGTATCTCTCTCCATACCTCTAGATTACGTTCAGGAATGTAATCAGGAGCGAAAGTTTTGGACATCTCGACTCTAAATGATAAATGAGAGAGTGGAAGTCCTGAGCTACATGACGGAGTTAATCTCTGTTAAATCCAATCACGGTGAGCTGATTGTGATTTCTTAGAGCGCAGTGATAGGAAAGTAGTATCTGAATCCATCAACGCATACTCCTAGGCGCTAGCGAAACACGCAGCTCTCTTGCAAAGAAAATAATTATAGACCCTTTTTTTCTTTTTTTCTGGCTGGAGCGCTATGATGACATGTTGTACTCCTGAGAATATGTGTGGGTTATTGAGTGTTTTTTGTTAAGGGGATGAGTCAAAGAGAGGTCTTGTTCTCCATGTAAGTACTTACACTATTGTAATTGTGATGTTCTTTTTAAACTGTCTACCCTAATGGCAAACACAGGTTACTCTAGAGAAGTGAACTAACGCCGATTATGAACTTAGTTCTCATTCTTGATTTGTTTGTGGATACGTGTGTTTTGATCCTGCCTGTCAGATCATTACCACTGTTTGTGTGTAACTGAGGACTCATACAAAATTACCTAACACTAATGGTGTACCACAAGGCTCAGACTTAGGTCCTTTTTGTTTGTTGTAAATGCTTCCCTCTAGATGTGATATATTTTTAGGAAATGGAGCATTAGCTTTCTTACTTATGCAGAGGACATATGATGGCAGCTTTAAATCTGGTATTTAATGCAATTTATTGAGAGATTAATTTTCTATTATGGCGTCTTGTATTTCTCAAAAATCAAGTAAAAGATAATAGCCTCATTTTATGATTTTGTTGTTTTAAAATCCTTGTGTGATTATCATAATTAGCCACGTGTTATCAAGCGTTCTCCAACCTGATGTGACCCCTTAGCCTGTTTAAGTTAAGGAGACACATTTTAATTAGATTTACCTAGTGTTTACATAGGACCATACTTCTAAAAAACGTCTTCATGTACACTAACTGTGAAAAGTTTGGATGCATAAAACAACACGTTAACAAAAATGATGAAACAACACAAATGAAAGGATGAGAATTGTAGTGACCGCAAAAACAAAACAAGCACATGAAGCATTTAAAAGGATAGCTCAGAAAAAAAATCTGTTATCATATATTCTTATGCCCACATGTTGTTCCAAAACCTGAATGATTTCCCCCCCACAAAATACAAGAGGAATGATGGGCTGGATGTTCTCGCTGTCAGGCTGTCAAGCTGCAAAAATGACAAAAGAGCTTTGTTTGAGGAATGGAAAAAAGCTTTGTGTGAGGAAAAGACTGAAATCTAGTCCTTTTTTTTTTTACTTTAAATCTTCCCTCTGATTTTCCTCAAATGCAATTTTCCTTTTGTAGAATTATGAATATGTGTATATTCAAATTTGCCACGTTGCATGTGGTTGCAAGGCACATGTTCTGCAAACCGATGTCAAACGTGTGACACGTTTTGATGTGTGATATTCCAGTATACTGTATGTGAGCGTTAATGAGATCTGAGCCCTGCAGAGGGGAAGATTGTTGACTAATGGATTTCAATCTTTCCATTTTATGGCTTCTGAAGAGTTGAAACATTACACACAATTTGTCATTGTTGTAGCCAGTCTTGTCACTTTCATTGTTTGAAAAAGACCAGTGAACATGTGTAAACTACTGTATATGCTAAATTTCTAATTTAGTGTTCCATGGAGAAATAAAAATCATACAGGGTTGGAATGAAATGAGAGTGAGTAAATGGTGACATAATTTACATTTTGTGGTGCGCTATTACATTTACATTCAGCTTAAAGGTGCATTAACGTGAAATTAAGGACAAAAAGTCCTTTGTCATTAATGAAGCAAGCAGATTTCTGTTGGTCAACATGGCAAATTTGTGTGACCAACTTGAACTTCTTGTGAAATCTGCGTAGGGAAATCCTTCACCCTCTGGCAAATTATATGAATTACTATTAAAATGACACGATTTCGACCATGAAAATTCACCTAAGAATGGTAAATGTAACTGTACCTACATGTATAAAGAACTGTGTGAAGAAATGTAATCAAATCTATGCTTTGAATTACCGTTACTTGTAATGTTCAGGAGGTCTCTCTATGGACTGTATCCCTACAAGTCAAGCATGATCGGTTTAGAGTCGCTGGCGGATCCATCTTCTGATTGGGACATCATGGAGACAATTGGGAAAGGAACTTATGGCAAGGTCTACAAAGTCATCAATAAGAAAGATGGAAGTCTAGCAGCAGTGAAAGTTTTGGATCCCATTAATGTGAGTCATTTTTGGGCTTTCTGAGATTTTATTCAGTTGTGTCATCTGTGGTCATTGCAATCGTCCTCTTCATGATGTGAGCACATGGAAACTGTTACTTCCATGAACTGTACTCTGCTTTCCTTGGGCTTTTCTTCTGAGAGTCTTAAACCTTCATTTTTATTGACTAGACCCAATAGATTCAAAAGGGGGCAGTGTGGCATTACTATTCAGTAATGAATCTGAAAAAGTGTGCTGAAAATGTACTGTGACCATATGTAACCTTTACCTGTAGTCAATTGAATTGATTTTGGGATGTAGGACTCCACATTTACAATGATTTGAACATCAAACAAAAACAGAAAAAAAAATCTTTAAAGGCATTTCTTCTCCTCTTGTCCTCTGGCTTGTCTCAGAATCCCAGTCACACTAACAGAGTAAGTAGATGTTCTTCCTAAATTTCCTCCACAGATGTTTTCTTATTATAGCGCTATTGATTTTTGGAAAACTAGCCAGGATGTTTTATTTGTATGCCTAACCCTGATATTCCCCATGTTGTGTGATGTCATTAGTGCTGCTTGATCCCCCATAACCCCCTGCTGTACAGTGCATGCATGGCTGCCCTTACTGTACCCATCGAACACCCTGCTGGTCATACAAGCACATGCACGAAAGCTTGAGAGCGTTTTTTTTTACACCTTTTTCATTGTTATCATCTATTCTGAAAAATTGTCTTTTGTACATGGTAGCTTTTTTGAATCAGCAGCAATTTCTTGCTAATAAGGACAAAATAAGGACAGATGATCATGTAGTTAGTCATAGAATCCCACAAGAACACCATATGTCATTACGCACAACAAAATGATATAGACCCCCACAAACCAGGGCGTGGTTTTGCTTACTAACATATACTGTGTGATTAATGCTGCTGTGTTAATGGTTGTGTCAGGATGTGGATGAGGAAATTGAAGCAGAGTACAACATCCTGCGCTCGCTGTCCAACCATCCCAATGTGGTGAAGTTCTTTGGCATGTTCTACAAAGCAGATGAGCTCTCTGGAGGGCAGCTTTGGCTTGTTTTGGAGGTACATTTCTTTTTCAGAGCTTGGTTTTGCATTTTATTTGCATAGTCCATTGGAAATAGTTTCTAGGGCCCTGATTACACCTTGTATTAAAGGGATAGTTCACCCAAAAATGAAAATTCTGTCATAATTTACTCACCCTCAAGTTGTTTCAAACCTGTGACCAGACAGTTGATGGACCCCATTGACTTCCATAGTAGGAAAAAAAGATACTATGGAAGTCAATGGGGTCCATCAACTGTCTTGTCACCAACATTTTTCAAAATATCTTCTTTTGTGTTCAACAGAAGAAAGAAACTCATACAGGTTTGAAACAACTTGAGGGTGAGTAAATTATGACATAGTAACATTTCAAATATTGCTCAAATATGTTGTGGATATTGAGTCTTGTCAGTTTGACAAACAGTTCAAATTTAGTTCCCTTTTAGTGTTTGAATAGTTTTTGTTTGGAAATAAATCAATGTTACCACACTCATACCCTAAAGCAGTCGGAGAGTTCAGTGCTTTTCAATTTTTAGTATTTACTCAATCTCAAAACACATAACATTCTAGATTTATGATTATGATGGTGGACTAGTTCAGCCAAAAATGAAGATTCTGTCTTAATTTACATAATATCGTTCCATGAACCAAGGAACACAAAATGGATGGACTCACTTTAAGTGTCTTTAACTCTCTAAAGCCTGACAAATGAATCAATAGTCAGAAAACTCTATATTTTTGGCTCATATAGAAAGATATAGAAGAATATGGAGCTCATACCGTACTCAAGGAGGAGAAAAAAAACACCTATTATTATTATTATTATTTTCCAGAGGCGCAAACTGAGCAAGAATAAGCAGTTTGGTTCAGTTGCTGATATTTATACAGCCAAAAAGCAAGATTAAATTATTTTAGCCTCTATGTAAATCAATGAGATCTTTATAACAGTATAGCAGACTACTTAAAATGTCACTCTATATCTATCAATAAAATGTCTAAGTGACATGATATTTAGGTGTTTATGAGTTTTATGATCAAAGCTCTATAGTTTTGTTATTATTATAAACGGTAAATCATATAGTGAAATGCAATACAATGATGATTGAATGATAAATTAATAAACATTCCTTAAAAGCCTGATGTATCATATTCGATACTCACTTTTTTATGCTCACACTCCCAAAAATGATGTATAGATAATCAAGTAAAGCTAAGTTACTTCAGTCCAGTAAGTGTTCATTTTGAAATATTGCTAACAATATTGAAGTTCATTTTACATTTAGTTTATAACAATCAGTGAAGATTTCACAGACAAGTTTTCACAGTACAGAAGACGTGTACAACGACCTGAAGGTGGACATATTTATAATTATACTAAAAGCCTTTTATTTCCCAAAAAAGTATAAACCGTCAGTCAGATGACAGAAGGCATGTAGTAGATTGGTACAACATGTTTTTTTCTGCAGTTGATAATTGATAAACAAGTTTTTATCAGGTTGATAATTTAGAGGTAAATTGGAGGATAATTTGTATGTCCAAATTTGCGTATCAAATATGATACATTAGGCTGCTAAATATTAATCACTGTCTAGATTAGCATGTTAACTGCTATGTACTAACATTCAAATTCATTATTTGATACAACGCTCTTATTCTATACATAGACATATTTTTACATTGTACTTATATTTTTAAAAAACCCTTCATGTATAGTAAATACAATTGCAGCGATTTTGCAGTACAACATCAACACAATAATGAGTAAATACATTTTACACAATTTTCATTTTGTAAAGTTAAAATTGTAAAATGGAAATTAAAATTGTACACAAATTAAAGACATTTAATATAAAGTGGGACCAAATGTAGCCCATATGATTTTGGTCACTACATTCCAAGTGAATGTTTTATCAGTGGAAATATTTTAGTGGAAAGGTCTAAGTAAGGAATAATTGACGACAGGCCGTTGAATTATTAGAAAAATAATGCACACCCGAGGTGGTAATACGGTCACGACGCGAAGCGGAGTGGCCGTTACACCTCGGGTGTGCATTATTTTTCTAATAATTCAACGGCCTGAAGTCAATTATTCCGCTTATACTACAGTTACCACACCTCGAAATATTGTTCAGATGATGTATTTCAAGACGTTTGTAAAGTTTTTGTCATTAAAACGCTCTTGTATGTAGGACTAATTCCTTGCGCATCTAAACTGCATGCTCCGTTGCTAATTCCAAAACGTCATTTTAGAGTTAGTAACGGAGGTCTGAGCCGCTGATAGCAGAGTAAAGGCCACTTAATGCTGGACACACGTAACGACTAGAAACGTTCTCTGCCTGTGAATGCAGCAGATTTTAAACACCACTGTGAACACAGACTGAACGCGCTGAACACGCGTGCATGCAGATAAGTATCAAATTACATTCATAACCGGCCTTACAGTAAGTGTGTCCCCGGCTTTATGCAGTTATTAATGCTGTTATGAGAGAGAAAGAAGCATTCGCGTCAATATTATTTATTTATTCAATTCGTTTTAATTAATTCGTTCATTCTTTTTTTTTCTATTAGTGACAGACTAGCCTAATAAATGAAACAAAGCCCTTTTAACAAGTATAGGCCAATCAATAATTTTTTATTTATTTTTTATTTGTTATATTATCTGCAGCAGGACTATCAATTTATTGAAATATTCTTTTTAATTTTCTATTGATTATATATAGGACTATATATACTTTATTTATTAAAATTAAACTGCATATTTCCATTGATTGTGAAGTTAGACATTGAGAACTGCAGATAAAGCGCATGCGGCTGCAGTTTTCTTGTTATGAATTGTATCCTATTTTCCGTTATTACAGTTAACTACGCGAAGTGACATGGAACTGTAATACGGTTAAGACCTGCCGGAACTACTTTAGCCGTGCGGTTCCCTGAATATAATTGCACACCTCAGAACGTTCGTCAACCAATCAGATTCAAGGATTCAACGGCCCTGTAGTATAATGGAAGTTATTTACTTGTTAGCCTCCAAATCTCATTGAATAATGCAGACAGACTGAATGTAAACAAAACTTTAGTTTACTTTTGAATGTAAACTCTTCCTGACACAGATTGGATGTTTTCACTGTATGGAAAAGTGCAGCACAGACATTACTAGAATTATTATTTTGTGTTCTACAAAAGAAAGAAAGTAATATGTTTGGAATGACGTATAGCTGAACAAAAGATGACAGATTTTTTTTTTTACATTTTGTTATTTAACATGTGCATGCATGATATGGCATAGCTAGTTTTACAAATACACTGCCAAGATGAATAAAAACACTGTGGTGTGTTTCGTTAGCCTATGAATTATAAAAAGTGCTGAAGTCTTACTAATTTAGCTCCTGTTGTTTGCTTTCCCTTTTCTCTATAACTGCATTAATCTATTTTTCTCTCTCTCTCTCCTTTTCCTCATTACTTTCCCTCTCTGTCTGGTGTTTCTCTCTGTTAGTTGTGTAATGGGGGTTCAGTAACGGAACTGATAAAGGGTTTGCTGATGAGGGAAAAACGTCTTGAGGAGCCCATCATCTCCTACATCCTGTGTGGAGCGCTTCTGGTGAGACACACACACACTCACACACTGAAGTAATCTGCTCACCCCAGCACAGGGAACGCTGCCTCAGCGCTCTGACCGTGCCAGAGTAGTTATTTTGGGTCGTGATAGTGTCCAGCTGATCAGAGGCAGTCCGGCCTTCAGGCTCAACTAACTGACTTTCTCCTGCTTCTTTCTCAGGGTCTCCAGCATCTTCACGACAACAGAATAATCCACCGTGACGTGAAGGGCAACAACATCCTCCTCACCACAGACGGCGGAGTCAAACTGGTGGACTTTGGTAATGGCTACTGCTGTTTCTCTGCAGAGAGAGGTGGATTTCATTATAGAAAGAGTTTTATTTAGAAGTTTTATATACATTTTCCTTTACATACCATCCATACAATCTACACAGTGACCATGTTTGTCAAGCTCCAAAATGGACCACATACCAGTACTAGTTTGGAATGACATGAGAGTAAATAATGACAAAGTTTTTAGTATTTTTTGTCATTCTGTTATTTTAACGGGACAGGTAAAATACATTTAAATCAAAGTAAAAATCAAACAACAAATGTATTTATGGTCATAAACAGCTACAATATATATATATATATATATATATATATATATACACAGTATACGTGGTTCATCTTACACCAATTTGGACCAGTTTATATTTTAAGATGGCTTTAACATGTTCTTGATGGGCAATAATGTCTATTACGAACATTAGCTGGAAAATAACGGAAATATAATATATTCTTTAAAGGAATATATGAAAGTATACTCTCCTTAAGTACATTTATGTGGCCTTTTATTTCAGTAGCTTTTTAAAAAACATACTTTTAAGACTTTTACTTATAATGCTAACCAATAACTGACTTTTACTGGTTGTTTAAAATCGTTGCTGAAGCAGTTTAGCTGGTCTTGAGTGTTGAGTGTAAATATATTATATTATTATATTAGTTAAATATATTAAATATATTTGATTTACTGAGTTTATTCTCAGTTTATTCACAATTAATTTGTTGACCATACATATAAATTCTTATCATTATACAGATACACATCATATATTTTTACCATATTGTTCCAAATATATGACGACCCTTATTATAAGTCGACCGCACCTTTTTCAAGATGTACCTTTTGGGAAAAGGCTTTTTGATAAAATAAAAAATGCTTTTATGTGAAAATAATTGTATTTTTTGTATTTAAATGATGGCAAATACTGTTAAAATGTACCAGCGATCTCATTTAAATATAAATTAAATATAAACACTTTTTGTTCAGATGTATTTCTAAGAAGAAAAAAAATCATCTTATATTGGGAACAATACGGTATTGTAGACATAATAAAATGAACAGTATGCTAATGCTCTACCATGAGTTGTCAGCAAATGAAATGCTGCTAAATGGAGGCGGAGCCGTTCTGGCGTCTGTGCGCTTATCAAACGCACCCTCACACATCATGTGAATGGGGTTAAATGGTGTTTGGCATGGAAAGTGTGTGTGTGTGTGTGGGGCCATTGATTCTCGTCTGCCTGAGGCGTGTTTGTCCCGTGTGGATGTGAGAAAGAAGTGGACCCCTGCCGGGAAGCAAAATGCCCTCATCACGTAATGCTGATGAATGCTAATGTCACGTCAGATTATTTGCCACCTCCTAAATGTCTGAATCCTTCGGAGTGTTATTTGGTCCTACTTGAGAAATAATTGTACAGTTATTGCTGTGTATTATCACAGATGTTCACAAACAATAAAAACATATTCAATACAAAAAAATAAGGGAAAAATTAACCTCATGAAGGGAAAAAATAAGCTTATGAAGGGAGAATGTAACCTTATAAAGTATGATCTGACACACGTTGTCTCTGATCTCTTGCAGGTGTCTCCGCTCAGTTGACGAGTGCCCGTCTACGCCGAAACACATCAGTGGGAACTCCTTTCTGGATGGCTCCTGAGGTCTGTCCTGTTACACAAAATACCACCTTCCCTATACCACATCCATCTCTTCCTATGTTCCAGTACAACACATTTTATTGTTAAAGGGAAAGTTCACCCAGAAATGAAAATGCTGTTTTAATAGGCCTTTATCACACTACCACGTTCGAAAAGCATAAGCTTTAAATAGTGGCGTAAAATACGCTCCACTGTAGCCTGTGTAAATGGCAGGACCCATAGCACAGGATTGTTGTGAAAAGGACTACAACAAACAGCTGGTAGGGACTACACGACATTCCTCCCGGGTTAGTGACATCAGCAACCCTAAAATGTACATAAGCCCCGCCCCCGGGAACACAGTCCATGTTGAGAAGAGGAAGAGTTGTTGTAGTCGAGCACATTTGTGAGTCAGCTCAAACTTTAGCATCTTTTCACATGCGATAGAAAGTCACTCTGTGTGCATCTCACAACAGTTCCTATACGAGCGATTTATAGATTATCATGACAGAATATGCTAATTGGAGATAGTTAACTCGTAAATTAATCAACTAACCATTCAGAGACGTCCTGTTGCTTCTACATGTTGTCACTTCTTCTTGAGTCTCTCCATCTTTGTCTGACTCCGTTTTAACATTAAAGGCAGAACAGTTTCTGTCATGTTAGTGTGTGTGCTAGCAGCAGCGATTACACACGAGGTCTTGAAACCCCGCCCTCTGCAGCAGCTCATTTGCATTTAAAGGGCCAGACACAAAACGGTGTGTTTTTGCAAACCCTCAAAAAGTGACAACTTTAACATGCTATATACAAATATCTGTGGGGTATTTTGTGCTAAAACTTCACACACACACTCTGGGGACATCAGAGATTTATTTTACATCTTGTGAAAATGGCATTTTACCAGCCCTTTAAAAGCTGTATTTGTACCACAGGGGGACTTTAAAATGTTTCATATCCTCTGGGTTTGAGTGCAATGATTGGACAGCATTTTATTGTAGCCAAGATTGGCGATTAATCATAATAAATATGCTGCAACAATAAAAAGAATAACATTCAAAATAGAATTCAGAATTTATTCCGATTATTCCTTCGACAGTAACTTGAGCAGCATCTTCACTTATCTCATGATTTTGATGACTATCGCCTCGCTCACATAATGTTGCACATTAAAATTAAATAATTCACATATGGTAGGGTATCGTCATTTAAGGCTAAATAAAGCGTTTGAAATATTGATGTTTTTTGTCTACGTTACTACTACTACTCAGAGCCAGATGTGATGATATGCAGACTGGAAAAAGGCCTATTCTCTCACCTTCATGATATTTCAAACATGAATGGCTTAATGTTTAGCAAAATGTTCTGGCTGATCTTTTCTGCATAATGAAAGTGAATTCAAAGTGAAATCTATTCAATCGACACATCGAAATATGTTGTGGCAGGTTTGAAGTCAGTAACTTTGTTGGTTCCCACTTCCCAGACGTGATTTGTTGGCTCTGCAAAATGATATTACGTTGCTTCTTGAACGTTTCGCTACACTTTCTGCATGAAATGTCTAGTGAGTGGCGCAAAAGCAGAAGAATGTGAATGCCGCAATATTCTGAAGAATGTCCGTAACCAGACAGGTTAGCCATTGACTTCCATAGTATTGTTTTCCCTTATATCTTCTTTTGTGTTCAACAGAAGAAAGAAACTCATAGAGGTTTGGAACATTTTGTGGTTAAGTGATCACAAAATTTTCATTTTTGGGTGAAGTTGAACTATTTCTGTCAGAAAACAGCCATACGTGTGTGTGAGGCTGGTTATGTGATACAAACGTCAAAATAAATCATGTACTATGGTACAATTGTTTTGAGGTCATACCATAGTGTTGTGCAAGGAATCGTGTGAAAATGTATTAATTATTAGGAAGGCACATCTCTATACAGTAATACAGTATATACAGTACATTTGTATGTGTCGATAGATTCAGATTTACCCACATACATACCCACTTATACTCACTGTGTATATATATATATATATTCATATATACATATATACAAGAAACAACATATATACATATATACGTATATATATATATATATATATATATATATATATATAAATATATATATATATATTGCAAATCCCAACTGTTTTATTGTTTATATCATCACAAAATGTAAACCATATTTTCAGCTAGCTCTAAATCTACTAAATGCGACTTTAAAGATATTCATATATTTTAAACATTAACATCATGATTTTCTGAAAAGCTGCTTTTCACAATGTGTATTGTGTATTGTATATATATATATATAATTTCTTATACTGGTGTGTATAGTTTTATTTACTGTACTGACTGTAACAATCTGGGTTTCTTTAACCTGTGAGTAGATTCATGCAACTTTGTTCAAAAATCTGCATTTTAATGCTGAGTGTGTTTTTGTGTATGTATTAGTGAGCTGTCACTGAGTTTGGTGTGTGTGTGTGTGTGGGTCGTGTGAAGGTTAATAGCTGAGCGCCGCTCTGTGAGAGTGAAAGAAAGCGAGGTGATGGGGCCAGTGGGGGAGGCCCCTCAGGGCCAATTAAAATACAGTCTGAATGAAACGCTCGGCAATATGCCGATTGGCTACAGTGACAATCTGATTTAATGCTGGAGAACAACATAAAGTAATTGCTGTGATTATTACAGTCCAGTAATGATTAAACATCACAAATACTGGTTAACTGGAGCTGAGCTAAAAATTTGTTTAATTTAGAAAATGGTTCGGCTACAGTAAATCCACATGGATATGCTGGGTAAAATGAGCAGAAACTAAAGAGCTTATTTAACCATTTTGAACCGTATAATAACGAAACTGATATGAATCCCTCTAATAGACCATAGTCAGCGCACCATATTTAACTTCTGAGTGAAAATGAGGCTGTGAGGGATAGAAGGACAGTGTGTTCAATGGATCGTACTGTTGTTTGACAGCATACCAGTTCAGCAGTCTTTTCTGGAAAAAATAAATACGGTTTTGAAAGTTGTGAGTTATGGGAATACATGATTTTGGACTTTTCTAGTGTGCATGGCATTGTAAAGAATGAAAGACTATCCCTTACAGCCTCGTTTTCATCTGCGTAACATTTGATTTGGCATTTAACCTGACTAAGGTCTATGTAAATAACTATAGTTAGAATTGGAGGCCATTCAATTTTATTTGCCATTCAATTATGTTTATTGTAGGCATCAGATATTTCCAACCCGATATCACGGCAATTCGTACGAGATGGCTGATTCGTACGAATTTATCCGACCTCACTCATATGAGTTTGTTTGATTATTAGCTAATTCCTTCGTACATATTTTACGAGTTGCCCAATTCGCATGAATTCGTACAAATGACCTACCCCTGACCCCGCCCCTAAACCAACCCATCACTGGGGTTTAGACAAATCGTAAGAGTCAGGTCGTACAAATTCATGCGAATTAGCCACCTTGTACTCACTCGTACGAATTCGTACAAATTGGTCGTGAGATAACGTTGGATATTTCTGCTAAAATTCCTTTGGGGATATAAAAATATACACTAATTAATCAATAGTTGACATGCAGTAGAAGAAGAATATTAATGTATTGAAGAGTATAAAATGAATTGCATAACTCACAATAAGAATTCAATATTTTTTTGAGTTCATATTAAGCTTGCTGACTTGTAATTAGTGTCTTGACAAATCTGAGCACAGTTGAGATGTCTTCTGAAACTCAAGAGATCTTTTTCTCCATTTATTCTGAGAAATCCAGTAATTGAGGAATTAAAGATCTTATTTTTGCAGAGTGAGCATCGTGTTTTGTGTGTGTGATGCCTCTGTGTTTGTCTGTGTGCAGGTGATAGCGTGTGAACAGCAGTATGACTACTCGTATGATGCCCGCTGTGATGTGTGGTCTCTGGGCATCACTGCCATAGAGCTGGCAGACGGAGACCCGCCGCTGGCAGAGATGCATCCGGTCAAAGCACTCTTCAAAATACCACGGTAAGAGACACCAGGGGGAGCTATACTCACACAGCCAACGGGAGGACTAGATGGAGATAGACAGGGGAGATTGAGGAAAAGTGTAAAATAGGAATGAGTATTGTGAGAGAGAGAGAGACCGACAGGAATGGCCCCGGCGTTCACAGGCACATTGACACTGACTGAGAGTGACGTCACTCATACCCCTTTCACACAGAGCGTTGATCCCAGAAAATTGCCATATAATTGCTAGAGTGCCTTCTGTGTGAACGCAAACACTCTCCGGGATTGATCCCTGATTGATCAGTCCCCGAACGCTCCCTGTGGGAACAAAAGGCAGGATCAATGCCGTAAGGTGTGTGTCGTAGTGATGACGCTGAAGCTGAGATCGTTCATCGGCACAGTGCAACGGTACAAGATGCGCTTGTTTATGATCGAATCAGAAAAAAATGCACGAGCGTGGTTTCTCAAGAGAGAAATCTCAGATCATAAGAAAACTTAAGACGATGTGGAGACATTGTCTCATCCTGATGTTACGTGACTTTGCGGGATGTGTGTGAACGTATGCACAGGTTCCTGAAAATCACAGGCTGAGTAAATGAACCAAAATCAAAGATCCCGGGACACTTATCAGTGTATAATCTCTGTGAAAGTGGATTCACTGTCAGCAGAATGAAGAAGTTAAAAAAAACAATTAAAAACACTTAAAGTCCACATGATATCAAAATTGACCATATTTACTTTGTTTGCCTAAATTGATCGTTTTGTGGTGAACAATTTATCCATGCCAATCCACACAAAAAATTTTAATCTTTAATTAAAGTCTGAAAATGCCCCTTCCCTCTGCATTGGAGGACCTTCCCTGATGACGTAGGTTTGACGGTTTTGGTGTCTGCTTAACATCCGTAACCATGCCCCTCCAGCTGACAGTAGACCGGCTGAATGAAACACCTACTTTTCTAGATCCAATCAGGTGCAAGTTGAAAAAAAAAGCCACGCCCACTATTTTTCCTCATTTAGTATTCCGTTTCTCTCGGAAATACGTCACAACACTGAGATAAAGTCGGTTGTAACTTCCGGTTCACGCAGACTTTAAATAGGAGAGTAAACTCGAATTCAAAGAAACATGTTGGTTTTGTTTGGAACTGAAATATGAAACATTGTACAAATATTCTTCAACCTAAATTTTTGCAAAAACGTCCATATATTGACTGCAGTTTCTAGCTGAAATGAACAAGTAGTGGCAGTAAAACACCAACAACTTGCCTTTTGCCCTCATGTCGTTTCTCTTAAATTATGACTGTTATGTTTTGACATTTGCATGACATAATCAGCTTTATATATGGCTTTTCTGGCATAGTAAACTGTCTCGATAGCTCACCTGGTACAGCATTGCACTTGTTATGTGTAGTGCTCGAGTTCAAATGAAACATGAGTCTCGATAAAACAGCTCACAGACTTGTAGAAGCTGAAATGGTTTGGTTAGTAGATTTGTATCACATTTGATTTTGTTGATTAGGCTGGCATGAAACAGAAGTTGCAATAGTCTTTTCTTCCTTATTGTGATGTATATTCAAGTGAAATGGCTTCTCGAAGAAGTAGGGCGGGACTAGATTTTGTACATCGGGAATTCGCCTTTGGCTAAGCCACGCCCTAGAATGTAGATTGACCAATCACAGCGCAGCCAAGAACGAGCTCCACAGAGGTCTGACACTTTTTCACAGCGCTCCATTGACTTTAACACAGGCGTCTCATATTTTTGGTCTCGGCAGGCTATTACCGTCATAGTTTTATCAGAAATATGGTTAAACGTTGTGCCTGGGGCATTTGTAACACAAATACGCGTTTCCCAGAGAGGTTGGAGGGGGGTGTCCGTTTTTTTCCCTTCCCAAAACCGAAGTTTTTGGATTAAACTGTGTGGACGTCCTCACGGTCAGCGAAACCCCTCAAGGATCAACAAGCTCACTTTTGTGCTCTAAGATAAATTTAGCTTTTAAAGGGTTAGTTCACCCAAAAATGAAAATAATGTCATTAATGACTCACCCTCATGTCGTTCTAAGCCCGTAAGACCTCCGTTCATCTTCGGAACACAGTTTAAGATATTTTAGATTTAGTCCGAGAGATTTCTGTCCGTCCATTGAAGCTGTATATACAGTATACTGTCCATGTCCATAAAGGTAATATAAACATCATCAAAGTAGTCCATGTGACATCAGTGGGTTAGTTAGACGTTTTTGAAGCATCGAAAATACTTTTTGGTCCAAAAATAACACAAAATAAGACTTTATTCAGCATTGTATTCTCTCCCGGGTCTGTTGTCAATCTGCGTTCAGGACTCCGCAGTTACACTGATGGCGTAAGACGCTGATGACGTGTTATCTGGTGCGCCCGAGCTTCGTTTACAGTCTGAGGGAGACGTTTCCCTCAGACTGCGTTTCCCTCAGTCTATAAATGAAGCTCGGGCGCACCAGATAACACGTCATCAGCGTCTTACGTCAGCAGCGTCACTGCGGAGTCCTGAACGCAGATTGACAACAGACCCGGGAGAGAATACAATGCTGAATAAAGTCTTATTTTGTGTTATTTTTGGACCAAAAAGTATTTTCGATGCTTCAAAAACTTCTAACTAACCCACTGATGTCACATGGACTACTTTGATGATGTTTATATTAGCTTTATGGACATGGACAGTACACTGTATATACAGCTTCAATGGAGGGACAGAAATCTCTCGGACTAAATCTAAAATATCTTAAACTGTGTCCCGAAGATGAACGGAGGTCTTACGGGCTTAGAACGACATGAGGGTGAGTCATTAATGACATTATTTTCATTTTTGGGTGAACTAACCCTTTAACCTTACTGTGAAGTTATACTAGTTAGACAGTTGTATGCAGTTTTAGGTTATGATTTCGGTTCCCTAATTGTTGATACGCTAGCACACGCTGCTAATAAATACAACTTAATACTCGTGTAGTCCGTTTGCTTTGTAATAACGATTACATAAGTGTATAGAGACATAACGTTACCCAGCTTTGCATGAACAGTGTTGCGCCTTGATATTGTTAGTCCCAGCCTCCGTCTCGATTAGGATATGCGGTGGATAATTGATTGACTGTGACCGTTATGCTTTTGCCTCTATTTGGATGCCTTGTTGTTGCTTGCGTTTCACCGTATGTCTTGAATAAAGCCTTCGAACGCATACTGCAGCCCCTTTTGCCTACTTCTATCGGACACTTTATTTGCTGCTGTATAAAAGTTTGATAAAATTTCAGCAGGAAGAGCCGTCACAGCATAAGCCATGTTGATACCAAACCAGAGCCAAGATGAAGTTGACGGACGTAGCAACAGTAACTAAGGGGGGCGGGGCTTAGCCAAAGGTGAATTGGATTGTTGTGGTTTTCTATTGCTGTGATCTCATGTGAGTGACAGGTTGTCCCGTCCTGACTTCAGTAAACGCGTCATCAGAGAAGAGAAGAGATGTTGCAAGAGAGAGTGAATGTAGACACTACTCTTTTCACATACTGTTTTTCGCCTACTATATAGCAGGGAACTACACAATTTTGGATGCAGCCTGGCTTTTTTTTGCTACTGCCTCTTTAAGACTTCTATATAAATGTGACCTCTGTTATGTCAGCCTTGGCCAAGTTACTGAATACTGAATAGGTGTGTATGACTGTGTGGTCATAGGTTAATGAGCTGGTTGTGATGTCATTGACATGTACTGTGAACGTTTGAGCAAAGCATGTAAACTGCTCTGTCGTCGCTTTACAGACGAGCACTGAACACTATTAGACCAAAAAATGTCACAGCTGTCTTATAAAGACCTCGGAAAACTGTGTCAACTTTTAAAAGTTAAACATGACGGCACAAGTTGATGAGATGAATCAATGTAACTCCACAACCACTAAATAAATGTATCCACTAACCATTCAGAAACGTCCAGGTGCGTCTAAAAGTTGCAACCTCTTCCTGAGTCTCTGTAAGGCTGCACTTGCTACGGGTTATTTCTGAAATTTGACTGAAATGTGTATTTTGTTATTGCCAGAGTATCCGAAGAATGTAAAGGATCGGCCGTCTTCTGAACGGGGGCGGAGCAGCAGCTCATTTGCATTGAAAGAGACACACAAAATAATGGCGCGTTTTTGCTCACACCCAAAAAGGGGCAAATTTGACAAGCTATAATAAATGATCTGGGGGTATTTTGAGCTGAAATTTCACAGACCTATTCTGGGGACAGCAGAGATTTATATTACATCTTGTGAAAAGGGGCATACTATGTCACCTTTAAAGCGTGAACTGGCATATTAGTGCTTTATTTCATTGAATATTCCACCGTGCACTTCGTCATGCCTGGCTATATCCCCTGTCACACTCATGTAGCGTGACTGTTTTATTGCCACAGAATTGGGACATGTGTCATAATATTCTGATTAATGATAAATGATATGCTTTGATGATCTGACCTTCTGCCATCTCTATGATCACACCATTATCTCCCAGAATGCATTTGTTATGTCCTTTGATTGCAATTTTAATTTGTGATTAGCCACCCCCCCCCCCCCCTAGAAATAGAAGACTAGCATACTGCTCACTGAGTATATCCTGTTTTTTAAAGGTCACACTTTATATTAGGTGTACTAACACTTTAACTACTGTACTATGTGCTTGCATCAAAATTAGTGCAATGTGCTTATTGTTTTGATGTTGTATTGTCAATCAATCAATCAATCAATCAATCAATCAATCAATCAATCACTTTATTTATAAAGCACTATTAAACACAACTTCCGTTGACCAATGTGCTGTACAGCATAAAAAGAAGTAAAACAGAAGGAACTCTAGCAGAATAAAATCAACAAGGACAAACAGGACAGCTGCATCAACATTTATATATTGTATGACAAATGATAAAAACATTTTTTTAACCTAGTTTTAAAAAATGGACAGATTGAGCGCAGTTCTAATTTCAAAAGGCAGATTGTTCCAAAGTCCAGGAGCAGCAATGGAAAATGCTCGACCTCCTCTAGTCTTTAGCCTAGATCTAGGAGCCACTAAGTTTGCAGACCTAAGAGCTCTTGCAGGTTGATGACCTGTCAGCAGATCGGAAAGGTAGGACGGTGCTAACCCATTTAAGGCCTTAAAAACTAATCGCAAAACTTTAAAATGTATCCTATACCGCACCGGTAGCCAGTGAAGTGACTGAAGGACAGGAGTTATATGTTCCCGTTTACGCACTCCTGTCAAAACTCTGGCAGCAGCATTCTGAACTATTTGGAGACGATTTATGGAAGATTGAATAATCCCCAAATAAAGTGAATTACAAGAGGCCAGCCTTGTGGTAATAAAACGGTGTATAACTCTTTCAAAATTTGAAAATGAAAGGAAAGACTTCATTTTTACCAGGGTTCTTAGCTGGTAAAAGCTTGACTTCACAACTTGGTTGACCTGTCTATCAAGCTTTAGGGCACTATCCAACACTACGCCCAAGTTTTTGACAAATGGCTTAGCATAAGGTGCCAGAACTCCAAGATTTACATTTGTTGTGTCAAAATTGTGTTATTGTAAAACTTTGTTGCTACTATTGAGGTAGTATACGGGTAAATTTAGGACAGGTTTGGTTTAAGGGTGGGTAACTAGAGGCTAAAGTTTGAGAACAAACTTTGATGTTGGCTTGATAAAGCCTGAATGGCCAGCCTGAGTCAAAAGAGCTGTTTGGTGTTCTGGAGTTGGCAATTTTTTAATTTTTTTGTGACCCATGCTATTTTGTATTGTAATAAATACGCTTATTATTACAGCAAAATTATACATTCAAGTTAAAATTCACAATAAGTACAAGCAAATAAATTTGGTTTCAGGTTTGTAGGTGTTCAGGTACAGAAATTGAATAATCAAATGTCAAATAACAGTTATTTTTGTTAGTCTTTGTTAAATATAGATTGATCCTTGTAAAAGCTACAAAAGGTAACTCCGTCACGAGGAGTGATTTTTTTTTTTTTCTCTTTATCTGTTTTTTGTTGGATTAACATTAAAGACAGACAGCAGCTGGCAAGTCCAATGATACCTGATAGCTGTTTTCTTTCTCAACTAGTTTATGATAGCTGAATGTTTTCGACAATACTCGCCAAGATATCATGTTGCCACTTTTTTCTTTTCTTTTTTAAACATGCCGGATAACATCAGATTTTGTTCATGTGAGCTCCACTGATGCTGTCATTAAAGCCAAAGTTGGTGCAGGATTTACTTTGAGACCATTTTCAATCATAAATTGCTAGTAAATTTCTCAAATAAGTAGCAAGTTACACTTTGAATTGAACAACAAATTTTGAAAACTAAAATAGTATTTTCTCGTAAACGTACTCCAATAGTTTTACTAAATGTGATTTTTTTTTTTTTTTTTTTTTTTGCACTGCACTGCACGAAGACATTCTTCCTAATTTTTCAATTCGGCATTTTACTTCAGCATTTTTTTGTTGTGCTGATAATATAATTTGTAATGGAAAAAGGTAAATTTTCAAGTGAAAGTGCACTGCTTAATGAAATACTGAGAATTTAAAGATTTGTGTGTTTGTACCAGTGTTGTGGCTGTGCCTTAATGCCGCTTGAGGTTTCGATTATGAATGCTGGATATGAGAAATGATAATGTTAGAATACTGTGTGTTTGCCTTTGCAGGCCCATTTGTCATATAGTTTATGCCTCGGTGCAATAATCATGTCGAGTATCTACACCATCATGACGTGCTCCCTCTGCTTTTTCACCCAGCTGTCTCTCTCCCTCTATCTCTTGCCTCTACCTTTCTTTTTCTTTATTCTTTTCAAATGAAATTAGATATTTGGGCCATGGCGCATAAATCAGATGCGTGGGACCTTTAGCACGGCAGCGGGTGAATAAATCAGTGTTCGTGTGTGTACTGGGGCGTGAAATGATTCTGTTAACATGTCATCTGTCCGGGACGGCGTTCCCACTCTCAGACGGAGAGATTACGAGGGGGCGTGG
Source organism: Phoxinus phoxinus (assembly GCF_949152265.1). Taxonomy (NCBI): domain Eukaryota; kingdom Metazoa; phylum Chordata; class Actinopteri; order Cypriniformes; family Leuciscidae; genus Phoxinus; species Phoxinus phoxinus. The sequence continues at coordinate 8,024,848 of NC_136882.1, read as the reverse complement.
AGCGATCACAGATTTCAGTGCGAGATGTTTGACTCTTGATGAAGGCCATCAGAGGGAACTGAATACTGTAGCTGCTCATACACAAGCCTGGACAATCTCCAACCTGAATATGATTATTTGAGCTCGAGCTAACGTGTTTTTCTCACTGACATACAAGGATTCCTGGGTTTTTAATTAAGGGTAAATCATTTATATTTACTGAAAATATTTGAAGCCTGAGTTGGCTGTGGTGTAAAGTGGGCTGTATTTAATCCACTGCACTTAAAGGAGCACTCCACTTTTTGTGGAAATAGGCTCATTTTTCAACTCCCCTAGAGTTAAACAGTTGAGTTTTACCATTTTCGATCTCCGGGTCTGGCACTAGCACTTTTAGCATAGCTTAGCATATATCATTGAATCTGATTAGACCGTTAGCATCTCTCTCAAAAAAATGTCGGTCATTTTAGTCATTTTCTGTCGGTCTTAGTACATGATGTAACTACACTCTAAAAAATGCTGGGTTGTTTTAACCCAATTTTGGGTAAAATATGGACAAACCCAGCCATTGGGTTACATTTTTAAATCGCATTTTTGATCCAACGTTTGGGTTTGTCCATATTTGACCCAAAATTGGGTTAAAACAACCCAGCATTTTTTAGAGTGTACAGAAGACTAAATAGGAAAAATATCGAAACTCTTTTGGACATTTTGTTTTAAAGAGATGCTAACGGTCTAATCAGATTCAATGATCTATGCTAAGCTATGCTAAAAGTGCTACCGCCAGACCCGGAGATCGGCTGAATGGATTCGATAACGGTAAAACTCGACTGTTTAACTCTAGGGGAGTTGGAAAATGAGCCTATTTCCAAAAAAAGTGGAGTGTTCCTTTAATAGAGTTAAACCCTCATGATTAGCCATGAAAGATTTTAATTTGATTAGCTGAAATGTGTATTTCAATTGCATCTTTTAGGTTCAGTCACATTAGCGATATTACACAGCTCATGCAGAAGTCACTTTGAAACCAAGATCAGCAAACTATTGTGTTTTGGACGCTTGTCCGCAGAATGGGAATCTGGTGTTCTGGTGTTCCCACCGAGGGGTTAAGGTTTGATTGGTAGGCATGGTACAGTTAACCAATGGTTAGACCATTAAAAAATATATATTTCTCCATTGACACCATTACATTTACATTGTATGCATACATTTTATGGCAGATGCTTTTATCCAAAGTAAAGTCCATTCCATTCGAGGTTTACATTTGATCAGTTCAAGCATTTCCTGCGAATCGAACCCATGACCTTACTGTACGGTTTAAGATACAGAAATGCTTCCTATTCAAAAGTAGACATTTATTCTGACAAGATACATTTTTGGGAAGCAACATTTTATATTTTCCTTGACGTCACAGTTCAGGATAGTCACTAGTGAAGGGTTTGGTACTGTCTATCAGCCAATGAGTGTTGCCACGACATAATTTCCCTGCGATTAGAAGTTTAGCATACTTGTAAAAAGAGTACCGGTACTTGTTCCTGAAACTTACTTAGTTACTTAACATACAGAATATACTTAAGTGTTTTAGACACTGAATTGCATGTTAACTGAAAATGTAATATAGTTTCAATTCATAATAAATGCAATTAGATGAACCGTTGAGTGCTTTTTTGACCCACTTAAGTAGGACTTAAGTATATCTTTAGATATCATTTCATAATCACTTCTATTGTCTTTGAATTATAAGTGAATGTACTGACAAGCATTTATTACAACAGAAACTTGTCATATATCTGCAATTACACATTTGTAATGATGGAGTTAAAATATATTAACTTTAAGTGTGATTTTGAAAAACAAAGTTAAAATTTATAATACATTTAGTATGTTAGTCAGCAACACATTAAAATAATTGTACTTCTTTAATTATTAAAACAATTATTTAAATTGCACTTTAAAGTCAAACTTTTAATTCGACATTACAAAGCGCACTTTTTAAAAGTGTTTTTAAGTGTAAGAAACATAGTCCTGAAAGCGTACTCTCTTGAAGTATATTTAAGTGACCTATTTCATTAACATTATATTATCCGCAAGGTTTTTTTTTTTTTGTCCACAATGTTATACCAGAACTTTTTCTAGGTGGGTTCTTTCTCACACGCTGACTATCACTGTTATTGTATGTTTTTAACTGTTGTGCTGTGTCTCTAGCTCCTTTTATTCCTGATATGTCTGCTCTCCCAGTTAATCTAGGCGTCCCCCCCCTTTAAGATTTGAAGGGCACATTCTTAAGTGGACTCCTTTTTCACAAGGATATTCACATATATCTCCAGCTCAGGTAACTGACTTTCGTTACATACTGTTATGTACTGTTCCTTACTCCGGGAGTCCTGCCAACTGCCGCTGAGATGAATGTGAATGCTAATGGATAGATTTCACTATGTATTATTGACCTCATTAGTCACTAGCATACCTCTTAACTAGCTTAACCATTACTAACAAGCATTAAACAACCTGGACATGAACAGCATGGAAATTCACATTAGTCGTAGCGATTTTGTCTATTTTTACCACAGTGGCAAATCAGTGGCAGTGTAGCATGAGCATGTATGGGAACGTAAAAACGACAATATGCAGTACATCACTCTTTAAGATTGTAAGTTTCTGTGTTTCGCTGGTGGCAGGACTTTGCCTTCATTTCCAATCGCCTACAAATAATTTTATCAGTATGGCCAGGCCACTGGGAGGTTGAGAAATTGTGGAGTCTTTTGTATGTGGCAGATTAGTATTGACAAAATGTCTGCCATGCCATATATCATCCGAAACCGGTGTGGCCTCAGAGCTTGTGTTGGAGTCATGTTTGTGTGTCCATCTGAGGCTTATTTTACCTACAGCAGTGACATTAGTTAGTCAACTTTTGTAGTACATGCAGAAAGGGTGTGTAGGCATGAGATATGTTTAACTTTATGCAAATGAAGAATGACTTTAGGGAGCGACAACCAATAGAAGTGAATAGTGAAGTGTTGGCGGCAAGATTGAGGATTTGGTATAATTTATGATATATTTCTGTGGACATACGGTGGTACTCGTCGTGCTGACTACGAGCCTGAATGGTTTCGTGAACCCGGACGGGCGCTTGAGATTTCTCAGCAGATAAATAGCCACGATGGCAATGCACACTCCATCTTTACTGTTAATTATTTTATGTACTGATTCCATTTATATTTAGTCTTTTCCCTTTCAAAATGTTAGCGCTAAGAAAACTGAGATTTTTTTGAAAACTCCAAAACTGAATACATGCAAAACTTGTTAGTTATAAAGTCAAATTCTGAGGGGAAAAACGACTGACTCGAGTTTATATCTTGCAATTCTGACTTTATAATTCGCAAAAAAAAAAAAAAAAAGTGAGAATTGCGAAATGTAAACTTGCAATTGCGAGAAAGTCAGAATTGTGAGAGTGGTGGAAACAAGCTTCATACTTCTCTAACAGGTTTACTCCTTACTCCGTTTTGTTTTTGTTTTTTTGGGTTGAAATATGACCTAGACATGTTCTTGACAGGTATAATGAGATTCACACTTATGTATATTAATATATCCCTCCCTCCCTATGTTTGTGTCTAGCTTGTCATCTACAGCGTAACAAACTGATGTTGTGAGCAACATGGCTGACAGCGTGACTGTTTCCCAGTCAGAGTTTAGTGGCTCTGCGGCCAGATTAGAATAAACCGAGCGTGTTTACATCCTGTTTGCGTGTGCTCACAAACACCCAATGAGGGTGAACACCACGGCAGAATTTACCCAGCACAATAGGAGCGCCATCAGCGACGTTGCCTTGACTTTGTTATGTATAAGCAGCTCTCTACAGCACTGCAACATCAAGGCGAGCGTGTGGCTGCAGGCACGCATTATATTTTGCATTGAAGGAGTCGGTTATTTTCCTTTGATGTGTTCTTCAGAGACGACGGCCTGTCTGAATATCTATCAAAGCACCCAGTGACTTAGAGCAGCGCAGAATGACAGATTACTGTGGAGAAAAAAAAGAAAACTGTGTTTAACGGGGGTTGGTTTGTATGCCTAATGCTTTGTTCTTGGTGATAGTTTCTGATGAAAGACAGAGAAGATGTGTTTTTAAGTAGTGTGTCTGTCCTTCGACCTGCACTGCTCTTTACGTCTGTTTGAGACTTCAGTCAAGCCAAAATGAGATTAACAGTCATCGAGAGAGAAAAAAGGAGATATTGAAGCAGAAGTAGAGGGAATATAAATAAAAAGATGAGAGCGCCACATACATATTTGCCTAAAAACAGACCATCAAGCAATAAGACACTGCAGAGCAGACAGGGATGAATTGTGAATTTAATCATATTTCTGTTCCTCTTCCTGTCCTTGTTGCAGAGCTTTTACTGGAAAATCAGCGTTGGCCCATTTATTTTGTTGTCATCTGTGTGGATTCTTACAAAATGGTATTACTTCAGACTTTAGAAGCTTCATTCATCAAGGTCAAAAGTAAAAGGATTTTCACCTGGTTCCTGGTCCATAACCACCATAGACATGGTTCTGTTGTGTCTTTTAATGACTTTTCTATGATCTTTGGACAGGATTGTTTTGTCACAATTTTTTTTTTGTACAAATTATTTTACTTATTAGCCATTATTATGGAAATTATAAGTACACACTTGGCTCGCTTGTTTCGGAACCTGGTGCCTTTTCTCCCATAGTTTGGTTCATTTAGGCATTTTTGAACATGGCAATCGAGCTCGGATCTGCACCAAAACAATCGCTCCGAGATTGCCTGAACGAGGTGGTCTCGGCCCAAATGAAAACAAACTCTGAACTGGTTCGGTTGAGGTGAGAATGCAATCCGACCCAACGGACCAAGCGTTATCAATTCATAATGGGAAATGTGCTATTTCCCATTATGCATCAGTATCAGGTCAGAATTATTGGCACCCTTGGTAAATATGATCAAAGATGGCTGTAGAAATAAATCTGCATTGTTTATCCTTTTGATGTTTCGTTCAAAGAAATTCACAAAAATCTAACCTTTCATTGAAGTAAGTGATTTGGAAGAAATCACATGATTAAATAAATATGACTAAAATATCTCTGAAGTATATTCCCATTCATTTTTACATATTTTTTATCACACCAGGGTGATGAACATGGAATATGAATTTGTCCAGCCATGACTTCTAGTTTCACAGGAATCTAAAAATGTGGAAACACAAAGACCAAATTCCCTTAATCACCCATTACAATGAGTAAAACCACAGAATATAGTTCTGATGTGCAGCAAAAGATTGTTGAGCATCACACAATAGAAAGTGGATGCAAGAAAATAGCTAAAGCATTGGAAATCCCCATTTCCACCACCAGGGCAATAATTAAGAAGTTCTAATCAACTAAAGATGTTACGAATCTGCCAGGAAGAGGACGTGCGTCTATATTGTCTTAATAGACGGCGAGGACGAGAGTTTGAGTGGCCAAAGACTCTCCAAGAGTCACAGATGGAGAACTGCAGAGATTAGTTGAGTCTTGGGTTCAGAAAGCCTAAAAAAATGATCAAACAGCTTCTACATCATCACATGTTGTTCGGGAGGGTTTCAAGAAAAATCTCCTCGCTCATCCAAAAACAAACTCCAGCATATTCAGTTTTCAGACAAGACTGGATCTTCAAATGGGACTTATGGTCAGATGAAACTAAAAAAATACCTTTTGTGGCCATCTGGTGGGTTTGGAGCACACAGGGATGAAAAGTACCCCATGCCCACTGTTAAATATACTGCTGGATCTTTAATGACCTGGGCATATTTTTCTGCTGGAGGTCCTGGACATCTTGTTCAGATACTACATGGCATCATGGATTCTATCAAATACCAACAGATATAAAATCAAAACCTGACAACCTCTGCTGGAAATCTTATAATGGGCCGTGGTTGGATCTTCCATCAGGACAGGATAATAATTCAAAACAAACATCAACACAAAAATGTGTCACTGAGCACAAAATGAAGCTTCTGCCACGACTATCTCAGATATCTCCTCAGCTGAATCCTGTAGAAGATGAGTGGGCTGAACTGAAGACGAGAAGCACCAACATGGATCTGGGAATCTGAAGGATCTGGAGAGATTCTGAATGGAGGAATGGTCTCTGATCTCAAACTCATCTGGCATTATAGGAGAAGAGCTGTTATCTTGGGAAAAGGAGATTGATAAAAATAGTGAATAAAACGGTGCTAATAATTGTGGCCAATGTGCTTTGAAGAAAAATGTTTATTGAAAGAGATTTCCCCCACATTTCCAATTCTTTTACTTCAATGTAAGGTTGGAATTTTGTGATTTAAAAAAATAAAAGATCAATAGGATTAACAATGCAAATTTATTTTTACAGGCTTCTTTGATTCATATTTACCAAGGGTGTCAATAATTCTGTTAAAAACTGTATATATGTATTATTATATGTATTTATACATTATAAATACTTAAATATATATAATTTAACAGCCAGAGCAGGAATCAAGGCTACATTTGTATAAGTGTTTGCATGTTTTAGATAAAGCCACAATAAGCACGCGGATCAAACTTGTCAATCCATCTTGATAGATGTCTCAGAGGAACGTAAACAGGTGAACTCTGACCAATAAGTGGACAGTTTTACTCACATGTGACTTGAATGAACACATTTTGGTATGCTTTGAAATGTTGCCTTGTGAAAGCGAACCGAACCAAGAAGAAAATGCAACATTGTAACAAATGAAGTCCCTGTCTCAGAACAAGCAAACGATTTACAGGTCTGGAAAGGCACGAAATGAAAATACTTTATTACATTATTACAAAGTCAACTTTTTAAAAGTTAAGAAACAGTGATAGAAATGTACTCTTTCTTTAAACACACTTAAGTGTCCTTTTATTTCATTAATATTATTTTATCTTTCAAATTACATTTAAGATATGAAGAACACTACAAGTGCTCATTCAATATAATTAAGCACACTTCTGTTTCACAAGGGATTGAGTGAATGGATTTAAACAAATACACCTTTTTAGTGTACAAATGTCTCTAATAAGTCAAAGAGGCTGGAGTGTATGTTGTTTAGAAAGACACATGCTGCCCTTAAAAATGATGTTTTCTTAGATGGCCTAAAACTGTCCCTGAGTTTGAGGCCTCAGAGCATCCCAGCTACTCAGATCTGCTTGTGTGTTAATAAATGAGCCTGTGAGTGTGTGTGTGTGTGCTAATATATGGGCATGTGAAAGTGTGTGTATGAGTTAATAGATGGCTCTGTCTGAGTGTAGCTGACAGAGGGATTATTCGCTCTCATAACTCGGCAGCTCTGCGGACAGATGTTGCCTGCCAGACACTCGTTTGTCATCCCGCAGCAGGCCGACGCGTCCCTGGCCCACACTCTGTGTCTAAAAGACTTAAACACTTACAACTCCACCTCACTGATATACAGCAGCTCATCTGAGATACGACCCGCTCGACTGAAGAGCTGAAGACTCGCTTCTCTGCAGCGAACACTCAAAACTGAAGTGCTGATGGGTTGTGGGGTTCGATATATACTTCAGTCACTATTGTCACTCAAAAATATATGGAAAAAAAGTCTAAACAAAAGGTTGGGTAGGTCTCATTACACAGCAAAATCCCCAGAGTTAAATGAACTCTGCTCAGAGTACATGGTCCCGCTCTAAAGAATTAGAGTTAAAGTTAATGAGACAATTAGGCCTAAGTGATTCATTAAATGATGACCAAGCATTAGTGATGAACACCTGCTGGTAACAAGCAGAATCACTGAAGGGAAGAGAAACACAAGAACTACAGTACGGCTGACTTCCAGCCACAGCCTTAGATGAAATCAACTGAAGATAAAAGAAGATATTAAACTCCGGTTTCACAGACAGGGCTTAGATTAAGCCAGGATTGGGCTTTAGTTAAATAATATTATTTTTTTTATTACTGATGTACATCTCAAGACAAAACAATGGCACTGACGTATTTTAAGATATGTCACTTCAAGTTGTTGTCAGTTAAGACAACTCAAACATGCATTTTAGTGTGGGACTAGGCTTAAGCCTTGTCTGTGAAACCGGCCTTAAATCTCTTAAGATCTCAGCAGAGGAGGATTAAACAACTCCACAAACAGCATTACCAGCTTCACTTATTACGCACCAGATTGACTTTAATTATGTCATTCATCTACAGAAGTTCTTTTTGAGAATTAACAGAGGTTTAGAATTAGAATTAATAAAGTGTTTCCTTTAGTTCGACAGTTTGACTCTTGGCTTTTTATGTGAGTTTGTGGTCTTTGTAACAGTGTTTACCAAAACACATAATTTGGTGCAAAGTGCGCCAGAAACAAAGGCGATCAGGTGATCTAGTTTCCAGCACAATAAAATAGAATAATTCACTAATCTTATCCTTGACCAGAAGTGGTTATTTGTTATTAACATACTATAATCACCAAAATACTTTCTTGCTATGGATCAGACATTCTGAATTTTGATTTTTAAATACATTGTAGGATTTTTTTTTTCGACACACACAGACATCAAGAATCAGCATATGAATCTCAACAACGGTGACATGCTTCATGCCACAATGCATGCTAGGAGCCATGAGTTTTATAATACTCATTTGGCGTATGAATGAGTGAATGAATGTGTGAATGTGAGGCAATATGTAAAGCACTTTGGTGGCCATGGGTCTGTTAAAGCGCTATATAAATGCAGTCCATTTACCAATATGGTGGCTCCCAGAATGCATTGTGGCATGAAGCATGTCACCATTGTTGTGTCTAAAGATGTATTTTATTACTTTATTCCCCAAATCGACCTCCTGACAGGGTTATTATCGTTAACTAAAACTAAAAACATGAAGATGTTTTTTTTAATACTCTACATCAAATAAACATTAACTTAAATAAAATAAAATATAAAAACTTAAACTTATTTTGTAAGCTAATTGCCAACGCAATATTTCTCATGTTTGTTTAGTTTTAACTGAAGTACTAAAATAACTAAAACTAAATAAACTAATCCTAAAAACTAAAACTTAATAAAAACACAGGCATGTTAAAAAATGAACTAATAAAAACAACACCATTATTAAAACTTGAGAGCTAAAAAAACTGAAAATATCAAATTAAAATCCTATTCAAGATATTAACAAAATATCAATGATACTAAAATAACACGGCCTCCTGAACATCTAAACCAAACATTGTCAGAATAATAACACAGCAATAATATGCTGCATTTATAACCTGAAATCTGCAATTATTGTATGAAAGTTCTGGGAGATTTTTGATAGTGACGGCATAAAGAGAAGTTAGAAGAACATATTGATTTTAGTGCAGGACTGTAGAGAGGTAAAAGTATTTGATTTCTAGCCTTTTATACTAGAGACGCTGTTTTGAATAGCTGTTCTTTGGCACAGGTCTGTACCTGAAAGATGTGTTTGTGTTTTCTGGTTTTCTTTGTGTGAGGAGATGAATGCGAACAGACATTTGTTCTGAACAAACACAGTTGTCCCTTTAGATTTGTCATTTATTTACCATCACTAAATGAGGTCAGTCCAATACGTTTGCTTCTGTCTCATTCAAGCCTGTTGTGTCTTTGTGTGTTTTATCTGCAGGAACCCATCGCCCACCCTACGCAAGCCTGAGCACTGGTGCAGGAGCTTTAGCCACTTCATTGCTCAGTGAGTACGACAGCTTTATCATTCTGTCCCTGTACAGAGGAAACTCTCACTCTGATGTGGTTTCTCACTAGTATTAGGTTTTATCTTTTCCTTGGTCAAGCAGTGGTGGACAAAGCACGCAAATCCAGTACTTTAGTAAAAGTACAGATAACCTAAAGAAATATTTTAATATTTTTTTTGTATTTTTGTAATATTTTAAGTATCAAATGTAAAAAGAAAAGTATTGATTGATGAACCATGTTTATTATTTATTCTAGCCAGCAATAGTCAGACATTTGTCAGAAACCAAGAAAGATAAGTGCAGACATTTAATATGTATTTACCTTCCTTAAAAATAAAATTGTACCCTATCAAAAATTTTTTAACTTCAGTATACTTAAAATATCAATTAAAGTTATTGATAATTCAAGTGTGCAAATAAGTGAAATATTATTTAAAAAGTAGGAAACACTAAATTTTAGTTTGTCAGGGTTTCATAACAATATACAGGGCTTGAAATTAACTTTTTTGCTCACCCAGTCACTGTGGCTTGTGGTTTTCCAAAGTTACTAGCTCTCAGCATTTTCACTGGCCTGAGTTATGACATCGATACCATGGGGAAAACTGCCTTATAGATGTTTTTAATATTATCTCATAATTTGGCAGCCGGATTATTAGGGTACTGTCACTTTAAGACCTGGCACACTGATCTAGTATACTGTTACCTATGTGTTTTCTTTCTCAACTGTTTACGTTCATTTAAAACATAACTGACTGTTTACGTGAATACTCACCAAGACAGACATTTTAACATTATTTTGTGTGTATTTGACTGTTTAAGCAGTGAAAAATAACTACATTTAGTACTGAGAGTTGGCTCTTTGTGCGATCACATTGGGTGTGAACATAACATTTGTGGGAATTAGTACAATTTTGCACAATATGCGAAATCCCACGCCGTAATTCAAGCCCTGTAAAACCAACATTTTTCATCCGGATCAAATTAAGCGAGTTTGTGTGTCACTCGCTGTCTGAGAGATGAGAGAGAGAGAAAGTTTATTGTGTATCTATTCAGTGGGAAACGATTATGGGAAAACGTTTCAGATATTTCAGTATCGATATGTATCGAAAAACACTACATTGCACTTCATTTATTATTTCAGATACCATTTAAAATACCAACAGATAAAACATATAAATCTGACTGTCTCTGCTAGAATTCGTTGGATCTTTCATCAGGACAATGATCCAAAACAAACATCAAAAATAAGTCACTGAGCACAACATTAAGCTTCTTCCCTGACTATCTCATGTTCCCTGAGCTGAATCCTAGAAAACTGAAGAGGAGAGTGTATCAACATGGATCTGTGAATCTGAAGGATCTGGAGAGATTCTGTATGGAGGAATGGTCTCTGATCTCGTGTCAGGTGTTCTCCAAACTCATCAGGCATTATAAGAGAAGAGTTGTTATCTTGGCAAAAGGTTGCAAAAAGCATTTAATAAAAGGGTGCCATTCATTGTGGCCAATGTAAAGAGAAAAACATTTATCAGGTTTTTTTTATTTTATAAGCCATATCAGCTTTATTGCTTTATAATTGAAGTTTGCATGTTGAAACGCATCCAACTGAAACCAATATCAACATTTAAATAGTTGAGAAGAGTCACAGCGCTTGTCTTGGCAAAATAATAAAAGTGTGCCGTTAATTGTGGCCAGTGTTTATTAGAGAAAAACATTTAACAATGAGATTTCCCCCCATTTTCAATTGTTTTACTTTAATAAACGGTTACATTTTTGTGAATTGTTTGAATAAAAGTTCACAATGCAGATTTAGTGCTAGTGCTACCAGAAAATAGTGCTAGTCAACAGACAGGAGAAGACACGCATAACAAACCAGAACAAGATGAACAAAAGGAATATAAAGAGAAGGAGGTGACAAAACAGACTGAACAGGAGGAGGGGAACAGACCAAAAGAACAACCCAAACAAGATCTGACACAAAAAGCACAGAAAGACTAGATATGATCGGAGTGACACTGACAGCTTTTTTTGTAAAATGTTTTGTTTTAGTATTATCTTTATATGATCAAATTAGTATTATCAAATGACTCCTGATATTTTCCATATCTAGTGCAATGACATTCTGATCATCTAAATGCATTGTGGTTCTTTACCTCTATTCTGTCTCTAGGCTCAGCTGTAATTTCACTTGACAAGGCAAACTGGCTATTTCTGTATGAGCAAAACATGCAGTGAGAACTTCCCACAAGCGCTGCTCAGATATACGGTGTAATTCCTGTTAGAGAGCCTGTAAATACAAGAGGCACAGCTCTGTGTGTATAAGAGCAATGATTATTATTTCATTATTGAGAATGAAAACATCAGAGAGAGGGATGTTGTGTGCACAGCAGGAGGGCCGTGAATGCTAATTGACTCATTTATTTGTGTTAGTTGTTCATTTGTCAGTGTGGCGGCTCTGCCGGCCGCTCCTGATGAATTAAAAGCACAGACGGAGTCATATTCATAAAGTGTGTTTGTGTGTGTGTGTCTGTGTGCGGGTGGGATTTTATCCTGACTGCTCTTTAAGTGCTCATGAGTGTCTACTCTATGTGTTCAATTTGCCACACAAATGGTTTGGTGTTGTGGTTAAAACTCAAGGTTGGATGTTCTTTCTGGGACCACAATGGTTAAGCCATTAACTATCAGCATTGTGCCCTTGAGCAAGGCACTTAACTGCAGGTTATTCCAGGGGAACAGCGCTTTTGAAAGGTTTTGAAGGCTCAGTACTGTAGGATACCTGTGGAAGTTTAAAATGTTTTCCTGACATTCCCTCTTCATTTCCTCAGGTTATTTTATATGGAAGGAGGGGGGCGTCGAGGATACAAACTTTGGGAATGGGAACCGCTGGTCTATATAATTTAAATCAGATTTTCACTTTTCACAATTCATTCAAAAACTGATTAGGCCCATCCTACTTTTTTTTCTTGTTTGATCAGCCATTTCTCTGGGAAATACATAAAACAGAAGTGAAGTCAGCTGCAACTTTCATGCTTACTTTAAGATGAGACATTTTTTTATAAATACAAATGTTATTTTGAATAGACTTTTATAAATATAAATATAATTTTGTGGTCTTCTCACTCAGCAAGGCAAAGCAATATTGATACAATTCACCTTCACGCTAAAGGTATTTAAAGCTTTTGGAACTCATTATTAAGAAGTTATGATTAATTTAATATACTGAAATGGGTAACACTTTATTTTACAGTGTCCTTGTTACATGTACTTACCAACTAACCAAATTCTAGTCCTACCTTAACTCTATAGTAAGTACATGTTGTTAATTAATATTAATCAGTTCTTAAATGTATAATTACACTGTAACAATGAAGCCTTAAAATAAAGTGTAACCCTGAAAAGTTATGTTTACTGTAGTTAAAAATAGACTGTAATAAACTATATTTTAATTTAAGTTGTGATCGATAGTTCAATTATGACAACTCTCTGAATAGTTTCAACATGCTAATTAATATGACAAAAGTTATGTTTCCATCTGCCTATTTTTATGCACATTTTGGAATATCGCATAAATAAATGCTGGATGGAAACACCAAGATGTGCATAAATTATATAACTGTGCATAAAATACCGAATTTTATCCGATAAATCAACATGGACATAAACGTTTGAAACACGTAATAAATACCTCAATGCGCAACAATAAAAACTCACGTGACTTTTCCTCAACAGTGGATGTGATTGGATAATTGTACTAACCAGTCTCAAATGTTGGTTTGATCATTCTTGAATGCCTGAGCTAAAGTCTGTCATCAAAATGACAGTAGCGTCTCACATGATTGCGTTCCCGAACACCAGGCATCTAAATGTGTTTCGTCCGTGCGCTCTGAGATGCAAGTCATTTATGATGTTGGAGAAAGATTCCCAGTATTGATAGGAAAATGCAAGTGTTCGCGCCCGCGCCTCCGTGCCATGCAGTGCGCGCTCCACATTCCCCACAAACCCTTGGATAATCGTCAAAATCTTGTGTTTATTTGTGATAATCTTAGCCCTGTGTTATTATTGTCTAACCCGTATTATGAATGACATTTGACAAATTGCTTTGTTCCTTTTTTGGATAAAAGCATCTTCTAAATATGTAGCCTAATAAATGTTATAATAATGATGATAATTATCATTATTATTTGCGTACACGGACCCCAAACACACCGCGTCTTCTAAGTCAGGTGACTGTAAATGAGCAAAAACTGTTTCCATTGCAGTTTTGCGAAATATTCCTTTTTCGAATTGCCTGAAAAACCACCTCATGCGAGCGTAAAAACTTTTTCGAAATTGACATGTTTCCATTGTGCGTATTTTCAATTTCAATTTGCGCAATTTGAAGGGTAATGGAAAAGCGGCTACTGACAGTAATGCAGCGCAATATGAAAGACTTCGTCTTAGGTTTAACATGAAACTAATAATGAACAATATGAAACTAAAACGACATAAGCTTAATTTAAAATGGCTTAGGAAGGCTATTTAGAGGTGGATAAACGCACTTTGGAGGTGGATAAACGCACTTTGGAGGTGGACAAACGCACTTTGGAGGTGGGTAAACGCTATTTTTGAATTTTGGGAGGTGCGCAAACGGCGTTTACATGCGTTTAGCCTCCACTACATCCCTGGTTAGCAACCTTAGATGGAAACATAGCTAATGTTAATGTGTTTGGTATTGGAGAACCAGATCTGCTTTGCACCCTCCCCGGAGAGCAAGTATGGACTTCTGCCAGTAGATACACAAACATTCTGCTGTGAGCATGTAAGATATGCTACTGCATGAATAGACATACACGAATCCTGTTGCAGATCTAGACAGGTGGAGCTGGGGGAGGTGGAGGGGTTCAGAGGAAGCTCATCTCAAACTCTGAACCAGACTTTTTGGTAACACTTTATTTTGATGGTCCCTTTTGAACATCCTGTTGACTATAAGTCACTTTGCAACTGCATGTCAACTACTGTAGCAGTCATTAGAGTATTAGTAGACTGTCTGCTTAATATCTGCTAACTCTTTATTGTGATGGTCCTCAACAGACATTCTACTGACTATTGACCCTAACTTTGCAACTACATGTCAACTTATTCTAACCCTAACCCTACCAGTCTACAAATTCTCTACAAACACTATAGTAGAGATGTAAGTGCAACGTTACTTATAGTCAGCAGAATGTGTTAAAGTGAAACCGACCATTTAAATGTATTATTTATTTATTTCAGGTTTATTTCACAGGGATAATGCAAACTAATAATACATAAATAAATGTACAGTGTGCCAAAATTAGCCAAAAGGCTATTTTACATATGCTGTCCCTGGACAGATCTTAATATTTCACAACTAAAAAATATTTTAAAAAAAGATTGAAATAGTACATACAGGTTAATATGAATAAAAAAAAATTACTAAACCAACATATAACATATAACAATTGGTCAATATCAACAACAACACCAACTCACACATACTGTACACACACAAGCCAAACTGTCAGTCCAAAAAACAATATAGCTGGGACAATAACCAACAACA
The DNA here is from genome assembly GCF_949152265.1 of Phoxinus phoxinus. Classification (NCBI taxonomy): domain Eukaryota; kingdom Metazoa; phylum Chordata; class Actinopteri; order Cypriniformes; family Leuciscidae; genus Phoxinus; species Phoxinus phoxinus. The sequence goes on along the minus strand of NC_136882.1, from coordinate 8,009,623 downwards.
GAGGTTTCACCTATCTAAACACAAATGAGCCAGACAACCTCATCGGCATAGCACAAGCAGCAAAAACAAACAGGCAGGACAAAGAAGACAGGATAGCAGCAAGATTTCATGTCAAATGTAATGTTGACAGTCCTGACTACCTGTTAGCCACTTCTTTAAGTTTATTTTAAAAGAAGCGCAAGTTTAAAAATTCCTAATGTGAATTGGAATGAGGAATTGAATTGGAATTGAAATATTGAGCAAGCAAGCTCATTTGGCTGCAGAATCAGCAGAGGTTAATCAGCTTGTGCCATGTAGTAAATAATGTGATTGCCAACAGATTGCTTGGAAAGGATACCAGAAGCTTACATTGTGTTTGCTGAGATTTTATTAGAAACACTTAATAGGTTATAGGCATGCATCGAGTCCAAGTTGAAGAGGCTTTAGTGTCCACAACATGCTCCCAGTGTCATTATTCAAAAAACTGACATTCGTTTGTATACATCTGTTTGTCTAATTAGGATGTGATCATTAATTAAATGCATGAAAAATACACATATACTCGCACAAAAAAAATTGCAATACTTCACTCAGCATTTGTGTTTGGCAAAATAAATGTTCTTCAACCCAGATGAAGCTTTTTATAGACATCACACTAAAAACTGGGTTTTTAAGAGCATTAGATAATAAATAATTCTGCCGCATAAATCCTGTGTGTGTGTGTGTGTGTGTGTGTGTGTGTGTGTGTGTGTGTGTGTGTGTGTGTGTGTGTGTGTGTGTGTGTGTGGGTGTGTGTGCTGCTACAGTAAGTGTATAGGCACATTGTGTTATCACCAGGTGCCGGCTGTTTGTTCTCTGCCTGTGTGTATAACCGCACACTGTTCTGAATGCGTGTGTAATTGTGCAGCTGAATGTCTTCTCCTCTGCTATCAGTGTGCCTGCTGTTCAGACCCTCATGCCGTGTGCTAATGACAGACCCCTGGGCCCAATCTACAAGAGCTGGTCTCAGCCCAGCCGTTTAAGTCTAGAGTAAAGCAGGACACTGAGATTTAGACCGACACTGGAAAATAAGGAAAACGAAAAAAGAAAGAAATCCAAACTGGATAGATTCAATTCAATTCAATTCAAGTTTATTTGTATAGCGCTTTTCACAATACATATTGTTTCAAAGCAGCTTTACAGAAAATGCATTTCAAAAATATACATACAAAAATACAGTTAGTTAATCATAAAATTTAGGGCATAACATATCGCCGGCGTTGGGTCGTCTCATCACAGGCGTTGGGGCATCTGAAGTCTCCATGAGAGGCTGGATACATAACTGGAGCTGACGAACTCTATTTGAGTTATATTATATTAGATGAGGAGAAAGGCATTCGTTTAGAAGAATATGGTAAAAGACGTTTTGCAAAACTAAATTCAGCTAATCACTAGCCTTTTTTTTTTCGGGCTACAAAAAGAGAATAATAATTAAAAAAAAGCCAGACTCATGCTTGTCCATATAATGGCAGTGAATAGCAAAATTTAATTTTTGGGGGGCAGATTTCCTTTTGTTGTATTGCGTCACATTTTATCTTGATTTTTCACAACTTGTATGTTTCTCTGGTCGAGTCTGAGTGAACTGGGGATCTAAGTCTCATGAACGCGCAGTCGTGCACAGCGGCCAAGGTCAGGATTTTAGTGAAATAAAACTTTACATTTCTGTTTGTTTTTCACCAAACCCTATCATATACCCCAGAACACTTGGAATAAATGACAATGGGATCATTCTGTGATACTTTTGCATCTTTAAAAAAAAAAAAAGATTGATGCTGTTCCCTATTCACTGCCATTATACTGTATGGACGAACGCAAAAAAGCGGGACATTTTTTAAATTTCAACTTTTTTGGTCCAAAAAAGAAAGAACAGATATAGGCTACTGCATTAGAACAACACCAGAGTGAGTAAATTATGACTTAATTTTAATTTTAGTGTGAACTACTAAACCTTTAAAAAGTGCACTGTAAAAAACAGCCACATTTTGACAGTAACATGCTGTTTTCCATTAAAACAGTAATATACCGTAGAAAAAAAATGCGTTCTGGGTGATATATGTCGTTTTCAAGAAAGTAGTCTAGGAATATACTGTGAATTAACAGCGATCAAAGTCGACACTCAGAGGCTGTGTTCCAAATCACACCCTATACCCTCATTCACGTTCACTAATATAGTCCACTTGACTAAGTGAATAATTTCATAGTTAACCCTCAGGGGTCTGAGGGGTTTTGTGGGTCCTGGAGGTGTTCTGACATGCTCTGATAATTGTGCTTATTTCTGTTACTTGTGACATTTTCATGGCTAAAATCTTATTACACTGCATTCAGCACAAACTCTGCTACAATAATATGTCAGCAGCATGTATGTAAAAGTTTGTAGATTTGAGATGATAACATTTATGCGTGGTTTGTGAAAATGACAAAAAAAAAAGTCACTGAAATGAGGTTATGAAACCCAAACTGATTATTTATTCACAAGACTTTTGAAAATTGTATCACGTAGCCTAGAATATTTGCTCCAAAACTATGTGAAAATCACCTTGACTACTCATTCAGATCAGACAATATATTGATTTAAAATTTGTATGACATGACTTGTGTAAGAAAGCTTTATGCGAGTAGGCGTTAACCACCCATGAATATTGAGTGTTTCACACTTGAGAGAGACAAAGAGCCTCCCATAATGGCCCTATTAGGAGCTCTCAGGGCCTATGAGGAACTGTGAACAAAGAATGAGGAGATTTTAAAAAGAACGGCTTTTTGATTGTTTGGATTTATTTACAACACAACATAATCCAAAGATACACAACAAATGTCAAAAAAGCACATTATTTAACACACTGAACTAAAGACAGAGACTTAACCAGTCACACACCTTTGTGCCATTCCTGAAACATAGTAGCCTACATACCTGTAATTTCCCAGATGTTTGATTTTTCACTTTACCATGTTCTGCTCATATTGAAGTCAGCAGGACTATACCTAAAAAAAAAAAAAACAACAACCTGTGAACATGCTGATATCAAGAGAAACTAGGGCTGCACGATTTTGGGAATACATTTTAGATTTATTCTGGTTAAAATTGCTTTTTAAAATTTATAAAATACACACACACACACACACACACACATATATATATACATTATATATATATATATATACATATATATATATATATATATATATATAAAATGAACACCAGGCATACGTGCAGGACTGCATAAAATAATAACAATAGTAGGCTAAAGCAGGCATCGTTAAAAAGGAACACTTCAGTAACACTACACTAGAGAAAAATATATTTATTATCATATGTTACTTCAAATGTTTACATCGATATGACGTTACATCGATATGACGTTATGAAATGAGATTGGAGTAAAAACATGAAGCCTATGTTTGGGGCGTTTTGCGGATTTTTCTGTCCGAGCCCGGCCCGCGTCCGATAGGCATAAATATATATTTTTCTCATACTAATTACACATGTACGTTTGTTTGTGTGGAAATTTTTCGGAAATGTCAACAGATGAGCGCATCAGCGCGCAGAGCAACAAGGCTCTTGGCGCGCATGCACGTGTCTCGTTGTCACGGCTACATAAACAAATTTCCGCACACAGGGAGACAGATGTTATGGTAATATTTTACATGTATTTTAATCACAAAAACGAACGTTGCATCAAGTGAAAGCATCAGGCACATTGGCTACCTACATAATAAGATAAAATGTTCAATGCCGCGACTGAGAGCATTCACTGAAGCATCGAGCAACAGTTCGACTGCAATGTGAAGTTTATGCAACAATACAAACTAATATAATTCAGAATTATTTCTTACCTTAAAATCTTTCTTGTCTTCAAATCGCGTTCTTCTTCGGTAAATCCAATAATCTCACAGCATGTCTTCCAAACTCGACGACTGCAGGACTGATGAATTTTGGCGGCGCTTTGTTGTTGAGGTAATGGGGGCGTTCGCGCGACGCGTGGACGATTTGCATCTCTATATGTTTTGCGCGTGTGGGTGTGGTCACATTAAAACTAATGAGGAAGGATTAGATAACTTGGATATCTTGTTGGTTTTATACAAATTACTTAAACAGAGAATATTTGTTTTCGTTTTGAATCAGATAATTTAAAACTACACACTTAAATGTTTATAAATATATAGAGCTCACAAATGTGTGACAAGTATTCGCTGAGTTTTGTTTGTTTAGAGACGTGCTCAAGAAAAAAAAAAGTTCACGAGACGGAGAGGCAGAAAGCACACCCTGTTTAATTTCTTTATTTTACAAAAGCACAACGTTTTGTTTTGATTGTAAGTGGACACATACAAAAGTAGACATCTCACAGATTATTTTTTCATATTTATTAAGTCTGTATGACCATATTTGACGGAGTATTTTAAGTTTATTTAGCTGCTATGTAAAAAAAATCGCCCAAATCACGCCGGCGTGATTGCCGACCCCAGGGGGTTAATTCAGTTAAATTTCAAAGTTAATTCAGACACTGATGAACACCTGCTGTTAACAAGCAGAATCACTGAAGGAAAGAGGAACAAGAACAGAAAAAAAGATGAAATCAACTGAAGATAAAAGACATTAAATATCTGAAGATCTTAGCAGAGGAGGATTAAACAACTCCACATAAGTTGTTTAATTTACTAACTTATTTACTTTTTACTAACCAGAATTACTTTTACAGCAAGTCAGACATTTACAGAAGTTCTTATTAAAAGGTGACAGGGGTTTAGATGTCTTTTTTTTTTCATTTGGTGTTACCATGGTGGTGATCAGTCTTTGCTTTAGTTGGGCTCTTGACTTTTGAACATTAGTTTAACTTTGGCTGCAGTAGCTGTGTCTTTAAAATGCATTTGCTATGGCAAAAAAGCTGAAAGAAAACAGGATTAGATGACAGTGACTATTTGTTAATAGTCACAATCATCATCTAGTGGCCTGATTCACTGATCTCTTTTATTGTCCAATGTATTTATATGGGTGATGTTTTGTATTTTTGATTATGGTATCACTGTGATTTTACAGGAGTTTTGACAACCAGAAAATATATAGGATTTTAAAAAGTTAATGCTCAGAACATTTTGAACTTCAATATCAGACAGACATCAAGAATCGGAGTATGAATCTCAACAATGGTGACAATCAAAAACGTTTCATGCTGTAGTGCATGCTGGGTACCAGCATACTACAAATAAATAATGCATGACTCCCAGCATGCATTTTGACATAAAAAAATTATGCAGCTGAATTGTCTGGTTATTTTCTTTAATGTTTAGTTTTTGCTTTTATTTTTTCTGTTGGTTTTGTGTTGACTTTAAGTAGTGTGTTTTGTGATGTTCAGATTTGATATCTTTTTTGTTGATTGTCACCATTAAGTATTAACTAAATCTTTATATATAATTTTATAATTGCTTTTTATCCTATTATCTTTGAAATATGGCTACAGTTTTGTAAAAAGCATTTCAGTTGAACTAAAATATACTTTAATTTCCATTCAAACTTGTATGTCATGTATTGTAATGACAGAGTTGTAATTTAGGACATTTAAAATATATGAACTTTAATACAAGTCATGTACACTTACGTAAGCGGTCTTTAATTGAATATCATATTATTTGCAAGTAGGCTACAGTATATGAAAAATATACTTTTTTAAGATTTGATTTACACTATACGTGCACATTCAATACCATTAAGAACACTGTTTTCACAAAGGTACAGCTACAAATGAAATAAATCCTTTTCGAAAGATCCTAAGAAATAAAATAATAAAGCCATAAGCCATGGTCGACAGTCCAGAACAACAGAGACAAGCCTGAAGACACATGATAAGAGTGTTTGCACTGAACACTATGGTGATGAGCGAGGCGGCCGGTCAGATGTTCAGTTCAGACCTCAGAGAGCTTTCTGTGAGGTGTATCGGAGACTGGAGCTGTGTGAAGATGTACAGGTGACATGCCTTACCTTCCTGAAGGCCTTTACGGGATTTTACAGGATCTTTTTATCCTGTATTACTCGTTTTTCATGTTCTTTTATATGGAACGTTCGATGTTTTCTCTGCGCTCTTTATTTCTGTTTGTCTTTTCTCTTTTCACATATTATGTCTCCTCTCATATCTGCAGGTGTTTGATCAAAGATTTTGAGACGCGTCCATCAGTGATGCATCTGCTGGAGCATCCGTTCATTAAACAGGCTCATGGGAAAGACACGTCTCTCAGGCATCAGCTGTCAGTCCTCATCCGTGAGCAACAAGACGTGGGCAGCAGGACCAGGACCACCAGGTACATAAACAGCACTGTGTTAGAGGACCTCTCAGCTCTTTTATGAAACCAGATCGATATGTTCATGGGAAACAGGGAAACAGATTGCGGCACAGAAAAGGCAGAGCGTTAAACATCACCACTAGTTTTATAATAGCCTGCCAGTCTTAGATTGTCATTTTGAAATGGTTTGAGGCGTTTTTGATTCCTCTCATGGTCAGAGCAAAGATCTGGCAGCCTTGACCATTGTGAGGAGCTTGTATTGCATTCATCACTGTCTTCTGTAGATGCAGAGCTGTCCTAGTGGATTTATCACGTGTAAATATGAGACTGTGAGACTTGCTGTTGTGACACTATAGAAATATACGAATCAGATTTTTTTATATTACTGTGTCATCTATCAACTGCGTGTTGAGTGCTTCCTCTTTCCAGCAGATGGCAGTGTTATCTGTGGAGGAATGAAACTCCTCAGGTTTATCCTGAGAGCCAGGAGCATTAGATTCAGCATCACATTGACAGCTTCTATTAAGTCAAACGGATATCTCTGATGTTGTTGTACAGGAAAACATAATGAAAGCGTTTCCACTGGCTTCTCATCCAAAATACTCATTTAGACCCCTCAAAACCTGCAGATCGCGTCGAGGGGAGTGTAGTAGGCCTACACAATTGTGAATTTAAATGACTGCCCTGCCTATAGTATTCCTAGTGGTTGAGTTATATTAGCTCACATTCGCCTTTAGATTTGTTTAAAAGTGTCCTTTGCTGAATATCACATATAAGTATTTAACAGTATATAATGTTTCTGTGTACTGTATTCAAAAGCGTTCACAAAACGGTTTGCTTTGCCAAAACAAACAATAATTGCATTGCAACCAGGAAATATCTCATGTACACCAAGGCAGCAGTTATTTGTTCAAAAATACAGTAAACACAGACATATTATGATATACTGTAATTTAAAATAATTGTTTTCTATTTGAATCTGTTTAAAAATATATATTCTTTGTCTGATCAAAGCTTAATTTTCAGCATCATTACTCCAGTCTTCAGTGTCACATGATCCTTCAGAAATCATTCTAATATGATGATTTGATGCTCAAGAAGCATTTCTTACTATTATCAATGTTAAAAACAGTTGCGGTGCTTCATATTTTTGTGGAAACTGTGAAACATTTTTTCATGATTATTTTGATGAATAGAAAGTTCAAAAGAACAGCATTTATTTGAAATATAAATATTTTGTAACATTATTCCCGGTATCTCAGACAAGTCTTAATCATAGTCCCAGACTAAAATGCATGTTTGAGCTGTTTTAACTGAAAACAACTTGCATTGACATATCTTAAAATTTGTCAGTCCCATTGTCTTGTCTTAAGATGCGCACCAGTAATATATTTTTTTACCAGTAATGTTTCTTTTAAGGCACATTAATAAAAGCTACTAAAATGTCCTAATTGAACGAAGGGCTAATCCCGACTTAACCTAAGCCTTGTCTATGAAACCAGGCCTAATTGCCGTAAGGTCTCCTGTGCCTGTTGAGGCGGCAATCCCCGAACCCGGTGGTGGACACCGGAAGTAAGGGATGCCGTCAAGCTGAAGAAGGAGTCCTATCGGGCCTGGCTGGCTTGTGGGACTCCTGAGGAAGCTGACAGGTACCGGCAGGCCAAGCGAACTGCAGCCTGGGTTGTTGTGGAGGCAAAAAATCGTGCCTGGGAGGAGTTCGGTGAGGCCATGGAGAAGGACTACCGGTTGGCCTCGAAGAGATTCCGGCAAACCGTCCGGCGCCTCAGGAGAGGGAAGCGGTGCCCTACCTACACTGTTTAGGTGGGCAGCTGTTGACCTCAACTGGGGATGTCGTTGGACGGTGGAAGGAATACTTTGAGGATCTCCTCAATCCCGCCGTCACGACTTCCATTGAGGAAGCAGAGGCTGAGGGCTCGGAGGTGGACTCGTCCATCACCCATGCTGAAGTCACAGAGGCAGTCAAGACCAAGTCTTGGTTGACACGCCTCTGCAGCATCGCGTGGCAGTCGGGGACAGTAACAGACCGGGGTGGTGGTCCCTCTTTTTACGAAGGGGGACCGGAGGGTAGGGCTGAACGATATATTGTTATCGTATCTATATCTCGATATGAACTTTCAAGATATTACTATCGAAAAAAGCAACGATATCGACGATATAGATTCCCCCTCTCCGCGCTCGCCCTGCATACAACTCTGGCAGTCACAACAAACATCAGTTTTACGAGTGCCTTTGAATGCACAGCTAAAGCCAGCGCGCACACACTACCAGGGACGTGGGAACTATATTGTGAGAGGGGGGGGCGGCGTTTTTATGGTGACGCGTCATTGCTTGTCACGTGACACACCGCAGCAGCAACAACGCTGAATGAATGATGATCTGCTTTTATGACATTTTTCCTTTTTTATTCAGAATATTCACAAATGTGTTAGCTATGGCATGAAATATCTGATATTCTGATTGTCAAATACATGCAAGTGGAAGTATATTGTTGTTTAAACACCTTTATAACGATCGCGTTAGTTGAGCTGTATGCGCGATGGGCGCCGCCGTGTTAGTTTGTGCCGCAGACGCAGTTCAGAGAATCGGATCTGTTGGATTTACAACCTCTATGTTTACAACACGTGAATTCATCCACTTCTCCCGAAATACTTAAAAGTAAGTGGCTGGTGAACTGGACTGCACTTCAATGCACGTTCAATGTTCCACCAGCTGCTGCATTTGTTATTTATTGTTAAAGCAGAGCTGCAGTAAAAGGTTTGATTTGTATTTTTTTTTTGGTAATTTATGTTAATGTTGACTTGTTCTTAAAAATAAAACTATACTTTCCACATTTTTTTGTATTATGATCTTTTTATTTTTCTGAGAAATGCTTGGTATTCACCGAACCCCGTAGTCATATCGTATTGTATCGATATCGAGATATCTGGCATGAAAATCGAGATATGAAATTTTGTCCATATCGTTCAGCCCTACCGGAGGGTGTGTTCCAACTACAGGGGAATCACACTTCTCAGCCTCCCCCGGAAAGACTATGCCAGGGTACTGGAGAGGAGAATTCGGCCTATAGTAGAACCTCGGATTCAGGAGAGACAGTGTGGTTTTCGTCCCGGTCGTGGAACACTTTATTAGCTCCATACCCTCTCCAGGGTGCTGGAGGGTTCATGGGAGTTTGCCCAACCAATCCACATGTGCTTTGTAGATTTGGAGAAGGCATTCGACTGTGTCCCTCGCGGCGTCCTGTGAAGGGTGCTCTGGGAGTATGGGCCACTTTGCCCCATCAGACCAGGACCTTCAGCATGCACTGGGACGGTTTGCAGCCGAGTGAAGCGGCTGGGATGAGAATCAGCACCTCCAAATCCGAGGCCATGGTTCTCAGTCAGAAAAGGGTGGCTTGCCCACTTCAAGTTGTTGGAGAGTCCCTGCCTCAAGTGGAGGAGTTCAAGTATCTTGGGGTCTTGTTCACGAGTGAGGGAAGGATGGAACGGGAGATCAGACGGATCGGTGCAGCTTCTGCAGTAATGCGGTCGATGTACCGGTCTGTCGTGGTGAAGAAAAAGCTGAGCCGCAAGGCGAAGCTCTCAATTTACCGGTCAATCTACGTTCCTACTCTAACCTATGGTCATGAGCTGTGGGTCATGACGGAAAGGACATGGCATCTGTTCCTGTAAAAGGAGCTAGACGTGTAGAAACTTGGGCGATACAGCTTTAACACGCTGCGTGCGCTCCCTTCGCCCGCTGGCTTTCGGCTCATTCAAGCCAGCAAATTTCCGACGAAAAAGCCCATTCAACTTAAGAATGCGCTTCAGGTGTCTTTCACTTATAACGTACCCATGTCTCAATGCCAGAGACCGCAGTATATCTTTATATGACATTCCTAATTCAAAGTAAAATGTTGTGTCATCAGTCATCTCCATCTCCGACTGCTGTTTACAGTATTGACCGGTGTGGTTCCCTAAACATAACTCGTGGCCACGAGAAATAGATTGTTACCTCAACAAAATGATCTCGTGGCCACGACTTAATATGACGTTCCCATAAATAAATATCTCGTGGCAACAACATATTACATTCCCACGAGTTTATATGTTTTGGCCACAATAAAACTAAGTGAACCGAACATGTCCCCTCCCGGTCACAGTAGAATCCTACTACTAGAGTGTTAGATTAATACTCTTAACCCTAACTAACTCTCTGATTCAGGGTTAAATGAGGACTTCTGTCCTGAATTAATCTAACCCTGATGAACTCAATGCGATAAAGAGGATTTGACAATGTTCATTAATTTCCACAGTACTCTTGTTCTGAAGTGACTATAAAGACAATTTGAACTTGTTTTGAGAAAGTAGGGGTTAACTTGGTACGGTCTGTGATTGATAGTGAATAAACAGTCACTGGGTTGCCAGATTGTATCCCCTCGTTCCCCCAGGCCACGTATAATCTGCTAGCCTGATAGTGAGAGAGACGTAATGAGATTATGAGCTTGGCTGTGCTCTCTCTGTTTAGTCACTGATGGCAAATATCAGTGAAGTGATTACAGAGCGAGGGAACACTGATACACACACAGAAACAGCGCCACACACACTCAGTCTGTCTGTTTCTCGCAGTGTATTGTGTCTGTACGCTGTCATGTCCCCAGGGCCCGATGGGTTTTAAGAGCTGTGAAAAGAGCAGCTGCTTCCACATGATCTAAAGGTCAGAAATACAATAGAGGGTCAAACTCTGATGAAGTGCATTCATGACACGCTGTAATAGCCTTTAAACCCCAGAGAATAGACCCTGATACTGCAGACATTTTTAGTTTTTTGGTGTTTGCTAAGGCAAGAATCACAACTACTGTTCCTAATATTAAGGGTTAGGGATTTGAACAAGTCTCTAACACTAAGGGCCAGATTTTGTAAACAGGGCAAATTAGCGTTTAATACGCTTTCTTTTTTGGCGGTTAAATAATGCCGCAAATACCAGTAAATTGACGAGAGCAAACCTTAGTAAATCACCTTGCATGATTCATTTAAATCTCATAAAGTTTGCATCTTAAAGTGAAACTCCTACAAACGCATATGCAATAAGGTCAGCCGCAAAAATAAATGTCCAAGCCTTTTCAGCACAAATTTTTCACTGCGTGTCTTTGATGACAGTCATTTTTTAATGGCAAAAAAGGGTTTATGCTGGTTTAAGTGGTTAGTAAATTTGACCCCAAGTATTAACCTTTCATGTAACTCATTTTTACACCATTTGTGCTATGAAAGGTGAATAATACCTCAATGATGTGCCATTACATTTGATCAGACTCACATTTTTTAATCAGGCGGATGATAAAATGGGCAAAAATTCACATAGACTTACACTACCGTTCAAAAGTTTGTGGCCAGTAGATTATAGAGCTTTCTATTCATTAAAGAATCCTGAAAAACAATACATCACATTTTCAATATTGGTAATAATAAGAAAAAAATATTGAGCAGCAAATCAGTATATTAAATTATTTCTGAAGGATCATGTTTCGCTGATGCTGAACATTCAGCTTTGCATCACAGGAAAAAAATACATTTGAAAATATATTACAATAGAAAATAGTTATATTAGAGGGGACCTATTATGCAAAAATCTCTTTTATATTGTTTTTGAAAAGAATAATGTGTCGGCAGTGTGTATACACAACCACCCTATTGTGGTAACAAATCCATCCACTCTGTTTGTTATTTTGCCCATAAATCTGAAACAGTGTCTCAAAATTAGCCATTTAGACCCCGCCCACGACTGGCAACGGAATCTGCCTTATTAGCATAGCCCCTCCCCTTTAGTGAGCTCTATACACAGTCGGCCATATTTATCTCCTCGCCAGAGCATTTAACAGCAGCATTCAAGTAAGAAATGTATTCTTATTAAAGCTACTAAAGTTATTCAATCAAGAGCAGTGAGTGATTTTCAATCTTTTTGTTGTTTGGTTCGTATTAACAGCATATACTGCAGTAGGTATTATACATTACCCTGCTTACTCTTTAATACACAAATCCCTGCTGTTTAAGTTCACGAAAATAACCCACTGTGTTTATGTGAACTTTGTGTGTTTTTGACATAACCTTGTGTGTATTTTACAGTTTAAGCGCAATAATACATGAAAGAGAGCTTTCTGTGCGTGTGATTCGGATGTGTGCACTCAGAAAACCATTTATCAAAAGTTTAGACTGATATGCCTTTAAAACACATGCAAATATTATCTTTCATGATGATATAGAACTGCAATGTCACTTGAGTGTGACTGCGATAGAGAATAATCAAAACCAAACAGTTGTTTTGTTATTTAGCAGAGTATCAGAAGAGCTGTAAAGAGCTCTTCTGGGAGAGGGGGCGCAGCAGCAGCTCAATTGCATTTAAAGATGCATGCAAACAGCATTTTTTTTTTTTACTCAAAAATGGGCATTTACAACATAGTATAATAAATGGTCTGTGGGATATTTTGAGCTGAAACTTCACATACACATTCTGGGGACACCTGAGACCGGTATTACATCTTGTAAAAACAGGCATAATAGAATATATATTTTGTATACAATCAATTGTAAGAGTATTTCTCACAATTCCTGGTTTTAGTACTAATGTCAAACTTTTGAATGATAGTGTACATTGAAGGTTTCAAGTCCTGCAGAGTTTCGCTCCAGTTTGTCTCGACACCTGCCTAAATGTTTCTTATATTGCCTAGTAAGAGCTTGATTAGCTGGTTCAGGTGTATTTAATTAATGTATTAATAGTATTATTTAATGTTAAAGGAACCGTATGAAAGATTGTGGCCAAAACTGGTACTGCAATCACTTTCAAATTACTGTAGAGCGGTGTATCCCCTCCCCCTCCCCCCTGATTCGAGGTTGCCAGATAGGCTGCAGGATCTAGCAGGAACGTCGGCTGCTACAAGGAGCTTCCAATGGCAAGACTAGAGCAGATCTGGCAACCCGGATGCTGAAACACTACCGACTTCGTGATTGGTAGATAGGTGGAGGGTGGCGCATCAGGCCAAAACACTACATGACAACATCAACATCAGTTGAGGGCTGCAACTTTTAAATGACAATATCCTGGCCGGACTACTGTTGTCAGTGATATAAGTATTTGAAATGAACATGATTTACTGTCTACTGACATATCAGGGCCATTTTATGATGAATTGAAATACATTTCTTACATACGGTTCCTTTAATTAAACTAATGTTAATGTATTCATTAATAATTAATAGCTGAACTCAGCAGGACAGGACCCTCCAGGTGCAGGATAGGACACCCCTGAGCTAGAACACCACAACTCAACAGAACACCCTAGAATTTGCATAGCAACACCCTGACAACCTCCCACAACAACTTAGAATCCGGGCACTGAGTTTTGCATTACTGTAAAATTAAAAAAAATTAAAAATAAAATTGTTTATGATTGAATAGATCTTTGTTGTAATATTTATTGAGGCTCTAACATTGGTGTATTGTTTTTTTTATAGGCATGAGCGGATCAACACACGGAAAACCCTTATCATTGAGATCTGTGCTGATGATGATCTGGTGAACCTGGAGGTTTTAGATGAGGTATTTAGAGGATCTAGTTGGAATTTAAGCAAAGGCTTTCAAAAGAAATCAAAATTATTTCAAAGAAGATTAAAAATGCCTGATATCATGAAAATAAAAATAGCTAACAACAAGGTGGGGTATTTGCACTTGGTGTAAATAGACACTCTGTTTCATATTTGATGTTTAAATGTAATGAAATTCAATTACAAACTAATACTAAACTGTCTGCTCAAAGGATGTGAATTCAGTGAGTCTCTGTTAGTATAAACAAGAAGCATTTCCATCTTCAGCATCTCTCTTTTATAGGAAATAATCATTACACATCTTCAGAAGCGGTATCAGGATATGCAGATCTACACGTATGTTGGTGATATCCTCATAGCCCTTAACCCCTTCCAGAACCTCAGCATCTACTCTCCACAGGTGAGATGAGCAACATCAGGCTGTGTAATAGGGCATAATTAATGTCTAATGCATATCATTTTTGATCAAATGCGTAATTCATGTGGCATCCACTTTAAGTTGGCTTTCTGAATCAAAGCTTCCTTGTAGAGAGTGAACTAAGACGTAGTTTCCTGTCTGGAAATGTGTCTGTTCTCAGTTCTCAAAGCTCTATCATGGGATGAAACGCTCCACTAACCCCCCGCACATCTTTGCCACTGCTGATGCAGCCTATCAGAGCATGGTCACCCTCTCCAAAGACCAGGTGTGTCTGCACTGTCATTTATAAAACACATCTTACATATACATGGTTCACTATAGGAAGCTTGTTACCGCCACAGAATAAATTATTTTAAAAGATAATAGTGACTTTTCATCTGAGAAATAAAGCCCTTTTTTTAAGGGGTGGTAAAATGCCCTTTTCACAAGATGTCAAATAAATCTCTGATGTCCCCGGTCTGTGTGTGTGTGTGTGAAGTTTTAACACAAAATACCCCACAGATATTTTTATATAGCATGTTAAAGTTGTCACTTTTTGAGGGTTTGCAAAAACGCAACGTTTTGTGCCTGGCCCTTTAAATGCAAATGAGCTTCTGCAGAGGGCGTGGTTTCAAGAGCTCTTGTGTGTTAGCAGCTGCGATTACCTCACGCACACACACTAACATGACAGAAACTGTTCTGTCTTTAATGTTAAAACGGAGTCTGACAAAGATGGAGAGACTCAAGAAGAAGTGACAACATGTAGAAGCAACAGGACGTCTCTGAATGGTTAGTTGATGAATTTATGTTGCTGATGTGGAGTTAACTATCTTCAGTTAGCATATTCTGTCATGATAATCTATAAATCGCTCGTATAGGAACTGTTGTGAGATCCACACAGAGTGACTTTCTATTGCATGTGAAAAGACGGATGCTAAAGTTTGAGCTGACTCACAAATGTAACTCTTCCTCTTCTCAACATGGACTGTGTTCCCGGGGACGGGGCTTATGTACATTTTAGGGTTGCTGATGTCACTAACCTGTGAGGAATGTCGTGTAGTCCCTACCAGCCGTGTGTTGTAGTCCTTTTCTTTAAAAGCAAATATCTTACTTTGCTTTGAACTTTGAGTGTTGTAACTTTGCAGATGTTTTTTATGATCAAACAGCAACATTACACACTAACTAAAGTTAGAAAAGTGAAATCATACTCAACCACCCCTTTAACCACATCACAAGTTACTGTGTTATAACATTATGTGGTATAAATGAGATGTTGTTCCATTTTGGGGGAATAACAAACAAACATCCTCCTATTGGTTCTCCTGGGTATGTTAATCTATGCATGTGCTAGCTCTGTACATTGTGTTTATATATTTTCCTTGTTTCTGTCTGTGAAGTGCATAATCATCAGTGGAGAAAGTGGAGCTGGTAAAACGGAGAGTGCTCACCTCATCGTCCAACATCTCACATTTCTGGGCAAGGTACTCACAACTTTGATACACTACCTAAATCTATTCATAAATACTTTAATTGCTTCAAATAAACACTTCAGTAACCGATCTTTCATGTTTGATTATGGGATTCTTGATGATTTTCCCTTTAGCGATGTAATCAATATGGCTGTAAAATTAGCAGATTAAAAATCTGGGTCAGGCTCTTCAAACATCATCTGTTGTTTTCTATTTCAAGGCTAATAATCGGACACTTCGTGAGAAGATTCTTCAAGTGAATCCCCTGGTGGAGGCGTTTGGTAATGCGTGCACGGCCATTAATGATAACTCAAGCCGCTTTGGAAAGTACCTGGAGATGAAGTTTACACCCACAGGGGCTGTGATGGGTGCCAAGATCTCCGAGTATCTTCTGGAGAAATCCAGAGTCATCAAACAGGCTACGTGAGAAACCACTTTGCCTAGACCTTTGGCCATCAGAACGTTAAAGTCAACATTGAACACTGTTTGCAACCCTTTTTACTTCTGTAATGTGAAATATTTCTGAGTGAAACATAATATTAACAAGATAAACAAAACATGTAGGGAAGGACTTGATTTTACCCATAGTCAATTGATGGGATGGTGAAAAGTGGTCTTTGACAGGTAACCATCAACCAAAAAAAAGAATTCATTTCCAGGATGTTTTTCTTTGGAATTGTAATTTGTGGGTCAATCACTCCACATAAGGCCACTCATGTTGACTTTAAACTTTTTAACAATTCTGTCCCACATTTTTGCTTACATATATTATTCTTCACATCTTACATTTTCTTTTGCAGGGGCGAGAAAAACTTCCACATATTTTACTATATCTATGCTGGTCTTTACCACCAAGACAACCTCAAGAAATACAGACTTCCCAACAAAACTGCCCCCAGGTTCTAACGTTTATTTGTAACAAACTCTAAATTTAAAAAGATGTGTAATTCTGAATCTAGTTAACATATCTACAATTAGGATCAGAGATTCATGTTACTTTTTTGGTCTTTCAGATACATTGATTGTTTTAATGGTCAAGTAATGCAGGACATCATCTCCAGCAAACTGTACAAGGAGCAATTTGGTGCCATTCAGGACTGTTTCCGTATCATAGGATTTACTGAGGAGGTACAGCTGAAATCCGGATTTATATTTCTTAATCATATGCAATTATGCAATAATTATTAAAGGGATTGTTCCCTAAAAAAATCATGTCTCTCATGTTGTTCCAAACATGTATTAATTTATTTCTTCTGTGAAACATAAAGAAGATTTTAAAAAATGTAAATTATTTTTTTTGTCCATAAAATGAAAGTCAATGGGGGTCCAAATTTGTTTGGATTTGGATGGGGTCCAAATTTGTTTCAAATCCTAACCTTCTTCAGAATATCTCCTTTTATATCCCACAGAAGAAAAGTCATACAGGTTTGAAATGACACAAAGAAGGATTTTATTATTTTTGGTTGAACAATCCCTTTGAGAAGCAATTTTGTTAGTCAGGCTTTCTTCCATGTTTTTGTGCATACTTCAATATAAAATATTTCATATCTTGATATACAGGAAGTGAATTCTGTGTACAGAATTCTAGCAGCCATTTTAAATACAGGAAATATTGAGTTTACATCCGCCAGCTCCCAACATCAGAGCGACAAGAGTGAGGTGCCCAACTCTGAGGCCTTAGATGATGGTAAGTGCCTGATTATTTCCATGAATGTTAGTTTCTAGGTTTGCATTTACGAAACCCACATTTTCCTCATGACATAAATCTCACAAATGTTGTCAGTAATAATTTGGCAGACAAAAAGCAAGAGTTACTGATCCATTCCTGATGTTCTTCTCTCTTTATGTGCTGCGGACAGCGGCCGCTCTGCTCAGTATCGGCTCAGAGGAGCTTCAGGAAGCTTTGACCTCCCACTGTGTGGTAACTCGTGGAGAAACCATCATTCGCACCAATACTGTGGACAAGGCCACTGATGTGAGAGACGCCATGTCTAAAGCCCTGTACGGACGTCTCTTCAGCTGGATTGTGAATCGCATTAATGCTCTGCTACAGCCTGACACTAACATCTGGTACGGCAAAATAACATCACCATCATCATGGTGGCATGCTTCAGTTTACTGTTAAAATACACCCAAGCCTACCATTTTGCAAAGCCCTTTAGTAATTCATTGACACAGCTTTTAGACCAGTTTGAAATTTCATGATGGTCTTATTATTATCCACCCAAAAATGAAAATACTGTCACCACCCTTGTGAAAAGCTTGTGTTGTGTTTTTCAAATCTTAAATGTATATTGTTAAAAACTGTACTTTCAGATAATATAATATGAATGAAATAAAAGGCCACTTCAGTGTACTTAAAAAGAGTACACTTTCATGGCTGTTTTTAAAAGTGTACTTAAAGGAGTCCGCACTGACAAAATGGGCTTTAAATAAAACTTGTCTGCCTATGCAGTAGAAAGGTGAGAATTGTTTTGAAATCGGTGCTACCTAACTAAAAGAAAAAACAGTTAGGAACAAAAAAAACATAATGTATGTTGTCAATCCCACCAGTCTGTTATAGATACCCTTGTGCTTTAGTAGGATATACTTCTGAGTATGGAGCCCCTAAAGGGACATGCTGAAGGAAACAAATATGAGATGGAGGGAAAAATATTTGTCAATGCCTTTGCGTCCTCTCGCACAACGTTTTGTGTTCCCCCGAGAAACTTTGTGTTTGCTCGCAAAAAAACTCAAAAGCGTTTTGTTTCTTGTGGGAGTTTCTTGTGGGAACACAAAGGGTTT
The DNA here is from genome assembly GCF_949152265.1 of Phoxinus phoxinus. Lineage (NCBI taxonomy): Eukaryota > Metazoa > Chordata > Actinopteri > Cypriniformes > Leuciscidae > Phoxinus > Phoxinus phoxinus. The sequence goes on along the minus strand of NC_136882.1, from coordinate 7,991,090 downwards.
GCGAGTGAATGCAAAGTTTCTAAAGGGGAACGCAAAGTTTCTCAGGGGAATGCAACGTTTCTCGGGGAACGTAAAACATTTGCAAGCGAACGTAAAGTTTCTCGGGGGAACTCAAAGGTTTTGCGAGCGAATGCAAAGTTTCTCGGGGAACGGCAAGTTTCTACGGGGAATGCAAAACATATTCAAGCAAGCGCACATTTTCTGGGGGGAACATACATTTTTTGCAAGCGAGCGTCCAAGATTCTCGGGGGGAACACAAAGGTTTCGCGAATGAACGCAAAGTTTCTCGAGGGAACGCAAAGGTTTTGCGAGCGAACGTAAAGTTTATCGGGGGAACGCAAGACATTTGCTAGAGAATGCAAAAACATTGACTTATTACTCTTCCTCCCATCTCATATTTTTTTCCACCACCATCTCCCTTTAGGGGTTCCTTATGGTGTTGACCTGAATTGTTCCCGGGTGCAAGAATTCAAAGAGTAAACATTTAGCGGGAGTGAGTTACTTTGGCTTTCCAGTAAAGGATCCAGCGCGTTGTAGGCAGCGGCTAAAGGCTGCAAAGTATCGTAAATATAGAGAGAACGCCGCGGGGAAATCTGAAAAACATCTGTATTTGAAGTCAGCATTTTAAAATGGATGACCATGAACACAGTGTTTTATGCCAAATCGAGGGGAAAAGATTTCAAAAGAAACTGCCGTTTTGTCAGTTCCGCCAGAAGTAATACAGGTAAGCCATTGCATACAGGTAAGAAAGCTGCTGCCATAGTGTTTCATTTTTACCATAATGCTGTTGGGAGTCGACAGTACGAAACACTTTTCCCACCCTTACAATAACTGTTCTGTTAATAACCCTCCGTCATTACAAATGCCCACGGGCGGACAAATATACATGAATTTCTCAGTCCAAGACAGAGAAAGAATAAACAATGTTCATTTACATATACATTGTAACAATACAATGCGGGCTGAAAATCGGCGAAGAGACAGTACACTTTAAACTCGCATTAAATGGAAGTTGTGATAGTCTTTTCTTCCCTATTTTGATATATCCCAGTGAAACGGCTTCTCCAACAAGAACAAATGTTAGGCCGGGCTTGATTTTGTTTGTGTGCAATTGACTGGATGGTTGTATAGTTGTGATTTGCTATTGCTGTGATCTCATATGACACATTTAAGATGGTCACCAGCCAAACCAATATAACAACCTTTTACCTGCTGGTCAAAAAAAAAGTCTTCATACCCTGGTTAAGGCTTTTTCAGCTATTGAGCTCATCTTTGTGGATTGACTTTTATATCAAGTTAATTTAACGATAATTTTAAGGTAATTTCTAAACTTTCATCCCAGTCTCCCTCCTTGAATCTCTCCGTTACGGATGCGTTTACATGCTCAAGCATCATCTCCAGCGATGACCTCCAGTCTAACCAGCTCAGAATATTAATACCCACAGCAAAAGAAGAAAAGAGCTAGAAAAAAAGAGGGTTGTATAAATTTTTGATACAGAGTTACATTGGAAAAAATAATATGCAGATGATTAAAAAGACTTCAGAGAGAGTGGAGAAGCCGTTCATTGATCCGAGTGAATCCTGTCAGACTTCAGCCACGGGCTTGTCAGAGAAACTCACGTCTTCCACCTCGATACACACGGTCCAAATTCTGCCATTTCCACTCCAATCAGCAGCGCATTCAACATTATTGCCACTAATAACCTGTTAGCGGGAGCAGAAGGTGACCTCTGGTCGCTGTCTGAGGAGTTTGGAGGAGATCGCGATTGGCTGAATGTTCAGAGACGAGCGCACCAGCTCTTTGTAAATTGAAATGACATGCTGAAGCAGACCTGTGTTTTTAAAGGTCTTTGTTTCTGTGTTTTCGTGGTTGACAGGTTGTAAAATATTTAGTTGTTTGGGTCATTAGCGTGGTTAAGGCCTTAATGTGTTGTGATGGTCAGCTAATGTTTGTCTCTGTGTCTTTGAAGTACGGCTGAGAGTGGAATGAACGTGGGGATTTTGGACATCTTTGGTTTCGAAAACTTCAAGAAGAACTCATTTGAGCAGCTGTGTATCAACATCGCTAACGAACAGATCCAGTTCTACTTCAATCAACACATCTTTGCCCTGGAACAGGTAAGACTTTCTCTGTGCACAAACACCTTTAAGCAGGTGAATGTTAGATTAAGTTCATCTTAAACCAACCAATATTTGTCCTTGAATACATCTGTGTATATCAGTGTACATAGCGAAGAAAGAAAATGTGTAATAATATTTTCTCCTCGGTAGAAACTCTGTGCCTCTAGAACCATTGTTCAGTCTATCAAGTGGCCTGACGCTTTCTTATGACTTATTAATTAGTCAAATCTCTCTCGTGTCATATGTGGCCTTAACCAACTGTCCCTTGTAGTGTACTTAACATCTTTCAAATATATTTTTTAAAACTGTACTTGCAAATAATATAAAGGCCACTTAAGTGCACTTACACTTTGAATAGCTTTTTCTTAAAGTCCCCCTGTGGTGAAAATCCAGCTTTTAATGTTGTTTATATGTCTGTGTGGTGTTTTTAATATTTGCTTTAAGACAAACCATGTGTAAATTCATAAGTCAACAGGATTGCTGAGTATTTTCTCCATAATACTGCAGTGAACCAAAGACAGTCTCAAAAACACGGTTTGAAAACGAGTGGATCTCGGAGCTGCTGTGAGTGAGTGGAGGCGGGGCTCATTTGCATATTCATAGAACCACGTTTACTAAATGAGGCAAGGGTGTAGAGTTACATTCAAGCTATTTGTGCTAAGGCATGGGTAATTGTTTGTTTTTTTTCAAGGGAAAAAAAAACGTTTAAATATGTCATTTTGGTGATCAAAGATGAGTTTTATGTGATAAAATTATTGACTACAGGGGGACTTTAACTTAAACTTTAATTTAAATACATAAAATACAAATTTCAATAGAAATGGCATTAAAGTATATTTTAGTTTACCATAAATGCTTGTCAGTAAATTCAGCTGTAGGCCGACACTTTCAAAGACAATGGGTGTAATTATGAAAATACATTTTAAAGATGTACTTAATAAACTATAATACATCCAATTGAATTTAACATTACATTCAGTTGACACTTTAAAGTATATTATTTCTGTAATAAGTATAGTGTACTTTTTCCCACACATTAAGGGGACAAGTATTGTTTTGCTTTGTTTCCCACACAATATATGATGATATAATGAATTCTGCATGTACCATCCATTATTCACGTATATTTTTAAATTTCAAATTGTATATGATTATTTCATGATTGGCCCTGCATTTTATGCACAAATATGTGACCCTGGACCACAAAACCAGTCACATAGGGTCAATTCTTTAAAATTGAGATTTATACATAACATGAAAGCTGAATAAATAAGCTTTCCATTGATGTGTGGTTTGTTAGGATAGGATAATATTTGGCCGAGATACAACTATTTGAAAATCTGGAATCTGAGGGTGCAAAAAAATAAAACATTGAGAAAATCCCCTTTAAAGTTGTGCATTTATGTTCACGATTGTGCAGCATTCACTCACAAAAATAAATGTTTTATATATTTACGGTAGGAAATTTACTAAATATCTTCATGGAACATGATCTTCACTTAATATCCTCATGATTTTCAGCATAACATAAATTTTTTTTTTTTTTTTTTTTTACCCATACAATGTATTGTTGGCTATTGGCACAAATATACCAGTGCGACTTGTGACTGGTTTTGTGATCCAGGGTCACATATGGGTAATATATAAAACTTTAAAATAAGATTGTTAATATTTGTAGCAAATAAGATGATCTTTTAACATCTTCTCTACACGTTCTTGTTGATGTTAAGGTACAGAATACATTAGACGTGTGTTATGAAGTAGTGTGTGTGTTTGTTCAGATCGAGTATCAGAGTGAGGGTGTAGATGCCAGTCTGGTGGAGTACGAGGACAACAGGCCCATTCTGGACATGTTTCTTCAGAAGCCCATGGGTTTACTGTCTCTGCTGGACGAGGAGAGCCGTTTCCCACAGGCCACTGACCAAACACTCGTTGGTAAGACTCTCTGCTTAGCGTTTCATCAGTACTGTAAATGTCACATTAGTACTCTTTCATGTAAAGTTACTTATATGATGTTCAATATACATTCTTTTTAAATAATAATGCTATAGCAAGCCAGTATAAATTGAAAAGTTCTCATTGTGTTTACTTCATGTTTGAGGTGATATGTACGTGAGATGACTTCGTTATTTTGATAACTGTTTTGTACCATGTTCTGATGAATGCTGAAGATGTGTCAGTTTGATAAGATTCTCCACTCACCTTCAGTTTTTGTAATAAAGATAAGTTTCAGGATAACCTGAGAAACAAGTACTTCTGGACACCCAAGCGTGTGGAGCTTTGCTTTGGGATCCAGCATTATGCGGGCAAGGTAAAGAGCTTGATTTCATAAAATCTCACTCACTTTTATGCTGTTTTACTAAAAGATGAAATATAATGCAGTAATAAGTTAAATCAAAATCAATAGATATAATATTTGTTAAATAATATAGATAATATATGTGTCATGGTGTAAAGAAGAGATGCGTAACAGAACGAACAATATTTAATAGAATTCAACACAATCCATACATTTTAACACAAGACAATGAACTGAGGAAGACTGAAGGCTTAAATACACAGAGGAAAGATCATCAACGGAACAGGGAACAGGTGTGGACTAATTAGAAACCATGACAACCTATAAACACAGGCTAAACAGTGACAATGAAAACAGACTAGAAACTAAACAACGTTTTTGAAGGAAGTCTCGTGTTCAACAAGGCTGCATTTATTTAGTAAAAAATACAGTAAAATAGAAACAATTATAATAGTATTACAATTAATTTACGGTAATTTACTCTAGTAATGGCAAAGCTTAATTACTCCATGTCACATGATCCTTCAGAAATAATTTCTAATAGTCTGATATCTTATTATTATCAATGTTGAAAACAGGTGTGCTGCTTAAAATTATTAGACAAACATAATACACTTTTTGAGAATGCTTCCATGAATACAAAGTTCAAAAGAACAGCATTTATTTTAAATATAAATATTTTGTAACATTAGACTGTTGTTTTTCCTCGATTTAATGCATCATTGCTGAATAAAAGTATTGATTTCTTTAACAAAGATGTGTAATGATTCTGTTTATTGAAATAGTTGTGTTTCTCTGTCAGGTCTTGTATAATGTCAGTGGTTTCCTGGAGAAGAACCGTGACACTCTTCCTGCAGACATCGTGGTGCTTTTGAGGACGTCAGAGAACAAGCTCCTGCAGCAGCTGTTTTCCAGTCCTCTGACTAAAACAGGTACCAGGATCATTCATCCCGAGAGCTGTTCATGTCACGCCTGCGGTGTCCCTTCTCTCGCCTCCCTAGCCAATCAGACTCGATTGTCGGTCCAAATACTGTGGTGCCAAGAAGCATCTGGGAGGTTGGAACAGAGTGTCATTTTATTGGAAAAATTAGTAATGGTGTTAAACTTATCTCAATTGACCGTTCGCAAAGACCCGCCCTCCCTTAGTTACTGTCGCTATGTGCGACAAGCTACGCCGCTCTCACACAGTGAAAAACACATCGCGGAGCAGAGAGGAGACTGACAACACACTGACAGACAGGACAGACCAGGTTACTTTTCGGTTACTTTTGATATTAAACAAAGTCTCACCTTTCAAATTTGGTCATTTTTTAAAATAAATTTAAACAATAAATACCGTTTTGTGGCTCTTTAATGTGTCTGCCAGATCGCTGTCGAGCCTCAGTTAAAGCTGCTCGTGAACCGATCATCTCTTCCTTCTAGTTCATTTATAGCATCAAATAAACATGAATGAACATCAGAAGGAATGTTGTTTTAACCGCGGAAAGGCGTCAGTACACTCCACTTCTCAAGTTCAAATCCTCCCATGTTAATCTACTAACTCTCCTGACTGCTTTGTTGGACAAAATGGCGGATGGCGAAGTATGATTGGTCAGATCACCTGTCAATCAAGCTCCCTGCGAAGGAAGGGTCAATTGCTTTAGATGCTTCACAGCCCATTTTCACCTTCCAGAGGTCACCGGGTCATGTCAGGGCCAATAAAATTCCTGATGGTGGATTGAAAAATGTTAAGATTTGTTGGTGTGAATGTTTGTTGTAAAACATAAAGCAATCTTTTGAAAGTGATGATGTTCACACTTCAGCCCAGACACCTGTTGTAATAAGATTGATTCTCTTTGTCATTATGGCCCTGTTTACAGCTGGTATTAAGATGCGCTTTGGTCAATCGGATCACAAGTAGAAGAGGGAGACACATGCCCGTTTACACCTGGTGTTGTAATCCGTCTCTTTTGTCCACTTTCAAACACTTATGTCCTGATTTCTTCAAGGGGAGAGTCTATGGGCGGGTAAATGTATCTTTTTTTTTTCCAGATCTTTCGATATAATGGACAAAATAAGCTTGCTCAATTTACATAAGAAACAAGTCTGGTGACAGAAAACCATACGGAGAGCATCAGCTTTCATTTCTGCTCTGATAGACACAAGACCAGCCGAACGCTGTGAGTGTTAGAAAGCAGGAATGGTTAGAGAACATTGTGCTTGTTATTTATCAACACATTTTTTTATCTTCAAACCAAACTTGGGTCTCCAGCTGACAAAGTTTAAATGCCATCCGGCTAGAGCTCTTCCCATAATGTTCACTCATTAGTTCATCAGTAGACGGAGAGTAGACGGTGTTTTGTGACTGTTTGAACACATTCGATCACATGAGTGTTTACACTACGAAAGAAATCCGGTCGAATGTGTTTTCAACTACCTCTTGAAGTGGTCGAAAGTGGACAAGCGTTTTAGACCCCGTTTACTCCTGTATTTAGCGACGTCCACTTATGATCCGATCGACCAAAACACATCTTAATACCAGCTGTAAACAGTGCCTTAGACACTACTGAGGATATGTTTTAACATGGTGTTATAAAATGAAAACGATCTTCGTCCATACTGGCGTTTCCACTGCGTTTCAGAAAAGATGTGCGTTCCATGTAGGGCTCGTGCCGCTTGAAATGAGATCTGTTGCCGATTGTTGTAATAATAGCTTTCCCCCTGCGCAGCTGCAGTGTTACAAAATGCAGTTTATCTGTACAATGGCTGCTAAAAAGGACAGCAAAGTCAAAGTCTCTGTGTTATTGTTTACGAGGCTGGTCTGTTATTGTCTTGGTCTGGTAGCGTAATGGTCATATGATAGGGTCTTGACGAATCAGGGAAGGATACGCAATGATCCAGAAGACCCAATCAGGGAGCGAAAGTGGGCAGCCACGCCTTCGTTTTCAAAAGTCTCAGTTTTGGTTCATCTCCACTGACACAGCGTTACCAAAAGTCTCTGTTGTCGAGGATCGAATACGCCAGAGTAGTGTGGATGCCAGGCGGAACCGTAGCAAAAGTTATGCGTTTTAAAATGTAAACAGGGCCTGAGAGAATGCAGTGACACATATTTCCAGGGTACAAAATAGAAAAAATGTCCCATAAATTCAATCAACATAAAAATGTGTTATTTTATGTAAACACACGGTAGCCTATATTGCATCTAATAATGCAGCACACAGTAGTATTCATATACCGGTCAAACTTTTTTTTTTTATCAGCAAGGATGCATTAAATGACAGTAAAGGTGACAGTAAAATACATTTATAATGGTACAAAAAAGTTATATTCATCAGAGAAAAAAATTATAAAACATTCAAGTATTACAGCTTTTAGAGGTTTTTATTTGTACGCACATTTATTCTACAGTGAATTTCCATTTGACAGATTGTCAATCATTTAATAAAATGCTTTAATGGCATGAAAAGCATTGTAATGCTTTTTTTTTTGCTTTGTTAAAATATAATGTTGAACAGTACTTGATCTAATATCAATTCTCTCTCTAAACGTTGCTTTAAAATATAATGGCACACCAATTTGTAGCCTTTTGGTGAAAAGTGCCTCCCATATCGTGTGTTTGTGCGAATATTGAGTTTATGGAAATGCAGCACCATTTCCAAAGCGTCTGGTCTGATGTAGAGCATGATTGCGTGAACGTGTAAATGTTCAAACTCAAGTAAGTCAGCTGAATTCATATACTCTCGCCACTTTTTGTGTGTCTCTCTCTTTCTCTGTTTCTCTTTCTCTCTCTCTCTCTCTCTTTATAAATACAAATCTCTCCCCCCATTATCTCTGGAGTGGCTGATCTCCAGGCAGAAGAATAGTGGGATAGACTGGAAGGATAGAGCTGTGGATGGATGTGTTTTCATTTCCTCTAAGCTGTCCGCTAGGCTCCCGCTGGTTCTCTGCTATCTACTGGAGTTTGGGATATTCCAGCGATAAGATTTTCAAATACCCCGAGGAAGAAAAGCAGCTATTTAGCCCAGTAAACTGCTTTTCCTCTGCTATCGTTCTTCCAGGCAGGTGCTTAATAAAGCCAAGAGTTGCTAGACGGTCACTAGACTTAGTGAGGTGTGAATGGGAGCATGCTGGGTAATTATAAGATGTGTATTTTCATACATCTCTGCAGTTAAGCCATTATGTAGCTGTCCGCTGCCTACGGCTACCTGTTAATGAGTGTGTGTAGTGGAAACCCGGTGAAAAAACTCAGGGATTTGAAGAACCGGAGTGTTTTTAAATTAATGTGTTGAGCTTACGATAAAGTGTTGGTTAATTCGCTAAACGGATAGGATCATTTCATTGGTCAATTTTGAGGTGTGTGTGTGTGTATGTAGAGAGAGAGATAAGTTAATGGTTGCTTTCCATTTCACATCCCAGATCATAGATTTTTGAAAGAATATGAAAAAAGTATATGGACGATTTACTAATATTTGAAGTTATGTTCATGCTTCCTGATGTTAAAAGTAAAAAAAAAAAAAACATTTATATTGAGCAATAATGAACATGATATTTAACATTGCCTAAATGTAAACCCACATCAAAAAAGTAAGAAAGACATTTTAAAGAAATTAATACTTTTATTCAATGCATTAAATTGATCACGAGTGTCAGTAGGCTAAATATGTTTATAATGTTACAAAATATGTATATTTTAAATAAACGCTGTACTTTTGAACTTTAATGCATCACTGTTTCCAAAAAATATTAAGCAATCCAACTGTTTTCAACTTTGACAAAAATAAGAAATGTTTCTTGAGCAGCAAATTAATTTGCATATTACAGTGGTGTCTGTTATTTTTAGTGAGCAGAGACTTAAATAAAAAAAGCCTACCAAACCCAATAGCATTTAAATCTTGATTGGTAGTGTACACTACCTTTTAATATAAATTAGATGTAGAACTAAATATAAGAACAATTCATTCACATGAGCGTAGATACCCAGAAATACACTGGCCTGAAGAACTTGCAATGAAACTTCAAGATTTGTAATCCTCAACAAACTCAAGAACCCGATGCAGAAAAAAAAAACTTTTTTCCTATAAGAAATTAGTTTTTGATTAATCTAATTATGCTACAAAGAATGACTGAGCCTTTATTTTTTTTTATATTGTAGCCATAATCTTCCTTATACTTAAATAACCTAATCATTTTAATCTGCTGTGTAAAATACCTGGTGGGTTTAATCTGCATATATTTTCATTGTTCTCTATATTTGCTGTTATCTGTAAACTTCTGACTGCAGACCCTGATTGAATCGGTTTGTCCTTGAAGTGCATGTGCCTCATGCGTGCAGAGTGAGCTCTGGCCACTAGGGGTCAGGCGTGATGATCAAACACAGATCATGTCTGTGCTGGTTATACTGTACATGCTGTTTGTGTCAGTAGCATATGTACATGCTGTAAAATCTTAGCGTTCTATAATTAGAATATTTAATGTTTTTATTTAAAAAATAGGCGATTTACAGATGGATAACCATATTCTTTTTTTTTTCTTTTTTTTTTACAATCTTACATGGTATGATTGTAATGTAAACCCTTAAACATTTTTATTTACATAATGGTATTGATGCATCAATTTAGGTTAAACTAAAAGTTTGATTAAAAAAACTACTTTCTGATAATATAATAATTTCATGACTATTCATGGCAACACTTCTTAACACAGTTTTAGAAAGTCCACTTTGTTATAATGTCAGATACATTTTTTTACTTTAAAGTACATTTTAAATCATTACAGTTTTAATAATATTTTGTTGTGCTTTAAAAAGAGTACACTTATTTACTTGAACATACTAAAGCACATGTAAAGCAGCTTACTTGATTATAATGTTAACTGTAGTTTGATATTTTATAATACATTTAATATATTTTAAATGTACTAAATTGCAACTTCATCATTACAAATGTTTGATTACAAATATTTAAATACATGACATACAAGTTTTAAAGGTACAATATGTAATATTTGTGCATTGTGCATTAAAACACAACCAGTGTTATATATTTTGTTAAGTTGATTATTTACAATATCCCAAATGTTTCCAACTATTTTTAAATCGTGAGAAAATTGTGATTTTAACCGAGGAAACGGGGCGTGTGAGCGGGGGTGAGCTGGAGTCGCCAGTCAGTGGCGTCATATCCGCGTTACCCTCGGTTTCCGCACGTACTGCGTGGAGTCCTGGACAAATGCGGAAGTTGTAGTTGTAGCGTGCGTCTATCAAGCAATAAATGTTAGCTTGTTTCGCGCAGTCGTTATGGAACACAATTATTATTTACCGATCGCAGCTGGTTCTGTCGACAAAGACAGTCCCAGAAACGTACGGGTCAATTTTATATATTCCAAATGTAGCATTCGGTAATAGTTATGTTTATGTAAGGAAAGTATTATTGCTGTAGGCTTGTGTTTAGTTTATTGACATTGTTTATCACGTCTGGTGTTTATGGCCATGTAAATAAATATAGCATGTGTTATACATAAAGATTAATCAGTCTTTTGGCCAATGATGTGGGTATGTTCGAATGTACTTTTACAACAATTGATTAGAACACGTAAAACTGCGCAGCGTTATCACAACAATGAATTCGACAAATACCTCGAGTTGTCCCAGACGCGGTGTGGCGCGGCGTATCGTCCGGTGTGCGATACCTCGAGTTGTCCCAGACGCGGTGTGGCGCAGCGTATCGTCCGGTGTGCGATACCTCGAGTTGTCCCAGACGCGGTGTGGCGCGGCGTATCGTCCGGTGTGCGATACCTCGAGTTGTCCCAGACGCGGTGTGGCGCGGCGTATCGTCCGGTGTGCGATACCTCGAGTTGTCCCAGACGCGGTGTGGCGCGGCGTATCGTCCGGTGTGCGATACCTCGAGTTGTCCCAGACGCGGTGTGGCGCGGCGTATCGTCCGGTGTGCGATACCTCGAGTTGTCCCAGACGCGGTGTGGCGCGGCGTATCGTCCGGTGTGCGATACCTCGAGTTGTCCCAGACGCGGTGTGGCGCGGCGTATCGTCCGGTGTGCGATACCTCGAGTTGTCCCAGACGCGGTGTGGCGCAGCGTATCGTCCGGTGTGCGATACCTCGAGTTGTCCCAGACGCGGTGTGGCGCGGCGTATCGTCCGGTGTGCGATACCTCGAGTTGTCCCAGACGCGGTGTGGCGCGGCGTATCGTCCGGTGTGCGATACCTCGAGTTGTCCCAGACGCGGTGTGGCGCGGCGTATCGTCCGGTGTGCGATACCTCGAGTTGTCCCAGACGCGGTGTGGCGTGGCGCTGCGCCTCTCGTCCGGTGTGCGATACCTCGAGTTGTCCCAGACGTGGCGTGGCGCTGCGCCTCTCGTCCGGTGTGCGACCCCCTTAAAGGAGAACTCCGGTCAATTTTAACATTGAGCTCAATTTTTAGTAAATTTGGAGTGCTGTCAATACAGAGAACAACGACAAAAATCGGTGTTGCCTACACCGTGTTATCCTATTTTTAAAATGTGCACCCTATTGACTTGAATGGGGCAAGTTTTAAACCTGCTTTTATCCTCTTAACATCTTTGATGTGTCATTACAAGTGCCCAGCCATGTGAGTGATTCCTTCAGAGTGAACACGAGTGAATCTGACTGCAGTAGATGTGAAAGATATGAATAAAAATGATGTTATTTCAGCCAGCGCAAATACCTGTATTTAGTTCCTGTTTTCGGTGGAAGTCCAAAGTAGTCGATTGTCGAGTTCACGCGCGTGATCATAGTAACTAAACCTATGCGCGTGAACTCGACAATCGACTACTTTGGACTTCGACCGAAAACAGGAACTAAATACAGGTCTGTGCGCTGGCTGATATAACATCATTTTTATTCATATCTTTCACATCTACTGCAGTCAGATTCACTCGTGTTCACTCTGAAGGAATCACTCAACATGGCTGGGCACTTGTAATGACACATCAAGGATGATAAGACTAAGAACTGGTTAAGTTTAAAACTTGCCCCATTCAAGTCAATAGGGTGTAAATTTTAAAAATAGGATAACACGGTGTAGGCAACACCGATTTGTGTCGTTGTTCTCTGTATTGACAGCACTCCAAATTTACTAAAAATTGAGCTCAATGTTAAAATTGACCGGAGTTCTCCTTTAAGTGTATGATTTAACTTTTCCCGATGGTCTAGTGTTGGTCAATATATTGCAATATCGAATCGCAATAGTTGTAGAATCGCAATTCTTTTTTAAAAAAAATCGCAATACATATCGTATCGGCACCCCAAGTATCGTGATAGTATCGAATCGGGAGATAGGTGCATCGTCCCAGCTCTATTACCCAGTAGTTAAAAATGACCCACGGTCAAACACAGTGTGAAAAGCCCACAAGTGACCCTGAAGAGTACAGGCTATTCTAGTTTACTCAGATCCTCAGGACGATTAACGTTTCAGAGAGATGTGTAACTCTGAGATCGAGTGCCATGAACTCCTCAGTGCTGTTCTATTAACATTTAGCATTGCAATAAGTTCCACAGAGGTTATATGTCTCCTCAAACCTGCAGAATGAACCCTGGCGTCCATCACAAGGCCACGCTCTTGAGGTCTGGTTTGGGTCTGGGGTCACCCATCTGCTGCTGTTTTCTTACAGGAAATGGATTATATTTGCATGAACAAATTCCCCTAAAGCCAGAGCCCTTGTGTGGATTTGCAGGTTTGGGATGTTTGGCTTGGCCCTGTCCTGGAAAACTCCACGGGGCTTTTACTGCAGGCCTGTGGCCACACTGCATGTGTGTGCTCCTCTGTGCAGCGGATTTGCATAGGACATCTGTGTGTTAGAAGAGAGCCGTGTGGTGTTCTGGTTTCTGTCAGCTAGAGATGGCCGCTCTCGTGGTCTCTGGAGAGGAACTGCTGGTGTTTTTGCAGAGTGCAGAATGTATTGTTGAGCAGTTTGTACATATGGAGTCAGACTGGCGTACAGTTCGACTCTGTGAGGTCTGCATGTGGTTAGATGTGTGCAGTTGTATTTGGAAAGGTCCTTTACATTTCTTTATGTTAGATTAGTTCCAGTGAAACATACAGGATGTTTTTTTCACACAATCATCACGTTATGCCTAGTTCATACTACAAGATTTTAAGCCCGATTTGCAAATCGTTGAGCTCGCCGACAGGTCGGGGTGTTATCGCGTGCAAATCGCAGGGGATTAGCGGCCGATGAACGCTCGCCAATCTGTTAGTATGAAAGAGCCAACAACGCATTAAAGACGCTCGCAGACGTGTCGCCGAGCCCAGAAAAATATCTAGCATGCTAGATATCCGGAGCTGTCGCACGACTCAACCACATGTGATGTCATGAGCTACAGCCAATCAAAGCAAGGCATGGGTTGAGGTCACCGGGAATACGCGTTTTTTTTTTATTTCAGAGCAACTCATCGCGCAAACACAACAGTTTGCAGCACTAATTTCTGTCTGACGTCCATATTCAAACAGACTCGCGTGTTGTGTATTAGTGTTCTTCTTCGCTGGGTAGTGGCGCGCGGGCTGTATTGCGTCATTTTTGGTTCGTTTTATCGCGTGATTTTTCGTGATAAAACGTGGTTTGTAGACAAGATATAATCGTTGGATGACAGAGTTGTTGTCAACTCGTGTAGTGAGTTACCTCCTGTTGCGGATCAATCACGTTGTGTCGTGTGGTGTGAACAGCTCAACAACTTGAACACTCCTGATTTCACAGAGAGCAAGTCATGTAGTGTGAACCGCACAGTTCAGCCCGACGGTTTAAAATCCTGTAGTGTGAACTTGCCTTTATTAGCCTCATGTCATTCCAAACCTGTATGACTTTATTTCTTGCATGGGGAAGATATCGTGAGAGATGGTTAACAGAATGTGGCTGTCACGTAATATCTGTTGTGTCGCCATTCAAAAGACACTTATTTTTGATATTCTTGTACTCAGATTTTTCATGCACGCTTCATTGTTTATTTCCTGTGTGTGTTACCTTGGTTTCTAAGTATGTTCTCATCTTGTTCCCTTTTGTTACTTATTTTGTACTCAATGTATTTATAGCCCTGTGTTTCAGTTCAGTCTTTGTCTTTGGTTGTCTTTGTACTTTCATGCAAAGCTGTTATTTGTATTATTGTTCTTTTAGTCTTTCTGGATTATCGTTTTTTTTTTTTTTAAATGAACAATGTCTTATTGTTTTGAAATTAAGCAGCAATTAGTAGTGATGGATGAAACAAAGCTTTTTTAAACTTTGAATAAATTAAACCATTTACAAAATGATTCACTGAATTGAAGTGTTCGAAACACAGGTTGGCTGTGGGTCAAAATGGTGTGAATGCAGTGAAAAACAAACATCTTCAAATGTTTTCATGAAAGTGTATGAGTCGAGATTCTCTTTATCTGTGCTAATGCAAAGTACAGTAATTCTGATGAAATGTACAAAATTCAATTTCTCAAATGATTATAATTTTTCAGCAAAACAATCTCGATTATCAGTTGAACCATTATCTTTATTTAAGACTATTTGTTGAAAAATTTCCTTCAGCTGTAACTTTACATTTCAAATCGTATTTGTTCACGCAAGCTTTTCAATGCTGATCAGTCATGTCACACAACAACCAATGTTTTTAGGTTAAGTGCTCAATGTGAAAAATGTTCATGTTCCTAATGCACAGATTCTCCTCAAGTTTTTTCTAGATCTTGTCTTAAAGTCCCCCTGTAGTCAATAATTGTATCCCTTAAAACTCATCGTTGATCACCAAAATGACATAAAAAAAAAAATGGCTTCATGTCTTAAAATGGCTTGAATGTAACTCTACACCTCTACACCCTTTTCTCATTTAGTATACGCAGTTCTATGAATATGCAAATGAGCCCCGTCTCCACTCACTCACTCACTCAGAGATCCACTGGTTGACGATCACACGTTGATCTGATTGGTTACAAGGTAGTTTGTGACGTCAGCAACACCAGCGATTTCAACCCGTGTTTTTGAGACTGTCTTTGGTTCACTGCAGTTTTAAGGAGAAAATACTCAGAAATGCTGTCGACTTATGAATTTACACATGGTTTGTCTTAAAACATATATTAAAAACACCACAAAGACATATAAACAACATTAAAGGGCACCTATTATGACATTTAAAATGTTCCTAATGTTGTTTAGGGAGTCCCCAACAACAGTTTTACATGCATGCAATGTCAAAAAACACTTTTGTTGTCGTATAATATGCATTTATTTTTACCTGATTTACTCACCGACTCCCAAATGATTCTTTCAACGACTCATTTTTCCAAACCCCTCCTTTGCGCGACGCTAATCTGCGATTGGTCAGATGACCCAGCAGTGTTTACAGAGATAATACTTATTGTTTAACACGGAGTACAATTATGCTTTTATCAATTAAATCGTGTTATAATAATGATTATAGTCCACTGCTTTGTAGTTTGTAGTAAAAAACTAAAAATAAGATAAAGAATTGAATGTTATGTTAGCGAGCATAGCCCCGAGTTCATATTGTAAAAGCACAATCAGTCTTTGTTTGCATTAGCCCGATGCATAAACATAACGTTTTTACAAAAAAAAAATGCAGTTACGTTACTACGAGGTATTACTCAATTCTTTAAGACAACTCCGAAAACAACGACAAACACTTCACATATCTCAATACAATTGCCATTGAAGACCTAGAAGCTAAACGGTGCTTACACAACAAACAAAATAATTATTAAGCATGCTACATAAAACATAAAAGCAACAATTATTAATAACACTTACAGGTTGTGATACGGAGGAGGAAGCTGATGCAAATACACTTGGAACTGAACCTTCCTTCAATATCAGCCAGCTCGCGAATCCAAGTTTGATTGCATTTAAGTTGGTAAAGCAATCGTCTTCAAAATGGCGCGAACAAAGCACAAAGCTCGGACTATACTTCTGTGGTATAGTTGTATATATGAATTGTAGACACTTAGTCTTCAAATGCTCCTCCTTGGGCAGATGAAAAAAGTTTGCTTTTGAGTCGCACTTCAGAACACAGCGTCTCGTCGCCATGATGTTTTCCCTGCTGGCCTTGGAGCGCAATAAGTGGGCGTATCGTATTCAAATAACTTGACAAGTTGACGTCATCTAGTCAGAGAAAAAGCTTCGGTCTTCTAACGATTCATAAAAATGACTCCGAGTCGACTCTTACTTTTGAAAGACAATAACTTTATATACGGTGCACTTTCATATTTCAAACTTTGCAGGATGTTTTTGTTCACTTAGATCTATGTTACACACTACTTGAAAGGTAAATTTCAAAATTCCATAATAGGTGCCCTTTAAAAGCTGGATTTTCACCACAGGGGGACTTTAAGGTCGATAAAGTTTACTCCTAAGCGAAGAACAAAAAAATATTTCTGTGAGTAAATCAGAGCCTTTATTTTCAGTACATTGTTGTATTCATTGTAGCGTATATGATCCTCGATCAGAGATCCTTTTCGGTGTTGTACTCTCAAGTATTACAATCTTTCAAATAGGTTTGCCACCTTTCAACATTAGCTTGACCTCAGGGCAGCGCTGTGTTAGGTCGACAAAATCCCTTGCTGCTTTTCCAACTGTGATATTGGGTCTTAGTCACACTAAACCGGCCCAGCAGACCATCTCCTGATTAAAGTGACCCACGTAGGAGAACCCAAAGCCCTTTAAAGTGGACAGAAGGAATGCCACTCTCAAGCCGCCTCTGGTCAAGATGTGGGCAGGGCATCTCCGACTGGAACGATCACATTTGCCTTTTTACCCTGCTGAGTTTCAAGAATATTTCATATTTATTTAAAAGAGCAGAGAGCGTCTGAATAAGAGATGAAGTACAAGGGAAAGCCAGGAGATACGAATGCGCTTCCCTCAGCAGAAGTGGGCTCGTGTAGAGACTGCTGTCTGACAACTTTGATTGTCCCCTGTGCCGACAGCTTCACACACATGCGCTGGGATGAAAGGTGTCATACTGAAGCAGGGATTGCTTTATAATCCAGGGCACATTGACTATTCTGGTCAATAGAAAGGCAACACAAGTGGCAGCTTGGGCCGCTGTTCTCTGTGAGAATCTTGCTGGGCTTAATTTTCAAAGTGAATGCACAGGGCTTTCTTTCTCTTTTTTCCCCCTGTCTCTCATTCGGCAGCTTGTGTCAGAAGCACATGTGAGGAGATGCTGGGTGTCATCCTTTTTCACAGGCCTGTGAGTTAACAGACAGATTGACCTGATGGGAAGAGTGTACACACACACACACACACACACACACATGCACGGCACACACACACACACACACGCACGCACACACACACACACACACACACACACACACGATTTCCTTTCATTCATGTCCTGACCTCTCTTTTGGTTTCTGTGTTCTCTCTGTAGAAACGTCCTTGTGCACTGGAAGGTTTTTTTTTCTCTTCACAGTGTAAATTATTGTAATAATGTTTTCCCCAAAGTTAATATTGAATGTATTATGTTCATAGACATAAAACATTATTTTTCTAAATATACTGTATTTGACTTATTTATGAAATCCTATTGTTTGAGTGAATTTTTACCACAACAGTGGTATTAAAATAAATTATGAAATGTAATTGTATTAGAATATCTGTCAATTAGCATGTCTCCATTCATCACTATTGCATTTTAATTGTATTATATAGAATAAAAAACAGCCTCACATTATATTAGGATTGTTGATCAATTAATAAAAAAAAAAAATGAATCAATCGTATAGATTTCTGTAAAAATGTAAAATTATACACACCAAACATTAAAATGTTTAACCAAAAATATATATTCAAAAATATATTATCTCTAAATGAATGTAGAAATATTTAATAATGTTTAATGGCATCTTTTTTATTGTGTAATTATAGTTAATTAAATTTAAACACAATTAAACATAATTAAATTGCGTAATTATAGCCATTCAACTTTACAGGAAAATTGAAAGCGATGTCTAAAAACATTATTCACATACCCATTGAAATATATGTCACATTTTGTCTTCCATTCGGATGAGACATTAAGCCGAGGTCCTGACTCTCTGTGGTCATTAAAATCCTAGGAAAATGTCCTTTGAAAATAAACAGTAGGGGTTTAACGCCGGCATCCTGGCCAAACTTGCTCATTGGCCTCTGTCCATCATGGCCTCCTAATCATCCCCATACACTGATGGTCTTCATCACCGTCTCCTCTCCACCAGTGAGCTGGGCGTTCTGGCGCAATATGCCTTCCATTGATAAGCACTTTGAGTGCTGAGAAAAGCGCAATATTAATGTGATGAATTATATACAAAACTATATAATCTCTCCATTTAAATGAGAGGTAATTCTTTCCCACTCTAAAGGTGAAGTATGATTTTTCTTATGTTAAAATACTTTCTCTTACCCCAGTTTATTGTTCATTGAGTACTATTATATGCCATTCATCATGTTTATCACCTCCAAAACTGTAAACGCTGAGCCTCCCAGTTAGGGATGGGCAACGATTAATCGCATCAAAAATAAAAGTTTGTGTTTAAATAATATATGTATGTGTACTGTGTATAATTATTTTGTATATATAAATACACACATATGCATATATATATATATATTTAAGAACTATTCGCATGTATATATTTATACATTTATATTATAAATATAAATATTATTGGGGCTCGGCTACTGGTTTACGCAGAGTGTGTTTAGCCGGTGTTAGCTTACACGATACGTGGGAAAAGAAAATCAGAAGTGAAATCACGGAATGGAGTTTAATGTAAGTGGACTCTGATGAGACTCTCTCAATGAGCCATTGGATTTGATTTGGATGTGGAATGGATTTGAGGAAGCAGCAGCGTGGGAGTCTGCAGACAAAACGTGGAGTTTATCAGGGCATTCCTCAAGTGGAATGGATTTGACTGGATTTCTGAAAAGTGCTGAATTAGAGACGGTAAAAGTGAGTGGGTCCAATATCATTGGTCTTAAAGAGTGGGTGGGTCTTGTCCCACCCACATACAATGTTTCCGACACCCATGGGTTTACTATAGAGTGGCGCTGGTATGACTTCACTTTGTAGGCCAACTGGCAGTTAGCATCACACTGGTTCCCTCGAGAAAAAAACAATAGATTACTAGAATAGATACATTCATCATGTATAGATACAGGCAGGCGAGTTGTTATCAGGGCTGAAGCTAAACTATGCAGGACAGTGGCCCTCCAGGACCGGAGTTGCCTATCCCTGCTATAAACGATTTACACTACGGTCCCACGATTTCAACGTCACTAAGCTTCCGACAACTCTTTCAGTTTTTGTCTAAAACATTTTCCCAGAATGCTTGGGTTATAAGAGCACAATTATATAAGCATGAAGATGCTGTAAAAGCGGACTGAGCTCACATGTTCGGCGTGATGGTGTTTAATCTCCTCTTTAGTCCCATTTAGCCAGTTGTTAGCAACCGCCTTTTTCAAGACACGTAACAGCTTAAAACATCACGAGTGGCGTAATACTGATGCATTTCGTTTTACAGAATAAAACGTGAAAGTGTCTTGAGCTTGTGTTTACCACAGACCTTATTTCAGCCATTAAACCAAAATCCCATTTAAAAAAACCATTGACTTCGGGACGATGGAAACAAATGTGCTAAAATGCAACTAGCTTCTGCGTTTTGGCCTCCAAAGTGTCGTCACACATCAGCGAGATGCTTGCGTTCACTCAAGACAGTGTTTGTTCGCTCTATATGTTGGTTGAATGTCAGTCCAGGTTTTTTGGTTCATGTTTCTTTTTTCATGTGCTTTTAGCAATTCTGCAATTTCAAACCTAAAATATTTTTTGTTTGCGCAAGACATGAAAGGCTATTCGTTTTTAATTTATAATGTGTGATTTGTTACAAGGCACACAAACAGGAGTGATTCTACTACAATTTACTCGGTTATCTATTCAAATTATAAGAATATGAATTGAAAACTTACTGTGACGGGGTTGAAATGATGTTGTGCTTCAGGGTTAAGCTTATAGAGTTAATTGGAGTTGGGGGAAATAGTTTAGCAAACGACCATTGAAAACCCTGTGTTCGTTTAACACTGAATATTGGGGAGTTGGGAACTTACAAAGAAATATTAGGTGGACGTGTCATGAACTGGAATGTGGGTGTCAAGAAATCAAGAAGTCATTATGTGATTAATTTACATACACACACAGACACCGCTGCGTGTGTGTGTGTGTGTGTGTGTGTGTGTGTGTGTGTGTGTGTGTGTGTGTGTGTGTGTGTGTGTGTGTGTGTGTGTGTGTGTGTGTGTGACACAGACACTATGTGTGTGTGTCAGTGTGCGTAGGTGCGTTATAAGCTGACTTCAGGGTAGATCCCCTTCATCAGACCATGATGTGTGTGTGAAAAGCGTGAAAATGCACTTATGCATTGCATGCTTGTTCCACTTGCACTAATTCATTTTGACAAATGTCCTTTAATAATCTGCACTGAGAGATGAGAGAGGGAGGAGGAGAGCGTCTCAGACAGACAGACAGGACTGGGAAGAGAAAGAGAGTGGTTAGGAAAAATGACAGGCTGAGCGAAACAGAAGTTCTTTCATTTGTGTTTAGCGTGATGTCATGTGACCTGACAGACACGTTATCACGGCAATTAGACCAGCGGTACCTGAGACTCGCTCAATGATCCCAGCTATAGTGTCTCTTTTAAACCTCTTCCACCAACAAACACAAGTAATGCTGACGACTGACTATAGTCACTTTCACATATACAGCCTTTCTAGGAAAATAAGCATTTTTACCATTTAGAGGTCATGTGCGATCAGGAACTATTAAGAATTCGGACAATTTTCCGGTGAGAAATGATAATATTATACATTCACATGTATGGTTCTTTTCTTTTTTCTAAAGTTGTTCAGCAAGCTTCAGTATTGCGTCCATCCAGTCAAAATCTGATGGACACAACCAAGTCCCCACACTACATTTTTCTTATTTGTTGGGTGGAGTGTCTCTTTAACCATAAAAAGATTGTTGCTTGTGTGAACAGCTGGTGTACATTTAGCATAAAAGGCGATCCAACTATTTAGCAGGTTTAATGTTTTTAATGTAATTCTCATTCAACAGAGTCAGTAGTCAGATCAATGATATTGTTGAATATTAGCTGGAGTTTGTTTATTAAGCGTGCGGGGCAACCACCAAGTAGAGAATTACAATAATCTAGCCTTGAGGTCGTGAACACTTTCAACTAGCTTTTCTGCATTTGTCATTGAGAGCATATGTCATCATAATTTACATATATTTTAAAGATGGAAAAATGCGGCTTTACAGATGCTAGAAATGTGGCATTCAAATGAAAGATTGGTATCAAAGAGCACACCCAGGCTCCTAATCCTAACTGACGACGAAGACTTGACAGAGCAGCCATCAAGTATTAGGGACAGTTCACACAGATCATGGTTTTCCAATGCACTCACTACTTGTCCTGCGCTTGTGTCTCGCCTCTTTTGCAGTATCTTGCGCATCTCAAAAATGCGCCTCTAGACCAAAACTGCGTTCTGTGTGAACCAGACAGTATTCTAGGTTATTACGTGCGGAGGTTTTTGGTCCAATAATTAGAATATCTGTTTTTTTTTCAGAATTAAAGGTACAATATGTAGGATTTTTGGCTGCCAGGGGTCGCTAACCTCTTACAATAACAAAGGCGTATATTGATGACGCAAAGAATTAAGCGGAATTATGGATCTTGTCGTCAAGCTGATGGATCTTTTATGGATGAGTGAATACATTTATGTTTTAACATGACTGTGGTATGAAGCAGGGCGCGATTGCTAATGAGAGACGTAGCCTATACCAGCGCCACACGCAACGCGAGTCCCACGGATATAAAGGAATATGGACATTTCATTCTACCAAACTACATGCAAGTGTTGAATTACTACTCACACAGGTCAGTTTATTAGACGAATTAAACGTGTGTGGTAACGCAGCGCTGTTTCACTCGCTCTAACAGTTACACTATCACACTAAACGGCATTTGAGTGTGTTGAATGTTATTTGTGGCTATATGAGACTAGCAGTAATCTAGATCAACATTAAAATAACATACAGATCATATTCTAACATTTCATCATGTTGAACTAAATAACATTGATTAGTTGTATGTACATTTGCTCTCCTGTCTAATAAAGTACATGCAACACTTGCGTCTCTGTCAAGTCGAAGTTAGTCGCGGAGCTCTCGGCATCTCGAAAGATGTTGATCTTTGTTTTAGTTCTCTTTTTGTCTCAAAGTCTGCTTGCCATGGTCCATATGCGTGAGCGTCCTGCTAGGCATAACCCAGTTGTCCACGCCTGTCGCCAGGGTTACTATGGCAGTACGAGTGGAAACCGGGGTTAACGCGGATATGACACCATTGTCTGGCGACACCCTCACCCCTGCTCACACGCCCCATTTCCTCGGTTAAAATAGCAATTTTCTCACGATTTACAAATAGTTGGAAACATTTGGGATATTGTAAGTAATCAACTAAACAAAATATATAACATTGGCCTAGTGGTTTTTTGATATTTTACTGCAAAAATCCTACATATTGTACCTTTAAGTGGCAGATTACTAGTCTAGTAATCATAATCTAGTAAAATTGGATTACTAATCATCCAATTCTTTATATCAACTTCTAAATAAGTTGATTCAGCATCTTTATGCTATCACAAGCCGCTTTTGATATGATGGTCAATTATTTTAAGCAAATATCTAATGAATAAAACTGTATACCAATCAGTATTCATAAAAGATACTTTTGAACAGGGAATTATATTTTTTTTTGCTGGAGTGTAGATGTGCAGGATGAAACAATAGCATCAGTTTATTCATGTGCAGACAGAGTTTCTGATACTGATCTGAGCCGGTTTTTCCTTTTGGAAATACACGGGATGAGATGAGCGCCGGATCCAGCACCAGCACCAGTCAGTGGAAAGGCGTTACGCAGGGAGCCAGTTCCCAGTGCTGTGTCAGTGTTTTGACTACAGCAGAGACAACATTAACCAGCAGCCTACACTTGTAATCCCATTGGAAGGAGCGTGGGATTCCTGAGCTATGGTTAGATCTGAAACAACTCAATTAATCCCTGACAAATAGAGCAATTAAACATGATCTGCTCTGAACGCGGGGAACCATGCGTGCTCATTCACACGAGACGGTCATTACGAAACAAGTGTGGCGATGGGAAGAAAAACGATAATTGTTTTCTTGACTTATTGTTTGTTTGTTTCAGCCTGTGACCCTTTCTAATCTGTCATCTGCTGTATTACTGGGGCGCTGACTACAAGAACAACAGATGTTTCATTTCCCTAGATTCCTTCAGACTTCACACACACACACACACACTAAAGCGCTGCAGCTACAGTTGCGATCCGCTCGCTGTTTCTGCGGTGGGTATTTTTCTAAAGGTGTGTGGCACATCTGTGCTGCCATTGTTTATTCATGCGCCGGAGCCTTTGAAACGTGCTAAAATGCTTCCCACTCATTATAAAACTCCTGCCACCCATGGATTAGCACTTTGATGTCACCAATCCGGCTTCAAAGGCTCCTTCAGTACCATTAATCAGAGTTTAGTCTCTGAAGACCCAGCCAGGGAAAACATTTGGACATCTTGTGCAGAAACTTTTGAAAAGCTCAGACGGTGCTGCATATGCAACAGTGGGGTTTCATATCTCAAAGACGTGTGTGTGCGTGTTTAAGAGGAAGCCGAAAGAGAGTGTATTAACGATAGGGAAAAAGAGAGATGATAGACAGTGATGCCTTACTCTGATCCTGAATACTTTCAGCACTTGGATATTAGACTGTGCATAGGTCACAAGGTCAGCACAGCTCCTTTTGAGGTGGTCTGTTGAGGTGCACTTAAAGGAGTATTTTTTTTATTTTGTTCTGTCACGACAACTCTCTGAGAGATTGACATGGTAATGAATAATGTTAATGTGTCTGCTGCAGAGCAAGTACAGACAGCTACTGCCACTTATGCTAGTTCGCTTATAACATACATGAAATAACCCCCGTAGCAGATCTAAACAGGTGGAGCTGGGGAAGGGGGAGGCTTTCTGAAAGCAAACAATGTCAAGTATTTGAATGTTGAGCAGCAAGCTCATTGGCTGCTGATGCCACAGCAACCAATCAGCTGTATGTAGATAACAATGTGATCACTAACGGATTGAGTTAAGGAACTCTCCGCCTGCGCCATCTAGAGTTTCACAAGATAACTTTGTCTTTATTTATTTGTAAACACTGATGTAGTTAAATTACAGGGTAATTGAAGGTTATTGTAGGTCTACAATGTGGTCGTACTTTACATGTCCAGAAAGGCAAAGACTCTTGTGTTGTTTTTTTGCTTTATTAGAACGACCCATTATAATAATGAAAGTTTATGACTGTGTTTAAGTCATAGGTCATTGTCATGACAATACAAGATGTTTTTTTTTATTACAAGAAGCTATCCTTGTGAAAAAGTACACTTTTGCATTCTTTTAGAAGAGTAATTATTATTAAAATACTATACTTTAAAAGCCTATGCCTAAGTGTGAACTGAATGCAACACTCAATGCTATGTTATTTAGAATTAAATGAAAATGTAGTATAATTTAAGTTTACATTAAATAAACTAAACTTTAGCCATCATATAAGTAGGACTTAAGTAGATCTTTATTTGTAATTTTAATCATTCTTTTGTCTTTGAAAATATGGTTCAATTGTACTGCCAAATATACTAACAAGCATTTATGGTCTGAGAACATATCATCATTCATAGCCTACCGGTATTTATATTCTGTATATTTTTTAATAAAATCATAACATTTTATGCGTTTCCATCACGCGAAAAGACTGACGCGAGTCACGCGACACTCGTGTAGGTGATTCACATCGCGCCCCTGTATGTTGCTTTGTATAAAATTAAACGATATACAGCACAATAACGAATTTATGGATAAAATAGAATGTACACAAACCTGTATTTTACCGAAGACATGCACCATTTTGTCGGAGCTACACTGATCTCTCCTGAAGAGGTCGCAAAAAGCCCGCGATAAATAACTCAATCCCTGGGTCGTTATGTCTGACACAAAATCTGTGGTTACACTAGAAAATTACCCAGACACTGGGTGTTATAGTACATCTGACCCAGGTGCTGGGTAACACAAAAACTACCCAAATACTGAAAAAATAACCCCCAAAAAATGTCCCAAAAGGCTCAACCCAGGAATTGGGTAGAAAAAATAACCCAAGATTGTTTTAGTGTATAGCGTTTTTTACAATGGGGATTGTTTCAAAGCAGCTTTGATAACAGGAAAATAATGCAACAAAGTTTGTTTCGGCTGTACGGCAGATCTAGAAGAAAATAGTGTCATAGTCCAGCTTAAAGAAGTTCAGTGATGGTTGTTTTTTGTTGTAAATTCTTGTAGAAAGTTATTTGTAAGTTATTAATTTAGTTCATTTATCTAGGCCGTCCTGGAGAAAACAGTGATTTCATCATCCCGCTCAGTTCAGTTCTCATATAATGGTGTCAATGCAGGCAGATCAATAATATTGTTGAATATTAAGTGTCCCCAACTAAGCAAGCCAAAAGGAACCAAAACTCCATCAGGTGACAGAATGGAGAGAAATAAAAACTTGGGAGAAACCGTGCCCAGTTCTCAGAAACCGAGGCCAGTTCTCCTCTAGCCATTGAACGAACAGTGTAAGAAACTAAACTAAAATGAAACTTGTATGTTATGTATTTTAAACACCTTTGTAATGAAGCACATTTAAAATATATTAGTCTTGCATAGCCAGACCTTCAGACTGATGGCAGAAAGTCTGGTCTCCACTCTCCACAGCAGCTTTCATTGGCCAAGGACCACCCAGAGGTTATCTTGCCTGCAGCCGTATCACCCTGTAGCTCAAGACTGGTGGCCCACTGAAGCTAAGCAGGGCTGAGCCTGGTTAATACTTGGATGGGAGACCTCCTGGGAAAACCAGGTTGCTGCTGGTAGAGGTGTTAGTGAGGCCAGCAGGGGGCGCTCACCCTGTGGTCTCGGTGGGTCCTAACACCCCAGTATAGTGACGGGGACACTATACTGTCAAAGACCACCGTCCTTCAGATGAGACGTAAAACCGAGGTCCTGACTCTCTGTGGTCATTAAAAATCCCATGGCACTTCTCGTAAAGAGTAGGGGTGTAACCCCGGTGTCCCGGCCACATTCCCTCCAATGGCCCTAACCAATCATGGCCTCCTAATAATCCCTATCCACTGGATTGGCTCTATCACTCTCTCTCCTCTCTCCACTATAGCTGGTGTGTGGTGAGCGCACTGGCGCTGTTGTACTGTGGCTGCCGTCGCATCATCCCAGTGGATGCTCACACTGGTGGTGGAGGACAGATCCCCTGATATGACTGTAAAGCGCTTTGGGTGTACAGTAGTACATATGAAGCGCTATATAAAAGCCTCATTCTATTCTATTCTATCTGACTAACATGGTTGAGTATCTCTCTTGGTTTATTATTTAAGACTGTTTATTTCTCTGAATCTCATGCGTCGTGCATTTACTACAGCCACACACGTGACAATCTGCAAGTACTTGTTTAAATATACTTACTTTTTTAAGTACATTACAAGTGCAAATTCAATACAATTAAGTGATCTTCTTTTTCACAAGGGTACACCGCAGGGACCACAGCCATAAAAACTTATATAACTTCAAGCAAAATCGAAGAACCAACTGGTGTGACGTCATTTCAAACAAAAAATGTGTCATTGTGTCATTTAGTGAATTCGAAACAACTTGCCAAAGCGAACTTTCCGTAAAAGTTTGCTCTGGCTGCTAAACACCTTCGAACTGCCATTGGTCCGTGACCGTGGCGATTAGGAAGTAAGTGTTTTCTGAAGCTCCGCCTTCTTTGACGTGGAATTCTTCGCCGGTTCATGTCTTCGGTTCAGTCCCTCGATGCCGGATGTCCATTAGAAAAAGCATGAACAGACTGGAGAGCTGCTTTATAGCAGGACATTTTGTTGTAATTCTGAAAGAGTTTTCATCTTTTTTCATGTTAAATTCTGTAAAGCTGCTTGCTTTTAAATGATCTATTAAATAAAGTGATATATAAATAAACGTGACATGACTTTAATGGAGTGCCGAATTGCAAATCCACATCGATGGGATCAGTGGCTCAACTACTGTTTTCTCATTACTGTAATTTTAGTTGTTTATTTTGTTATTGAGAGAAAAGCCTGAAAAATAACTTCACCGTGAGTATATCGGGGGCTTTACTGTTATTGAAAAATGTGCAATTTTAGTATTATTCCATCAGGACATTTTTTTTTAATGATTAATATGATTATGAAAGCAATAACAGTTTGATAACTGGCCATCTGTGGCATTTTTGACTGTCCATAAGGGCAGAGCAATCTTGATCAAGATCGCAGTCTCTGTAATTCTAGTCCGGTCCTGTCTTTGGGTTGATCTCCTCCAGGGTTCAAACATGCACTGTTTGGGTTGCAAGCCCAGAGCACTACACTGCCATATTGTTTTATTCATTCATGCTTCAGAGAGGGAAGACTGACGTGTCACTGATCTGTGTTTCCTCTTTGCTGAACAGGAAACCTGGCCACATCCAGGGCAAGAGTGACAGCAGCGTCCAGATCTCTGCCTCCACAACTGAGCAGCGGGAGGAATAAGGTCTGAGCGGCTCTGTGACTATCACACTGTGTCTTCTGCACATTCATCATAAAAGTATCCGGTTTTATAGTATTATTTATTAAGTTGGATAAAAAGGATTTACACAACACATATCTTAGTTCCTTTTCTGATTTTTGGACAGTTTTGTCTTGTTGTTAAATCAAAGCTTAGTCATGATATTAGACTTCAATATTTTTTTTTTGTGTTAAAGATGTGACGTGTTTATGGTCAGTACCAGTTACTTCATCAGGCACATGTAAAACACCTTTGCATCAAGTACAAAATCTGAATGAATGTATTGCAACTGATGAGGCGTGTGATGTAGTTATTTTGCCAGTGCATTTGCTCCAGAACCTCTTGTATGTTTTCACTGAAAAAGACCCTTTTCTTCACTGTTCTGTACTTATCTGTCATCTGTCTGAACTATCCTTTCTCCTCTCAGTCTCCTAAATACCTGCTAAAGGTAAGAATTTCTTCATATCCATCTTCATATTTTCTGATGTAATTTCCACTACTTTATTTTCATTTTCATTTTTTTTATTTGAGCCAATGGACGAAAATCTATCTAAAAACTATAATTAGTTTTATTTTAAATAATCTTTAGACTATGAATCGATGTTTTAAGGAAAGTGGCTCTGAAGGGGTCACGTCCTATTCTTTTTAAGTCCACTTATAATGTTAATGAAGGTTTTAACAATCATAATCTTTTTCTCTCTCTTTTATTTTAATTTTAAAGCTTTTAGTTCATGTCTTTAGCTTTGAAAACATTTAAGGCTAATGTACACCTAAAATATTACAAAATTCACTTTTAGATATAAAGTAGGCCTATGCATTTAAAAATTTTTTTTTTTTTTTTAAGTGGAACAACAATATTTTGCAGTGCTTTTTTCTTGCAGTCTAGATTTTGGTCCAATCAAATGTTCTATAAACTGAGATTGTTCCTTCCCTAGACAGACCACCTATCACCTGCAATAGACTAGCAATAGAAACATATGCTGCATGTCATAATGTCATATGTTATAATTACCATAGTCTTCTTGAGATGACAACACCTGGACGATCTATCCGGAGCTGTTCACATCCTCGGACTGGGAATCATGCGTTTCTATGACAAGAATAAACAGAGATGGTCTTATTATTGGGAGATACGAGGGTCCGTATGGCTCTACCATGTTAGGCCTGCCTCGATTAATTGATTAATTATCTGAGTGGGGTTATTTGATCTAATCCTAATTATTGTAGAACACAATAATTGTGCTTGTTTAAATATCAATCACAGTTTATTCAAGTAAGGGAAATTTAGGCTGAAAGAAATATGCAATATCATGTCTTCTTTTCCACGTTGTTTATTATATTATATTATATTATATTATATTATATTATTTTAACTGCATTAAAATGTATCGTATGCACCAATTTTATTATGATTTTTATTATTATTATAAATGATTCAATACAAAAATAATGTATTGGTCTTGCACTGTAATTGAGATAAACAAAACAGAATTATATTGTTAATCACAACTAATTGTATTACAATGAATCACCAGCACAAAATGAATGATCTTGACAGCGCTAGGTGAAGTTTGCAGATTGAGGACTTCATAAAGCTGGATTTGGCCAGTCTGCTTAATGCTGCAGTAATGTGTCCAAACTACAGTTATGGGTTACTGTACTCATGAAGGAACACCCTGGGTCATTATTTCTCCCTTTTCCTCTGTTCTGCGGGTAAGATTAAAACAGTCCTGCAGAATACCTGCTGTTTTAGAGAAATATAATTAGACACCAGTCCACAGAACCCAATTAATTGGTTCTGGTTAATATTGCAGATACTTTTAAAGCGCTTCAGTCACAGATGAGATGCTCTTGTAAAAAGCCCTGTGTGTAAGCAGAAGTGGGACAGATGTCTTATTAAAACACTGGGTTAGTTCGATTGTCTCTCAGTCAGGGTTCATGTCCAACCCTTCAGTTTCTCAGCCGTTTTTCATAAAGATCACACACACCTGCCTCCACGCACTCAGATGAAATAGAATATTAAGACACACTTTGCTGGTATAGACCTGCTCTAAATTATGCATCACCTTGATAAATTCATGAGGTCTGTTGTAGAGATGGCTGTTATACACATCATATCTTGTCCTTGTTAGGAACCGTTGAAAGTGTGAAGTTCGTTATCAAAGAACATCTTTGCAGTATTAAACCAACCGTGCTCAGAGATCGTTGCTTGGATCAAGATGTTGAGTTATCTTCTGTGTTTTTGTTTATAAGTAACGTTATATGACTTCTTTTAGAGCCAGATCTCCATCTCCTCTTCCTATGCCTGACCAGACTCTTAAGGAAACCTTATTTTAATTGTAAAGTGCTAACGATAATTCAGTGGATGTTGTTCTATGTGACCAGTTCTGTGTACTTGTATATTGGTGATGTGTGCATGAAGCTACAGTAAGTGTGTTTATGTGTGTTTAGGTGGACACAATGGAAATGATGCGTCACCCTGAGGAAACCACTAACATGAGGAGACAGACAGTGGCGTCTTATTTCAGGGTGAATCCTCTGCACATCACATTATCAGTTTTGTATTTTATCGTTGTGTTTTAAAGGGATAGTTCATCCAAAAGTTAAAGTACCGGATTTTCCGGACTTTAAGTCGCTCCGGACCATAAGTCGCATTTATTTAGAAATTTATTTCACAAAATCCAAGACCAAGAACAGACATTTAATCTGGAAAGGCAAATTATTCAGCTACACAACAGCACACAGAACAACAGGCTGAAGGTGTCCGGTATATTAACGTAACACATTAACAGTTATTCAGCGACACAATAGCATAAAGAACATATACCTGAGGCTGAATAGACTAAATTAACATTAGCCAGTGAGTCCAACAAGTTACCGTTAAGCAAGTTCACCAAGCTCCCGATCTCATTCCTCATCACTGTACTCTTCATCTTCTGTGTCGCTTCTGAACAACTCCGTTAACTAGAGCGCCCTCTCGTGGCTGTAGACGGTAATGCTTTCTCTTGGTTCATCTGTCAGTATGAATTCATTTTGATATATAAGTCGCACCACCTGACTATAAGTCGCAGGACCAGCAAAACTATGAAAAAAAGTGCGACTTATAGACTTTCGTTCATGTTCGAGACACAAATGAAGATCTTTTTGATGAAGTCTGAGAGATTTCTGTCCCTTGATTGACAGCTTCGCAACTACAACTATATACACTTTTCCACTACGTAGCACGACTCGACTCGCTTTACTTTGGCTCGGTTTGCTTTTCCACTGCAGTTTAGCACCACTTCAAAGTGTTACGATTATAGACTGATCATTATAGTTGCGCCGCTTCTACTCATCAGCTACCAACGAGAGCAACGTGTCTACTGACCGCGATACAGCCATTTCTTTTGTCAAGTTGCGTGCGACGTGTCATTTAAAGCAAGTCGTTTAAAAAAGTTGTGCGAACAAATGATACTGTGGTGGCTGTTGCTGGCTATTTAAATCTAGCTGGTTTGGTGTCTCGTGTCACAAATTTCAATGACGCTGGTAGTGACGATTCTCTCTTACCAATCCGTGATCTGCAGTGTTAACACGTCACATTTTTGTACCGCTTTGAACCTTGGTACTGTACTAGGTAACCTACTGTACACAGTGAGCCGTACCCCAAAAGTGAGCCGCACCATGGAAAAGCACCATTTGACGCTTTAAAAAGTTCAAAAAGACATCTTAAAACAAATCCGTTTGAATTGAGCGCTTTAGTTCAAATTCTCTGAAGAGACTCGATCGCTTTATATTATAAACAGATTTAATTTAGGCTTTTATTCACATATAAACATTCATCAACTCACACATCAGTTGTGGTAAACGAAAGCTGTTTGAGCTTCTGCAAGAACCAATGAGGTTCATTCTCGTCATTATGTCTATACAAAAACCCAACATGTGTGTGTGTTTTTCAGTACTCTCTCATGGACCTGCTGTCTAAGATGGTGGTCGGCACACCTCATTTCGTCCGCTGTATCAAACCCAATGATGACCGCCAGGCTCTGCGATTCAACAAGGAGCGTGTAATGGTTCAGCTGCGTTACACCGGCATCCTTGAGACTGTCAACATCCGCCGGCAGGGTTATTCTCACCGGATACTCATCGAGGAGTTTGTTAACAGGTAGAAAACATCCACAGAGTAACATAGCGCTCACAGAATGAGTGTTGCGCTTGTCCCACAGGGCCCGAGAAACAAGGAAGATCACACAAAACAAGCTGCTAATGAGAGCGGGAGGAGAGAGATTAGGAATGACACAACACGACTGACAATTCACAGGGAGAATACTGTTGAGTTCAATTTTTGATGCACTTCATTAGCTTATGTTACAAGATCTACTTAAAATTAAGATTGTTTTTTCATTTTGTGGTTCATTTAATTAGTGATGTTGCTCATATTTAGGGTTAGGGATCTGAATAAACACCTAAAGGATAAGTTTCAAAACCTTAAAGTCCCCCTGTGGTAAAAAAAAAATCAAGCTTTTAATGTTGTTTATTTGTCCATGTGGTGCTTTTAATATGTTTTAAGACAAACCATGTGTAAATTCATAAGTCAACACCATTGCTGAGTATTTTCTGCTTAAAACTGCAGTGAACCAAAGACGGTCTCAAAAACACAGTTTGAAATCTCTGGTGTTTCTGACGTCAAAAACTACCTTTTAACCAATCATGTCATCGTGCCGGAGGGCTTTAGCATATCAATAACAGCAAACTAGCAGGGAGTCCTGAGAGATGCAAGGTTATACCGGTATATTTTTCTGTTGGTATGAAAAATCAGGTAGATTTAGAAATATATAGCGGGTGTATGATGTATATTACGATGTTATGATGAACAATATGCCTTTCTCCACTGACCTTCTGAGTTGTTCAAAGCATTTCTGATGATTGTTAGAAGGCAAACTGAGATGGCGAACGGGAACATAGTTTGTGTAACATTAGCAACACATTATTCGCTGTTTGATAACACAGTCAAGCAAAAGGCTAATCATATTATTTATCGTTATGTGTCCGACGTTGTGAAGAACAATACAATTGTGCAGCGTTTTCCTCAGTAAGTTGAGAAAGCAAGTGGATGCGGCGCTAATTAGCATTTTCATAGAACCGTGTATACTAAATGAGGCAAGAGTGTAGAGTTACATTCAAGCTATTTTAATGCATGAAGAAATATTTTCTCAGAAAAATGTAATTTTGGTGATCAAATATGAGTTTTAAGGGATGAAATGATTGACCACAGGGGGACTCTAAGACTTTCATTCATCCTTAGAACACAAAATAAGAAATTGTTTTATTCTTTCATTTGGCATGTTTTACCATATTGAGCTCTATGTACATGTGCTGATCAATTAGTAAATGTGAATAAAAGCCTTAAATTAAATCAATTCATCATATAAAGCAATAGTGTCTCCTCAGAAGTGTTGGAATAAACCACTTCATATGGATTATCATATCATCTTTATTTACTTTTTGAAGCTTGAAAATTTTGGTTGGACTTCCAAAGGATGGGCAAAAATG
This sequence comes from Phoxinus phoxinus, assembly GCF_949152265.1. Taxonomy (NCBI): domain Eukaryota; kingdom Metazoa; phylum Chordata; class Actinopteri; order Cypriniformes; family Leuciscidae; genus Phoxinus; species Phoxinus phoxinus. The sequence goes on along the minus strand of NC_136882.1, from coordinate 7,957,468 downwards.
ATGAGATAATATTAAAAATGTCGTCATTCGTGTTCCAAAGATGAACGAAAGTCTTACGGGTTTGGAACGACATGAGGGTGAGTAAATGATGACAGAATTTCCATTTTTGGATGAACGATCCCTTTAGCCCTGAATAGTAAGCTTTGGCATGTAACTTGTGAAGTGACTGGACTTATGATTTTCACCTGGTGGACAATAAAATCAATTAGACTTAGGCCCCATAAACACTGCGTTTTCGTTTAGAAACAGAGACCTTTTGCCACGTTTGCACCTCCCGTCCAGACTTCAACGGCAAAAACGAAGACCTAAAACGGAGAAGTTTAGAAACGCTGCCGACCCCGTTTCGCGTTTTGAATCTCCGGAGGGCGTTTTAGTGAAGACGGTCAAAACGGAGGACTTTAGAAACGATGGCGCAGAGGCTCACGCTCGGCTCTATGATTGGTTGTCATCAGTCATGGCGTATCCTTCCCTGATTCGTCAGACACACATTACATGACCCGTCCCCGGGAAGAAAACTTACAAAAACAGCCTGGACTACGTAACGTTAGTGACTGCAACATGGATAACAAATTACAAGCGTTACTGACGTTGATGTCTTTGCTAGCAGCTGTTGTGCAAGTAAATCATGCATTTTACAATTGCCTACATGCGCCTGTTTACACCGGCACGCGCATGCCCAGTGTTGGTGAATGGTCACGTGATCCGCGTTTTCAGTCGTTTTAATGTGGACTGAGATCAATTCTAATACGCAGCTAAAATGCTGGTGTGGACGGAGATCGTATTCGTTTTAATTTTCCGTTTCTAAACTAAAATGCAGTAGTGTGGATGAGGCCTTATATTTAAGGAGAGACTCGAAAGATATATTGAAGGATATATTGAAGGAGAGACTCGAAAGAGAGACTCATAATATTTTAGACTTGGGTCAAAAAGAAACCATGCAGAATCTTTCCTGCTCCATTTTACAGAGGTTATGTTAACAACGGTGGTCATAATGATTATGTTATCCTGCAAAGAAAAGAAAAAAAACATTCTGACTCCAAGTCCAAGCTTCATCAGTTATGCAGTCAAAATGACATTATTCTGGGTGTTCCTGTTGGACTACAGGAATGTTATTAGATTTAATTAGCTGGAGTGCTTGGACTTCATATAAAGAAGACAGACAGACAGACAGACAGACAGACAGTTAAGAGAGATCAAAGCTGCTCCATGAGCGCATATTGAATATACACCTCCTACAGTGCTCCACAAAGCTCCTGGGAAACTCACAACGCAGGTTTATTATCTATATTTTGATAGTGCTGAAATAACAGCATAATCTTATCAATAATAGGTCATTAAGCCTTTGAGAATACAAGTGATGCTAAATTAGACTCTGGTTGAGTAATTAGTGGTGAAACGGTACTTTGAAGGGGCAGAGTGAATCCGCTGAAAGTTTCTCAGTGCCCAGCAAATTCATGGTCCAAATTTACTTTTCCGAGGCTTAGGGAATCGCACTTCATTTTCCATAAACTTTTCGCTTTTTTGCGTTTTCTTTCAACCCATCCATCGTCTTTCTCTCGTGGGCCGTGAGATGGTGGACATGTAGGTCATCTCTTTTACATAAACATCCCAGACAATTTCTCCACACTCAGAGGAGCCGCTCAAATGCAAGGCTTATTTTTTTCTGTCGTCCTTTTGATCACAGAAGTGTCCTGATTATCCGTATTTTCCCCAGACTTCCCCCGACCAGTTCGCATGAAAAAGAAATACTCTGTGACCGTTCTGTTTGCGTGTCCTTATAGTCGTACAAAGTCTTTCTGTCTGATCCACACTGACTTTGTAAAAATAACAGCTTCTATATGAAGAAATGGATTCAAATGGATCTCCTCTGGAAAACCTTCTCTGATGTCGTGAAGGAGAGCCTTTTTTTGTAATTTTCTACCAGAGACGTACGAGCTATCAGGAGCATAATTATGAAAGAGCACGGTTCAAGTGGAATCAAAGGCAGTTTTCTTTCTCAAACACAAAGGCTGAAATCTTCCTCTTCAGAGTAAATAAATACCCCGGATCAACCGCAAGCTTCAGATGTTTCGATGAGACTCGTTTATGAGATTCATACCAGTTTATTTATAGGCAGGTGTATTCAGAAGTATAACTGAAGGCCCCCAGACAATAACAACAAAGCTACAAAAGCCCCATATTTATCGTTTTATCAGAGAATCGTGTGACGCTTTACCTTTCTGGGTTTTTGCAGCAGAAAGATGCTATCATAGTGAGATCTAGAAAGATAGTCTCACCGTGCTCTTTTATCTGAGCTGTGTTATTTCTGCTCCACTAGTAGAATTGCTAAAATAGTTGCTGTTAAGTACGTGATACTTCATTTAGTGAATGCTGTCATGTTAATATTTAACCAAATAAACTATAAAATATGAAATATATTTAGTTAAATGGGCAACAATTAACAATTAAACGCGAATAATCGCATTCAAAATAAAAGTTTGTGTTTACATAATGTATGTGTGTAGTGTGTATAATTATTTTGGATATATAAATATACACACATGCATGTATATATTTAAGAAATATTTGCATTACATGTATATGCTGTATATATGTATATATAATTTTGATTAGCCTATATATAAAAATATATATTTTATATATAAATAACAAATTTTTCTTAAATATATACATGCATGTGTGTATATTTATATATATATATATATATATATATATATATATATATATATATATATACAAAATAATTATACACAGTACACACACATATATTATGTAAACACAAACTTTTATTTTGGATGTGATTAATCGCGTTTAATTGTTAATTGTTTAGGCAAAAACATGGAAGTGTTAACTCAAGATAATTTCACGTTTATTTACTTCATGATGGTGACGTTGAAGTCATGTGACCGTGGTGTGTGTTTTTTTTATAGCCTTAGGTTTAGTTGTTTACTTCTGGTGATTGTGTTTAATTAATAGAAGTTGTGTTCATTTGTGAAGATTATCATGATAAACAAAACATGTAAGAAATATGAACTTTTGGTCAAAGAGCTTATTAATAATCCAAAAGCCGATGGAAAAATGCTAGAGGGATTTAGGGTGATGCTAACTTCATTGGGGAAAAAAATTGGAAAATTGGAATCACAGGACTCTATTTAATTATATATAAGTAAAATATTAGATTAAAATTACAATATGCAAGCCATTTTTAAATGACGCATATCACAACCTGGCCACATAACTGAGTGCATGTAGCCACCATGAGCAAAACTTACTTAATAGTGTTCATATTAATATTGCAGCAGTTGACCGATTCTCCTAGTATTATCTACAGTAGACCTCCTTGAGTCCAGTGTGCTCTGGTTGTTTTCTTCACATTTTGGTAAATGTAGAGGTAAAAGTTGGTGGAAATGTTGGGTACTGTGCACAGCACACATACTTCAGAAATAGTACGGTAATAGTATGGTATGATATTCTGAACACAGCCATCGTTTCCAAACTACCGCTTTCTGCAAGCAAACAGAGCAACATTCAAACCTTTGACTTAAAACTTACTTGCACATTAAACGTGTATAGAAGAAAGCATCAAAACAATTACCGGTACATATTTCCCCAGTACAACTTACACTATGATCAGTCAAGTTGAATGAAAGTTTGAGCTTGGGTTTGAGGTTTGTTTTTGTGCTTTTTTAACTGGTGTAATCTGAGTCTGATCATCTTGTGTTCTTGTAGGTATTACTATCTGGCCTTTCGTGCCCATCAGATGCCAGAAGGCAGTAAAGAGAACGCCATCATTATTCTGCAGAAAGCCAAGCTGGAGCACTGGGTCCTGGGCAAGACCAAGGTAGAGTTTGTGATTTAGGGTTTTCACACCTGATGGTCCGCACCAAAGTTCATGTTTTGATACATTTTATACATTCGGTAAGTTTTGGTTTGGTTTCAATTATGCGAGCGCACTAAAGAACTTCACATGACGTACTTGCGTCCTGTCGTCATCATCTCTGCGGGCGGCATCTCGACATTGATTGGTTTGTAAACGGACGTGCGTCTGACGTCAGCGTGTTGTCAAATCGGCGGGTAACTTTGACAACAATGAATGAACAGACGCATATCGTTGAAACTATATTGTTATTATTATGGCATTACTGCCTGCAGCGCCAACTATACGCGAGGCTAGTTCAAATTCGCCAAATGAACGTCCTCGTCGAGGGAACATTTGATCGTCGCCGGCAGTTTCTTTATCTTCAGGTGGCATTGCTCTCCCGTCCTCTCAAACCCTCTCTCTCTCATCCTCTCCGAAAATACTTGGAAAGTGTCTGTATTTTTGTGCATTTTTCCCAGTTGACTTCTTCTTATGTCGTCAGACCATATTTCAATTAAAAACCTTGTCTCCTCCTCTCCCCATGTGCTGCCACGGCTCATTTTTCCTGCTATCTTTGTCTCTTCGGCTACACGAGAACCACCGGAACTTCCTGTAAATGCTCTGAAAGTTTGAACCTTACAGAAAATGCTTTCACACTAGAAACGAACCAAACCAGTTTGATCCAGACCGAGACTACCTCTTTTCATCGGACCAAATTTCGGACCAAATTTCACCGTTGTCCAGGGGAGGTTTCACACCTGTCATTTTGGTTCGGATCAAACTGAAAAGTCAGAAAATCCGGACCAAACTATTTTCACTCAGTAATTACAAAGAATCGGCATGTAACACATTGCATTAAACATGATTAAACAAAACTTTTACAACTTACGGCGTTTGACAGTTATGTCAGGACACTTGTATCATGGCCTTTCATTATTATGCTCCTAACAGCTGTTTGAATGTCTGCTAGAATATATACCCAGAGCTGCGGATCAGCAGGAAGACAACTAACAAAACAAGCTGTACACATGTCTGATTTTGTGTCTCAGAGAAGGTTAAGTGACATGTCTACTATAGATATACATGTAATAGGGATGGGACGGTATGAAAATTTAATATCACGATTATAGTGACCAAAATTATCGTGATTATCAATATTATCACGGTTTTGTTCAAACAAAATGTGTGATGAATGTTCAAACAAAATGTGTGATGAATATGTTCAAAAATAACTGATGCTCACATTGAAAACATTTCAACAAGTTTTATATTTGAAAATCAACAAACAACAAATAAAACAAGCAGCTCTATGCACTTTTTTAAGCAAGATTCTATTCTGTGGCATTTCCTTTCTTATAATGACCGTCGTCATAGCAACGCATTATAACACAGCGCACATCCATGTATCACAACAGGCGCGCGCTCTCGTTTCATTCAAATACAACTTGCCGTTTTGCGTCTCCGTTTTTGATTGTATTGAAAATGAAATCAGAGTTGATTTATTGTTTACAGAGTTTGATCATATTGTTGTGATCATCTTGACGGGACGATTGTTTTGTACGCTCGCTGTACAAAATTGATTTATAAACATGTAAGATTTAAAACATTAACGTTAATCTCAATTCAATATGTCCCCGTAATTATGTGGTTAAAAAATCTGTGTAATAAGTGTACAATGAATCTATACACATTAGTATCCCTTAAATGGCACTCTTAATAATAGTCTTGTTTGAACTTGTTTGTTCGTCTTTGGCTCAAAGCCACTTGCTGCAAACTTTTCTTTGTGAGTGAACTCAAAACAACATTTTGTACCCAATTATTTCACAGACGTAGTTTTGGTATTGAGGTCAAAGTTAACTTGCCTTGCGTTCGCTATGCAACAGTGGGTGATGGTCACACAAGACGACTCGGCAGATCTGAAGTGTTTCTGTTGCAGCGACGTTTTTGTTCTGCAGACAGGGTGACCATCCTCGATGAAGTTTCCCTCAGGACTTTTGTAAAAGCCTAAATATGACCACACCTCAGATTTGGTCCTCTTAAAAGGCTGAAAAATCTCCCGAGCACGGTCGCTGCCATCCGCCATTCCTTCTCGAATAAAAAAACAACAACATTGCGCGCTGCATCTGCGTCAGACTGTTGCTGGCTGGACAGGATTTACAGTGAGTTATTAAAATCGCGATAATCAAACACGGTTTTAATGATAATTCAATTTTAGACGATAATACTAACCGTCCGTACATTTTATCGTGGTTTATCGTGAAACCGGTAATCGTCCCATCCCTAATATGTAATGTAATTTACCTTTAATAGCACAGAAAACAAATCTAGCTTTCTCCTTTAGTGCATTGCCTGTCAGACCAATACTTCCAGGTCATGGTTTCTTTCCTCACATTCTTGTGTCCTCTTTCATCCCGAACCCATTGATTGTGATTATATTCGGACAGACACATGGAGGTAGAGTGTTCAGTGTGAGGTATAAGTATGCTTCCCTGCATCTGAACAGATGTGTGTACATGTCTTTGCAGGTGTTTCTGAAGTACTATCACGTGGAGCAGCTCAATCTGATGCTGCGGGAAGTGATGGCTCGAGTGGTGTTGATTCAGGCCTACACCAAGGGCTGGCTGGGGGCTCGGCGGTACCGCAGAGAGAGAGAGAAGCGAAACAACGGGGCAACTATCATTCAGTCAGGTTCTTATAACTCAAACTCATTACAAAATGACACTTCTGATGACAGATGTATATGTGCAGGGCTCAGCAGTAAGAAAACATTTGTTGCATTTTCAAGGACAATATAATTGCAATAAAAGTTGCATTTATAATTTGATAACTTGCTTGGGGTCGGTACAATATTTGTATGTTTTTTAAAGAAGTCAGTTGTGATTGTAACACAGAAGACTTGGGATGCACAGCGGGGTTCATGTGCAGAGGTTTTATTGGGCAAATACAAGGACAGTGTATTTAAGGGTGTACGTAAGATATGTAAGGGTGCAATCCAGCTAGACAGTCCAACAGGCATACAAATAAAGGGGTAAACACAGGAGAAGCACGGTCATACACAAAAACAGCAGTGGAAACAACAGTCAGTAATGCACTAGAAAGATACAAGATTTTTCAAGGTAAAATTGTAAGGTCAGGTATTTGATTTTGGTGGCTGATAAGGTACAGGTGGGGCAGAGGTTCAGAAATTCGGGAAATGGTTCCCTTTTTGACATTTCTAAGTTTTTGGCTGTGTGAGATTCTCCAGTTTTGTTGCTGCCGGAGTATCCGAAGCACGAGCTGTAAAGGCTCCGCCTTCTCCTGGAAAGGGGGCGGAGCAGCCACTCATTTGCATTTAAAGGGACACACACAAAAACGGCGTGTTTTTGCTCACACCCAAATCGGGGCAAAAATCGACAAGCTATAATAAATTATCTGTGGGGAATTGTGTATGTTCATTTTGAGCTGAAACTCCAGACACATTTTTGAGACACCAGAGACTCATATTACATCTTGTGAATAAGTCCCCTTTAATGCTGAATAAAAGTATTCATTTCTTTTAAAATCTTCGAACTTTTGAATAGTAGTGTATATCATATTATGATAAATGAATGTTCAATGGATCAAAAACATTACTATAAATATACTAAAATATTACTAAAAAATACTTTTTCATATACTGTATATGAATCCTTATCCAGGGAAAATATTGTAAGGAAATATCTGAACTACTTGTTGAACTAGGTCAACAGAAAAAAAATCCTTATTGTTGATCTCCGATTTTGTATTACTTTGCTGTGGCCGCTAGAAATTGTTTACCAGGAACTAATTTTCTGTTTTATTCCCGTCATCTCTTTCCTTCTGTCTGTGTTCAGCATGGAGGGGTCACGTGGCCCGTCAGAATCTGAAGTTGATAAAGAGAGAGCGTGAGCAGGCAGCTGTGCAGATCCAGTCAGGTACACACCAATACAATTCATGTCACAAAGTCGTGGGAATATTTCCTGGAGATTTTCTACTCTATACTTTTCCTTTCTCTCAATTTCAGGGTTGTCTGATTTATTGGAATAAACAGTTACTAAACACTTATGCATCTATACGTATCATCCACAAATTAAAACCACTGACTTATCATTGATTATATAGTGAATATCATTGATTATATGACTACAGTGGCTCCTGTCAAGGGTGGGATATATTAGGCAGCAAGCGAACAGTCAGACGTGTTGGAAGCGGTAAGAAAGGGCAAGAGAAAAGATCGGAGAGCCTTTGACCAGGTCCAAATAGCGATGGGTAGGTGACTGGGTCAGAGCATCTCCAAAACAGCAAGTCTTGTCAGGTGTTCTCAATATGCCGTGGTTAGTAGTACCTACCAAAAGTGGTGCAAGGAAGGACAACCGGTGAACCAGCGTCAGGGTCATGGGCGCCCAAGGCTCATTCATCATCTTTGTGCTGGACCAACAAATCCAATCCATGGAGGCCATAACTTGCAATTTGCTGGAATTAAAGGATCTTCTGCTAATGTCTTGGCCAGATCCCACAGGACACGTTCAGAGGTCTTGTTGTGTTAGCAGCACGAGGGGAACTTACTGTATACGATATCAGGCAGGTGGTTTTAATACTGTGGCTGATCAGTGTGTATCTGTATATTTGTCAGATATCAGTAATCCAGGGTGATCTATTAACACAGGTGAATCATTTCTGAATCTATCAAGTTAATGCAGCTTTACAAAGAGGCTATTATTAATGGATGAGACCGTTTAAAAATTATTACTGTGAACACAGTGGAGCTCTCTTTGTTAGTTCATAATAGCACAGCAACAAAAACATGACCAGTTTAATTATAAGAGTCATAGAGAGGGTCTAAAATGATCATAGCAAAATTTTTACTTAAACTTAACTATTATTTAATATTATTAAACATGTATTTAAAATTATACAAAAAGTATGAAATTACTTTAATCCTTTTGTATACTTTTTTTCAGCAAGGATGCATTAAATTGATAAAAAGTGACAGCAAAAACATTTATAATCTGGGAAAAGATTTCTGTTTCAAATGAATACTGTTCCTTTAAACTGTCTAGTCATCAAATAATCATGAAAAAGCACAACAGTGTGTTTTAATAAATGTGTTTTGAGCAACAAATCAACATATTAGATTTATTTAATGAAATATCATGTGACACTAAATACAGGCTAATGAAAATTCAAATAAATTAAATTTTTTAATCCAAATACTTTAAATTGTACCAGTTTTTCCACATTATTTCTAGTCTTTCACAAACATTTTAAAAAGTCTAAAAGTTAAAAGTTAAATGTTTGGAAAAAAATAAGAGAGAGAAATAAGTAGCAGCAGTAGTAAACATGTAAACAGGTTTAGTGAATGAGACAAGAGCTTAGACAGCTACTCTCTCTGTCTTCCCAAATCTTTCCAACTTGCACTTTTTTTTTTTTTTCCTCCAATCATAATTTTCAGCATTTTCACAAAGTACCTTTTTTGATCTCAACAAACAATCCCATGAAACAGAGCTGCTAAATTAATAATGTGTGGAGCCAGCGTCTCTTTTGAAAGTTTGGGTCACAGCATTTGGTCCCCATGTTTCAGTCGAAAGCTGCATTTTGAGCTCTCTTTGCTTTCATCTGTTTCCCAGAGAGAGAGAGAGAGAGAGAGAGAGAGAGAGAGAGATGGGGGGTGTTGGGGGTTCCCTGCCACTTCCTCTCTCACATTCCCGGCCCATTACAGACTCTCACATACCAGAAACAAGATGGCTTTTTATACTGTCACCCTTTTCATCTGAAATGTAAATGAATTCTTCCTCAGTGTGGCCTGACGGAGATCAAAGCGGGCGTATTAACCTTCTCGGGGTGCGTTTCCATCGCCTCTCTCTCTCTCTCTCGTCTTCTGAGGCAGGGGTCCAGGGGGAGGAAGGAGAGGGAGGAGTGATGCTATTGTTCTCCTCTCCTCTTCTGGAGTACTTCAGTTCCCCTTTTTGGCAGACGTCTCTCTCTCTCTCTCTCTCTCTCTCTCTCTCTCTCTCTCTCTCTCTCTCTCTCTCTCTCTCTCTCTCTCTCTCTCTCTCGCTCTGGTGCAGGTGGCTCGGTGTACGGCACATGTTCAGAGCTGTGTAGAGGTGTGTGTATCCACTTTGAGGTGGGCTGCATTAGCATTTCTAAAATAAACACTCGTCTTTCAAACGTTCGAGATCCATATGCAGAGAATATGCTGAGCACAGTGTGCAGATGAAAAAAACAGGCTTTCAGTGGGGAACGTTTTCTATATACATACTGTAGGATATCCATACATTATGAAAAAAAAAAAAAAACTTAAAGTGGCAACCTGTATTTGTTACCTTAAAGAGCTATTTTTTACTTAGTTTAACCCATAAAATTAAATTTTGTTGGTTTAAATTTAAGGAGATTCAGCTATACAATTATTATTTTTGGGGGGTAATACTTTATTTTACAGTGTCACTTTTACACATCTTACATGTACTTACTATAGTAATAACATGGTATTACTAAACAGTACTAATACTATAGTAAAACATCAACAATCAACTAACCCTAAACCAAACCCTAATCGTAATTATATATATATATATATATTTGTATAGTAGTGGTAGCATATTGTAGTATAATTATAAAGTAAATGGGTAAATGTGTTACACGTTACATGTATTTACTATAGTAGTAACTATAAATTATGCATAATTACATGCAACTAACCATCAACCAAACCCTAATCCTATATTAAGTACATAGTTAATTAATATTACACAGACCTTAAATACATAATTACGCTGTAAAATAAAGTGTAGCCAGTAAATGTGGTTAAGTAATATTACCCAGTATTCGTTACCCGGCTCCTTAAGTGAAAGTGTAACCAATTGTTTGACTAGTAAATGAACTAGACTTCTAACATTGAGGTTTTAGGTTTAATGTAGAAATGTAGATGTTATCTTTTCTTCAGAGTAGGAACGTTTCTGTGACCATTCTGTTCTGAGTTTCATCTTGTACAACCCAAGCTGTTTATTAAATGGCAATATTAACAATTGTATGGGTAACACTACTTAAAGACTTTGTATAATGCAGTATTTGTAATGCGCAAAATGCATTATATCTTTTTCTCTCTAAATAATTGTAACCAGAGTTAAAATGCTTTATAATATTAGCAGGTTCCTTGTTACAGCCAAAATTGACTGCATGTTTGTCATGTGTTTTATTGAATTATACTTTAGATAAGTGAATAGATAAGTATTATAATGTATTACAACTGTGGTTATAATTATTGATGAGACCATACATCACAAGACATAATTAATGCATTAAAAATACTAATGCATTATATATAAAGGCTTTATAAAGTATTGCCATTCGATGAAGCCTGTGTTTATAATGCATTAAAAGGGTATTTTAAGCCATTATAATGTATGATGAATAATTAAAGCTTGTTTCCGCCTCTGAATAAAAAATAAAAAAGGTAATTGCGGATTTTAAAGTCCGAATTTTGATATAAACGTGCAATTCTGAGGGTGAAAAAATAATTTCCCCCCTCAGAATCGGACTTTATAACTAACAATAGAGTTCATATCTAACAATTCTGAGAAAAAAAGTCAGAATTGTGAGTTAAAAAGTCGCAGTTATCTTTTAAATTGTTTTATTCAGTGGCGGAAACAAGCTTCCATAAATAATAGCTCATATAAAAAATATGAAAAATAAAACTATGATGTATCATCTCACAAATAACCATAGCAACAGTTATAATACATTATATAATACTTTTATAAGTCCTTTATCTTTTTTCGTTGTTTATTTAAAATCTGCAGTGTCTTACTACATCATATGAGTGGTTAGGAGAGGTTGTTCATTTATGAGAGTTTCCAGTGAGGCCAGTGTTCATTTCACTGTGAGTAACTGGTAACCCATTTACATCTGAAATATGGTTTTGTCGATATACAATAAAAGATTCAAAGCAAATGTGTCATATAAAATATATTATATCTTATGGCTGTTTAAAACAACACTTAAAGGGGTAGTTCACCCACAAATTAAATAATTTATTTACTCTCCCTCAAGTTGTTCCAAACCTGTATGAATTTCTTGCGTCTGTTGAACACAGAAGAAGATGTGTTGAAGAATGCTGGTAACCAAACAGTTGATGGACCCCATTGACTTCCATAGTCTGAAAAAACAAAATACTATGGAGGTCAATGTTGTCCCATCAACACATGACACACTGCACAGTCCCACCGTGTGTGTGAGTGAGAGTTCGCATGGTTGCGCTCTGATTAAAGCATACATTTAGAGAGTTTTTTATAATTGGGCGTCTCGTTGAAAGTGGAATAAATGACTACTTTAGCATTTTCGAGCAGCTGCTTTCATCCGTTCTGAGATTTACACTCATTTGTGTGTGTGATAAACTACTAATTACTCAGTCAGAGCTCATTGTGTGTTTTATCCTAAACATGCACTTAGTGTCTGATCAAAGGAATCCATTAATCTGAATGTATGTAACAGAATCAAAATCAAAGCTGCTTGAATGCAAGTAATAAACTGTTACATTACATTTGATACAACCGAGCAATATATGCAATTAGTCATACTAATTTAGGATTTTTGTTTTTGTTTTAATTAATGGGGTTTTTAAACATTATTGCTCAAACTTAGTATTTGAACAAACCATCTCTATGTATTTATCTTGCTTGCACCTTTTGCACTACAGATTCCTTAAATATGTGTGCTGTTATTTTCTAAGACTTATGATTTCCCATACTGTATAAACAATAATACTAGAAAATTGGTTTCTGATATGATGTTATTGTATTCATTGTTTGGCAATTATATGTGTTCCAGCATACAGAGGCTACAGAGTCAGGAAAGACTACAAACAGAGTCGACACACAGGGTAAGTCAGGGTGTGTTCATTGTGTTTGTTTCCTTTGTATGTTATCATTGTGTATTTGTGCATGTTGTTGTGTCTGTTTGTTCTATACGGTACGTTCCCATCGATGCAAAACATTGTATTCATTCACATTCCTTAAATCCTGAGGTGGGAAAGGTGATAAAATATTCTACTCAAGTAAAAGCACTACTACTTCAATGAAATTTTACTTAAGTAAAAGTAAAAAGTACTCCCGTTAAGGGTTATAATGGTACACTCTAAAAAATGCTGGGTTGATTTAACCCAATTTTGGGTCAAATATGGCTGGGTTTGTCCATATTTGACCCACAATTGGGTTAAAACAACCCAGCATTTTTTAGAGTGTATGAGATTTTCACAGTATGATAACGTCTCAGAAAATATCAGGGTTTACGGTATTAATAAATTATTAAATAAACGGTATTATTAAATTATGGTTATTATTATTATTATCATCAGTTAAAATGACAGTTTTTTTTTTTGGTTGAACAAATGCTTTTATTATGACAAACTTGAAACCATTTGTTTGTTTTGTTTATTAAAACTTCAATAAAACATGTCTAATCAGTTAAATTCAATAATTGATAATGAATTAGATTAACAACTTATTTATAACATTAATAATTTATTAAAATAGTTAAGAATAATAAAGTCCTGTGAAATGTATTTTAATCAGAAATTTAATGTTTCTTTTTATGATTTAATCCAAATATATTATCAAAAGCGGTGGAAATCAAATGAAAATTTAAACTTTTATCCTTTTATTGTTTTGGGTAAGAACATATTTACTAAATTAAACCATGGACAAAAAAATATATTCCTTAAATAATGTTTAAATAAATTGTATTATTATTGTTATTATTATAATTTTGAGAAGTACGTTCTATTGTATGCCTACAATAGTAATATTCTGTCATAATTGCCCCTAGTTAAACCGAACTTTTATTTTGGCGGGTTGTAGTGAAGACCTGTTCCAGAGTGTATTTGACAATGGGTTTTCTCAAATAAAATGCTGAAAATGTTCATTAGGCGTTCTCTCAGAGCAGCTCTGGAAATGTTCATGTGTTCATGTCCTCAAATTGTTTGTGAGAGGCTGAAAACACCATGAGCCTCAAGCTTACCTGAGTATGTAGTAGACGAAGCAAGCGCAGCTCATTCACACCGATTCACACACACGCAGAACAAGCAGATCATATATTTACTTAGCAGTACTTTTGCAATATTCACAGACCATGTCGCGATTGGATTTATTGCACAGCTCTACTTTCAATTGATTCATCCATCCATCATTTTGCGTGTTTTACGTGACATCTGCGTTATGTAAATTACATTTTCATGACTGGATTCCGGGATTCCCTCTGCATCACATAAATCATTCGGCCTTAAAGGACAAGTTCGGTATTTTACACTTAAAGCCCTGTTTACAGATCGTATCTGATGAAATAGAACGGTTAAGATTAAAATTTGGACACATGCTCCTGTCGCGAGAATTTTAGGTTTATTTAGGACCTATTTTGCCAAACGTGTCACACCCGTGATTCTTTCGTTGAGAGCTTGAATAATAGACACTCAAGCGGCGGAGTAATACCGCACCTCACACAGCACATTCAATACAAGTCATGGAGTTGGACAAAAACTACGATAAAACCTGTTGGAATGCATCTTTTTCAGCGATTTTTTTGGGGACCGTATCAGTGAACACCCCTGACCACTCGGTGAGTTTCACGTCTTTGTAAACGAAAGTTTAATGTGTTTTAGGAAGGAATCTTCCAGTGGCCATAGACAACCATTGTGGGGGTGAGGGGGGAAAGCGATATAAACCTAAAATTCTCGCGACAGCAGCATCTGTCCAAAGTTTAATCTTAACCGTTCTATTTCATCAGATACGATCTGTAAACAGGGCTTTAAGTGTAAAATACCGAACTTGTCCTTTAAGTTATAAGCGGGATATACCTTTATCTGCAGGAGGGATGGTGTTCTATGTTTCCTCCTTTTGCAGCCACTTTGCATCCACATTTTTTCCTAATTGGATATCTATCTTAAGTAAACATACTTAAGTAAAAGTAAAATTACAGATTTTAAAAACTACTTAAAAAAGTAGTACACAAAAAAACTACTCAATTACGTAACGCGAGTAAATGTAATTCGTTACTTTCCACCTCTGCTGAAATACTAGTGAGCGACAATCCACACGCTCTCTCTCACACACACACACACACACACACACACACACACACACACACACACACACACACACGCACGCACGCACGCACACAGTTTCTCACAGAATGTTGCGGTGTTAAAAATGAACTGATGATCAGTGTTATTGAATGCAAGTAGAATGCAAAGATTGCTGACAATCATATCGTAATAACTGGTTTTGAAAAAAGTTTTCATCCACCCTCCCAGTGTTTTGGGTGGGTGTGTGTGTGTGTGTGTATGTATGTTTGTGTGTGTATCCTCCAGCCAGTTGGCCTATCAGAGGGGATTCTCAATGCTTGTTTATATCAGAAGTCTCAGTGGTGAAACTTCAAACCTCACACTTTGCTATTCTGTTTCATCAGAGCTGGAGAGGAACGTTATAGATTTATTTTGACATCAACTGGCCCAATTTTCCCTTGTAAAGTTCATAAACCTACCTACATGCTCGTTAGCTGACAGGAATGTTATCACGCCGTTCGAGTGCCAGCTGACGTCAGTGTGTGTGTGTGTGTGTGTGTGTGTGTGTGTGTGTGTGTGTGTGTGTGTGTGTGTGTGTGTGTGTGTGTGTCTGTGCAGTTAAATCATACATGTTCCAATGCGCATTAGAGTTATTGCAATAAATAGTTATGTCACAGATGGTGTCTCGGAGAAACATGATGATGATGATGTCATTAATGTTGTGGCAGTCACATGTACTGAGAATATCATCTAGTTATTAAGTTATGAAGCTTTTCACACAAGGGGAATCTTTTTATTTCTAATTCATCATCAATGCATCTTTGGGTCACATGTCTGGAACAACTGCAACATTCATACATCAGCACATGTTGTGATGTTAATGCGCTGAACGCTGGTGGACATGTAAGTTATCTGTGTGTTTTATTTGATCATCAACTTTATATCAGGTGTTATGTCCTAAAAGTCCTTAGTGCGAACAAATATACACAAATATTAACAAACAATAAAAAAATAACTGGGATAATTGGTCTTAGAAGAATTAAAAAACGTTTCAGGTCATTTTGAGATTTCTTACTTTTGACTGCAGGCTTTTTTATTTTATTTTGGAAAATTTCAGCACATTATTAAGATCTCTTTTGAAATCCTAGAGGAGACATATGTGAAATTTACTTCTGGGTCTTTTCTCAGAAGAATTATCTCAGAAAGTAGAAGAAATGGGAAATTTTGTCTTACTCATGTCATTTCAAGCCTGAATTTTATCTGCAGAAAACAATAGATATGTTGAAGAACATTGGGGTCCAAACAACATTGGACCTATTAAAATCATTAGACATCACCAGCAGTAAAAAAAAAAAAAAAAAAGCAGGGGGACGGGGACTCAACAGCTGAACTGTGTTACAAGGGTTTTGGCAGTGCAGAAGTTGGCAATCCCCGGGTAATAAGCGTACTCTCAACATCGCAACCAACATTACGCCCCATGTAAGCAGTGTAGTCCTTTGGACCACACAGGGACAGAGAGGACAGTACTTACCATGGGAATAGGTCACTTCAGCCAGTCTTTTTGACCTTTTCTCTCACATCTGTGTAGACTGGAATTAGCACTGGAGAAGCGCTCTTTCTCCTGGATAGGAGGAAGAACACCACAGAGACCACATCCTGCCCTAAGGGAGGTTAATATATGGAGAATACATCACTTGGACTCACCAACTGGGAACCACCACACATGGAAAGATGTCCCTGCGGTAGGTCCTACCTGAAAAAGGAGGAAGTACTACAAACGCAGCGATTGGCTGCACAGACGGAGCTCGGCCTAGGGGATGAAACGGGTTTACCGTTAGGGAAACTGTATCGTGGACAATACATCATATGGGATTACCATCAATGAATCGCTACATAAGGAGCACCTATCCCAAGTATACAGGCTGGCCTTTAAAGGGCATACATCACAAGTACTGGGCCTGGCGTACAAATTACAAATTACTTGACGTAACTTACCTGTTCGTACCCAATAGCACACGGGACAAAACTGTCTCAACCTGGAGATTATAAAATCTCTGGAAGGTATTGGGTGTTGCCCAGCCTGCTGATCTACAGATGCCTGTTAGAGAGGTGCGTTTGCTAGAGCCCAGGAGGATTCAATACTTCTTGTGTGCTCACAATCCTAAGGGATACGGCATGCCTTGGGCCTGGTATGTCAAGGCAATTGTATCCACAATCCACTGGGCCATCCTCTGTTTTGAGACAACCTTCCCCTTCTGCTTTCCTCCAAAACAGGGCACATACTGGACACACAACAAAAAGGCTGAGTCTGCCTCATCCCGCATTTATCCACCTGGCACCTTTGAGGACCCTGATTTATCAGGTCGTGCTTCCCTAAAGATTAACCATCCACTGCATCATGATGCTCCTCTATGGCAGTCACATTCACTTTCAATGTGGAAGGAGGAACAGCCGGTCCTCCAACCTCTCCTGCAGAAAAGCACTGACCCGACTACACATCCCTGTGGGTCTGTCCCTCGGGAAGCACACCAGTTAGAACACACGCCTCGTATAGGGGGGTTTTAGCCTGAGTAATAGTGTCTATCACTCTAGTCTTCTGCGTCTCATCCAGGAGCCAGACATGGAGGTTTCAGAGGTATGGGCACGGGTGACAGGTTGTGCCCCGTCCCGGAGGAAGAAGGTACTTCCTCGGGGTGAGAGCCAGGGAAGGGCTGTCTCAAGGAGCATGAGCTCCGAAAACCAAGTCTGGGTAGACTAGTACGGCGTAACAATCAAGACACCTCGTCGAAGTGACTGACAGATAGGGAACTTTAAGTCTTTCATTTTGGTTAACTGAGTTTACAGTGGCTTTTGCAGAATGTCTTGGCGAATCTGAGCACACTGAGGCATTTTTGATACTCATCTTAGATCACCGAAATTACACATTTAAAAGATTTTTCTAGCTTGAATGTAACTCTACACCCTTTCCTCATTTAGTATACGTGGTTCTGGCGTGGTGTGACGTCAGAAACACCAGCGATTTCGAACCACGTTTTTAAAACTGTAATTGTTTCACTGCAGTTTTAAGAAGATAATACTCAGCAATGCTGTCGACTTATGAATTTGTACATGGTTTGTCTTAAAGCATATTAAAAACACCACATAGACACATAAACAACATTTTAACCTCAGGGGGTCTTTTTTTTCTCATAAGAAACACAGAAACTGCTATACACAGCATTGTTATGAACAACAACATTTATGATTAAAATATACAACTTGCAAAATAAACAATAATTTAGTGGAATAACAACCAGGACCAGAATAAAATACAATGACATACACAGCGTAATGCGAGGAAGCAGATGGACCTGGTGGAGAACATGAGCTGTTCCTCGTAATGTTCTGGGCCTTTCTTCTGGTTCGCTGTGCATAGAATGAGACTAGACTTCATTGGCTCTCTCAGTGCCACACAGTGATTGCCGAACAGAGGTTTACAATGGTTTGAAGGAGATGTAATCCAGCAGACAATGTACACTGTAAAAAAATATTTTCATGATTTGTTATCACAACTTTTAGTCTTTTGTCAAATAAACTTCGATAACTAATGTGTGAAGATAACATACTATTTTGAGTTTCTGTTTATTAAACATTCGGTCCCACTTTATATTAAGTGGCTTTAAGTACTATGTACTTACATTGAAATTAATCATTTGATACAATGGACTTATTGTGTACATACATGTTTTTACATACTTATATATTTAAAATACCTGCATGTTATTACAGCTGTAATTAATGTATGTAATTACATTTGTAATTACACAGTTGAGCCTTCCCTTACACCTTAACCCACCCTTAAACTTAACCATACCACCACACCTGTCCCTAACCTTACCCATATCACATCTCAATAGCAGCAAAAGTGTTTTACAATAAAACATTGTACTTATTTTTCGATGTAAGTACATAGTACTTAAAGCCACTTAATATAAAGTGGGACCAAACATTCTTCTTCATTGTATCAACTCAAATTTTTTAATTACAATGAACTCAAAATTTTAAGGCAACAATGTAACTTGCTTTTTTAAGTTAAACCAACTTTTTGGAAACACAGAAGACTCATTCACAATAAAAGTACGGAAATGAATGCCGTAATCTGATTTAACCAAATATTTTTCTCAGAATTATAGAAATTAATGAGGAATTCTGATTGTTTTATGATTATTTTTGTCCTCAGACAATCCACACCTGAAAGAAGATCTTCCACCAATCTCATCTCGGATGAAAAGGTCAGATATGATCACTCCAGAATTTAAAGGAATAGCGTTCTCTCACTCTCTCATGTATAATTATCTTTCTTCCGTGGAACATGAAAAGAGACGTTTTGCAGAACTGCCATGTTGCTCTTTTCCGGGCTACTCAAAAAAATCACCACAAGGTTCCCCCGCTTCTATGGTGCTTCTTGTCCTTTTGCCCTTGGTCACTGGTTTACTCTTTTATTGTGTGGAGCATGACCATCCTCAAAATATACAGGTTTGAAATCCCATTTTTCAAAGTGAACTATTCCTTTAATTGCCCGTCTGATACGGCTCATGTTAATATGAACTCTACTGTCACCTCACTGCACTGAATATTACACCGAGCAACCCTCAGATCAAACAGCGCGGTCCTTGAGACAAAAGAGACGGTTCCCTCATAGAGAATTCACTTCTCCACTGAGAGAGAGAGAGAGAGAGAGAGGAACCCAGGGAGGTAGAGAGAGAAGGAGTGAATCAAAAGGCTGGAAAAGCGTGGTAGAGAGTAAACGCTGACTTCTCCCTGAGGTGATTTGTCTTTTCGCTGCTCTCTCTACAGATGTTGGAGCCCCTTTTTTCCAGTAAAGACCTGAGGTTCTTTGCTAGGACTTTGATATCCTACTCGAATTCAATATGTGAAATAGTAGAGCCACTCTGTGACTTGGAGCACATCGCCGAGCTTTGAAGTCTGATCCAATTTTTGCTGCTCGCCATTTGATGTTGAAAGGATGAGATGAAGAAAACGTACAGTTTTTGCCAGTAACTCTGCTGAGCATATGTAAGATTAAAACAGCCCGCTCCTTTGGAGGGTGTACTTAGAAATGTTAAGCAGATTAATTCTTTCCTATAGCTCTTTTATTCAAAGATAAAATTAAATGTGTGTGGAAGTCTGCAGGACGGCCTCCGTTATTTCCTGCATTACAATGAGCGTGACGAGAGAGAGAGAGAGAGAGAGAGAGAGAGAGAGAGAGAGAGAGAGAGAGAGAGAGAGCACTCGGGTACCAGTGCATTAGCACTTACTGTTGCAAAAACACTGTGTTAATGGATGCTCAGAGCCAGCCGGCTCTTAATAAATCACTTCAATTCATTCACACAAAAGACTGCTGCTGTTGTATTCATTATGATGCGCTTGTTTGTATTAGTGCGCTTTGTTTCTTGATGTGTTTTCTGTTGACGTGGGTGTGTGCGCATTTTCTTTTCAGGTTGTGTCTGTCAGCTACAGTGACGCGTCTGACAAACTGAGTGACAGCAGAGAGAGAGACGGGCTGCAGGGGCGATCGGCACTGAGCAAGCAAGGTGAGTCCACACACACACACACACGCACATTCACGTGTGTGTCTGCAACATTCTCATTGTCCCAAATGCACACACACACAAGCGCACATTTACATTGACTAAAAAAACACAGATATACAAATTATTCCACATGTATTCAGCCTCGTGTTGTTCTAAACTGACTTTATTTCTTCCAAAAAGAAAGAAATTTTGAAAAACCTCCAAGCTGCCCTTTTTTTTATATATATATATATAAAATGAAAGCATGACCAATCGTCACACACGAGATAATCACTGAAATCAAAGTTTGAATACACTAAATAATCCCATGTGAAAAAAGTACACTTACTGTACGCATTCTTTTAAAAAGAGTACTCAGTAATATACTTATATATTTTCTGATTGGTTGCTTGATGTTATTTCTAATTAAATTAAAGTTTTTTTATAGTTTAAATTTTATTAAACACAATTAGCTGCTTTTTGACCCACTAGAGTAAGACTTAAGTTAATATACTTTAAGAAGTATACACTACAGATGCACATTTAATACAATTGAACATACTTCTTTTTCGGTATGGATGAAGGAGATCTGAGAGCGACAGCAAAGAAGATTTTTAGTGAATAACGGCTTAAATTTCAGTGCGTCACACAAATCTATTGTATAGAGCACGAGTCAAGTGGACTACTTTATGGTGCTTTTTGAAGCTTGACCTGAATGAGCAGCACAAATGTTCTGCTAAATATCTTCTTTTTTTGTTCCATGGACGAAAGAAAGCCACAAATATTTAGAGCCACATGAGAGTGAGTGAATGATGACAGTCTTCATTTTATTTTGGCTGAACTCGTCCTTTAATACCTCTCTCTCTCTCTCTCTCTCTCTCTCTCTCTCTCTCTCTCTCTCTCTCTCTCTCGCTCTCGCTCTCGCTCTCGCTCTCGCTCTCTCTCTCTCTCTCTCTCTCTCTCTCTCTCTCTCTCTCTCTCTCTCTCTCTCTCTCTCTTTCTCTCTCTCTCTCTCTCTCTCTCTCTCTCTCTCCCTCCCTCTCTCTCTCTCATATTCATGTTCTGTCATATCAGCTTATGGTTTGGCTGAGCTTTCAGTTTCAGGCCAGGCAGTGGATGAGAGGTGTGTGTCTTTGTAAAGAATTTTTTTTTTTTTTTGGTAACAAAACACACCAATCACATCAAAGACTCGCACACACCTGTGACTCTATTACACACTCCCAGTTACAGTGACACAGAGACCAAAACACACATATTTGCTGAACATATGTTTGCTTTGTGTTTCGCCCTGGGCTGCGAATTTCATTAATAAGAGCTGCCTGGGAGGGGTGTGTGTGTGTGTGTGTGTGTGTGTGTGTGTGTGTGTGTGTGTGTGTGTGTGTGTGTGTGTGTGTGTGTGTGTGTGTGTGTGTGTGTGTGTGTGTGTGTGTGTGTGTGTGTGTGTGTGTGTGTGTGTGTGTGTGCGCGTGCGTGTGGCCAGTAAAATGGCAATATCTGAAATCCTTGTCCTTGTGGGGACATTTTTTGGTAAATCATCAAGTTTTGTGTAATGGGTTAGTGTAAGGAGAGAGAATATACATTTTGTACAGTATAAAAATTAGGTATATGGAAGGTCAACATAAAACCTAATGTGTGTGTGTGTGCCTACTTAACTATATTTTGGGGACAAATGTGTACCCATAAGTGATCAAAATCTCCAAAAACCTCCCTTTAGGGACGTCCTCATTTGTAAATATGGTATAAAAATAAAGTTATTAAAGGTTTTTTTGAAAATGTAAAAATGCAGAAAGTTTTGTGTGATGGCTAGGTCTAAGGTTCGGGTTAGTGAAAGGGGAGATAATATACAGTTTGTACAGTACCCGTATAAAAACCATTATGTTTATGGAATGTCCCCATTTAGATTGCTAAGTAAACGTGTGTGTGCGTGAGTGCGTGTGTGTGTGTGTGTGTGTGTGTGTGTGTGTGTGTGTGTGTGTGTGTGTGTGTGTGTGTGTGTGTGTGTGTGTGTGCGTGAGTGCGTGAGTGTGAGAGATACACAGAGAGAGGGAAGGTGTGTCAATCAGGGGCGGCGCTGCTGGGATCAGTTGCCGGGGTCCATCATTAGAGTGATTACTGAGGAAGGTGTGTGCGGGGGTGGGATTGAGATTAGCTGTGTGTCCGCGGATTACCGGATTAAGACAGATAATGTAACACACACTCCGCACTGCAGTGGCTTCGGATTACTGTCAGATCACCACAGCATGCCTGGGTTAGACAGCCGCGCTAACTCTGTGAGACTGAGAACAGGTGACCCCACTCATCCTGTCTGTCTGAACACACACACACATTGAGATGACATACTCGTCATCATATTCTCACACAGACTCACAAACACTTCTGATTGTATGCGACTCAATCATTCATTTGAATGATTATTAATACAGTTTTGTATGAATGATTGGTTATCTGGAGGTATGTTGTATCTGGCAGCAAAACGAAAAGGTTTTCAAACTAGGAAATACAATATTAAACTTGAACTACTTGAAAAGTCTTGAAATGTAATGGAATCAAAAACAACGATAAAGAGCAGTATTTAAAGATGTATTTGACTACAAAACAGAAGGACTTCTGGGAAGTTCTGTTGGATGATAGATCAGTAATAAGTTTCTAAGTTTCGTTGAATTATTGAAATGAACCATTTTACAAACCAATGCTAAAATGAGTCCAAAAGCTACATGATAGTGTGAAGAGTGTTTGATTATTGTCTCAGCCAAAAAATGGAAAGGAGCCCATTAATTTGATAAATTAAGCAATAATATCCACCTTATCTTGCAATGCGCAATATATTTTCTGTGAATGTGCAAGACTTCTGATTAATTCATTTGGTAACACTTTATTTTACGGTGTTCGTGATACAGAGTAATTACTGAATTAATTACTTAGTATTGGACGTTGTAATAACATGTAACAAAATGTAATTAACATGTAACTAAGTTATGGAACAGCCTGTACTTACAGATTGTAATTATGCAGCTACTGTTACACATATGTAGCAAGCTGAGTCGAGTATGAATATGCAAATGATCCCCGCCTCCACTCACTCACTCAGCTTAGAGATCCACTGGTTGACGATCACACGTTTATCTAATTGGTTACAAGGTAGTGTGTGACGTCAGAAACACCAGCGATTTCAAACCGTGTTTTTGAGACAGTTTTAGGGAGAAAATACTCAGCAATGCTGTTGACTTATGAATTTACACATGCAGGGCCCTATCTTGCACCCAGCGCAAATGACTTTGTACACCGACGCATTTCTATTCATTCCTATTCTGCACCCGACGCACAGCGTACTTTTCCCTCCACAGACGCACGTCGGTAAATTAGGGAAAGAACTTGCGCTCGCGGGGGCGATTCAGTGAAAAGAGGAGACGTGTTCCGGCGCAAACGTTCCCCGGTGCTATTTTGCAGTTTCAGAAAACAATTTCGTTATTCAGATGCTATTTTAAGGGCGCATGCTTGGCCATAATGCACAACACACATACACTTTGCTTCTCTCATCTACACAGACGCAACAGTTCATATTTTTGCAAATCATACATTATTATGCTAATTTTATGAAAAATATCTAATATTTTTCATAAAATTAGCATAATAATGTATGGAAACACGAGGGAAATCATTGTGGTGTCCATGATGATGTGAAAAAATAGGCATAAATCTAGCTTACACATTTACTCAAATTATTCAGGCTAATTGTAGTAATGACGGATCAAACCTGTTTGATCAATAGTGGCGAGACACATCGGTATATAAGGACATCTGACAAAGTGTGTTGTCCGTCAAGAACCAGGAAACAAAATCCTGAAGACTGCAAAATCACCGTTACCATCATGCAAGTTGCGTGCGCCGGCAAATCTGCCGTTATAATAGCAATCCGCCATGGAACAAGCGCGCCGGCTCTTAAAGCGAATGTGAGAGGACGCTCTGATTGGTTTATTGCACGTTACGCCCAAACCACACCTATGAGTAATGTAGCGACTTCAGACCAACACATTTTAGATTTGCGAGATCCGCCCACAAAGTTACTTGCGTTTCGCGTTTGATACTTGCGTTTCAGATTGTTAAAATAGAGCCCGGTTCATATTAAAAACACCACAAAGACATACATTAAAAGCTTGATTTTCACCACAGTGGAATTTGAATGTGTTATGTGTTGATATTAAGGATATGAAACCTGTGTAGTTTTGTTCAATTTATAAACAGTGACAAGACGATAGTGAATCGATCTCTCTCTCAAATGTAGCTTTGGAAAGTGATTCATTCTTCTTCAGTTGAGTTCTGTACAATGACATATTCTAAATATTATGATTGGATAGAGGCACAGAATAGGGGTTCACAAGTATCCACACACTTGGAGACTTCCAGCCTCGCCACTGCTAGTGCTACAGTAGTTTCCACTCGCGCTAAAAGTGTTGATTAAATTGAGTTGATGACCAACACCGTCCAGCTCTAGTTGTGCTGTTCACACAGTTCAGTCTGTCACTCACTGTATATTTACATTCATGTGGTGCTGGAGGATAAAGATCTCTCAGCATGACTCTTTCTCGCTGTTTAAAGCAGTTTAAGTCAAATTACCTCACCTTGAATATGCAAAAAACAGAACTGCTGACTACTGCCCTGAGAGAGAGACACACACACACACACACACACACACACACCGAGAGTGGTTTTAGATCACAGTTTGATGCCTTCATCAGAGGAGCTGTTGGCTAAGCTAAAGACTTGATTCTGTCTGTGAGGAGAACACGTGTAAGTGTGTGTGGATGCTGTGTGTGTTGTGGAAGAGTAAGCAGGGCAGACTTTGATCGGAGGAGATCAGAGTGTGTGTGTGTGTGTGTGTCAGGGGAGACGGCAGTGCCAGATGTCTGGAGTTCTGCTCACTTCCTGCCTCTCATCCTGGTGCTGTCACCCTAGAGACACACACACACACACACACACACACATTATCCCCGTCTAACCCCTCCATATCAAATGTTCGGGAGGTCATGGCCGGTGTGTTACTCTGAGACCCAAACACTCTTCTGCTGTCTTTACTGGACGTTAAGTGCTGCTGAGTCTCTGATCTGATCCCAGCTGTGTCAGAATGTGGTGTGTGTGTGTGTGTGCTTCTGACTGGACAGAAAATCATCACCATTTCACATGCTATGATGTCAACTCTACGCTGAGGATGTAGATGTAGTACACACACTAGAGCCTATGCTGGATTATTCACATCTTAAACGGTTACTTCAGCTTCATTATCTATGAAACACAAATGAAGATATGATAACACTTTACAATAAGGTTCCTTTAGTTAATGTATTAACTAATGTTAACTAATAAAGAGCAATACATTTGTTATAGTGTTTATCTTTGTTAAAATTTGTTTATAAAAATGAACTGTTCATTGTTAATGTCAATGAAACAATATTAACTTTTGATTTTCAGTTAAAATGAACAATAACTATATATAAATAGTTAGGAAGTATTTTAGTTCATGATAACTAATGAAGTTAACAAATATAATCTCGTTTTAAAGTGTTGCAGAATATATTTTAATGAAACCTGAGAGATTTCTTTAACACTTTAAAAAGTTAATGAAGAAATCCTACAAATAATCCGTACACAATCCTCCCAGGTGCGAGAACAAGCCACATTGATCTGTGCGGAAGCTCAAACATGATTGTGTGATTCCCAAGAACAAGCCTTTATGGTTTTTGCTTGTCAAACGGTTTTCAGTATTTCATGTGCTCTATATATGTGTGTTGATCAATGTTTAACGTGAATAAAAGCATAAATTAAATCTGTTAATCATATAAAGTGACCATGTCTCTTCAAAAGACTTCATTAAACCACTCGATTCATATTGTTTTACTTTTTAAGTCTCATTGTTTTGGTGGAATAGACTTCCAGTGGCGGGACAGAAGTCTCTCAGGTTTCATTAAAATATCTTGATTCGTGTTTCAAAGGTGAACAAATGTCAAATGGGTTTGGAAAAAAAAGGAAGATGAGTGAATCATGACACAATTTCCATTTTTAGCAGATCTAGCCCTTTAATGTTTATGGACACAGACAATCATTTTGATTCATCCCTTAGTTTATTTGATTTTTTTTAAAGGACTGCAGGCTTTCTTAGTACTTTAAACACTAAATTGCATTACATTAGCCAAATATCACAAATCATAACCTTTTTTTTTTCAAGAGATAGACTGACAAATGTATTTTTATTATAAAAAAAATATACCTTTTTGTCAAAACTATTGTATAAACACATATTCATAATTTTACGTCACGTGATAGCCATGGGTGCCAGTTTGTTTTTAAAATGAAAGAGACCATGGGCGGCCACAGACATGTTGATTGTGATGTCACAAAAAATATATGTTTTATTGTTTTGTGTGATGTATTGATCCAGAAATCAGTAGTAGATTATTCGTTAATTTCCAGGTCAAAACAGAAATAACAACAATTATAAATGTGCAAACATATTGGTTATTACAGCAAGTAGCATCCATTAACTTGGATTTTGAAGTTAAAATTTTGTATAAATATTCCTGCATTTCTGGCAGAATAAATAAGTTTACATGGGTGTTAAAAATGGCAGATTCTGGCTCGTTCATGACATTTGCGGTTCCTTTCATTTAGAGGTGATCGTGCCTTTGCCTTTCTCTCTGCTGCCAGCCTCCAGTGAGAGAAAGATTGTAGGGCTCGGAAAGACCTTTGGAAACAGGGCGAGTGCACTACATTATGGGATGGAGTATTCTGTACTATGTACTCAGTTGTATACTGCATCACGTCCTTCCCAGGTATCCTCAAGCAGACAGCAAGCGATACTATCTGGGTTTACCTTTTTTTTTTTGCGGATAGCAAGGTTGCTAAACGTTTGCGCACCAGTGTCATACTAGTGTGTGCAATGATTATGTGCCATAGTTTTGCATTTTTCACTTTTTGTTGCTGCAAAAAAAGTGTGATTGTACTAAATGCACTTTTGTAGTGTACTTCAAATCCCTTTTAAAAGAAAAACTGTCCATGCAGATAACATAATATTTATCAAATAAAAAGCTATTTAAGTGTACTTAAAGAAGGTACACTTTCATGATTGTTTTTGTAATAATTTCAAATTAAAACTATTTGTTTAATGTACAGGTTACACTTTATTTTGATGCTCCCCAACAGACATTCAACTGACTATAAGTAACTTTTCAACTGCATGCCAACTTATACTTACCCGAACCCTAACTTAACAGTCTACTCACAGTTTACTACAGTCTATTAATACTCTAATGACTGCTAGTTGACATCGCAAAATTACTTAGTTAGTAGAATATCTAAAATGGACCATCGAAATAAAGTGCATCCAAACTACATTTTAAATAATTGTTTTAAAAATCTTTTGTTCTACTTAAAAACACTTATTTTGGTGTGTTGACTAACGTACTAAAGGCAACCTGCTCGTTGGAAAATGTGCATCTACCTGCATTTTTGCCAACAAATTATGAATAAACGAGCAGATTATCAATTAAGGCGAAATTCTTTTTTCATTTTGTTTACACACAAGATGAAAAAAAAAATTCCAGAGGGATTTCAGGATATATGCTTTTATTAGGAAATAAAAATATACTGTCCATGAGATTGAGATTAAAAGAAGCAGAGAGCGATCACGGAGCTCAAAATTGACCAGTGGGGAAAAAAAACTATGTTTTTGCCTGCCGTGTCTCACCTTAATAAAGACTTATTTTTTGTGCAGTTCCTTGCACAATACTATATGTATAGTGCATGATTTGCAAACTAATCTTTTCTGACATATTAAAAACATGAGTGAAACATGAGTCACGATGAAATAGTTCAAAGACTTGTCAAAGCAAGACAAAATGGCATGGTTGCTTCAGCAAATGCATTTTTATTTCATGTCTGCTTTTGTTAACACTATCGGTCAGATTTAGGGTAGGGTTTAGTGTACGTGGTACGCTATTTCCAAACATAATACATGAACCTTTTAGTGCCACTCACCGGACATTTCATTTCCGAACCGCCCCGATACGTACAACAACCAACGCAATCAAACATTGCTAGATTCAGATTCACACTCGTATGTTTCCGATAAAACTGAGCTTAACATAAAAGTTTCAATAGAAATGTCATTAAAGTATATATTCGTTTACCATAAATGCTTGTCAGTACATTCAGAAGTACATTTTAAACATATTTAAAAGACAGTTACATAAAATTATGTACTTAAGTCTTACTTAATTGGGTCAAAATAGCACTTTTGGTTTAGCTAACTGCATTAAATATAAACGTAAACTACACAAAATATGCATTTGATTGCACATAACTTGTGTCTGAAATCATTACATTCAGATCACACTTAATTATATTATTTAAAAGTATATATTATTTCCGTAATAAGTACTTTTTTAAAGGTATGCTCAAGTACTTCTCATACTTGTTGTATGTTTGTTTCTTTTAAAGAACTAGTCCTAATCGACAGCAAGTGAAGAATAGACAATGAGTTTGGAAATAACCGGGATATTCCTTCAAAGTAGAGATGGAAAGTTAAGGTCTCTCTCTCTCTCTCTTTTCCAGCCCCTCAGCATCACACTTTACCTTTCTTGTTTTCTCACTACTGACATGTATGTTTACCGAAAGCATAATCTTCATAAAGCGGGTTACCATAAGGAGCTCAGCTTTCATAAACCATGAAGTCTGATCCTTTTTAGAAGAGGGAGCAACAGAAGAGAACTAACTTGCACTTATGAAGTATGGACATATAAAGACAATGATGTGTTATTCCACATATATAAGTGAGCTTGAAAGGCATAAAGAAAATTGTAGAAAGAAACACTTTATGCTGCCTTCTCTAATTTATTTGCGTGCGGATGGCAGGCCTGCACATTGGCCTGAAGGGTTCTGGGGAGTGGGAGTGTTAGAATAGTCTGATCTGGGCTTTACTCAGTGTGTTGGCTGTGAAACACACCTCTGAACATGTCATTTGAATGCATCATCGAGTGCAAGATCAAAAGTTTTACAGGATTAGCACAAATGAGTAACAAAACAAATGACTGTGTGCACACTAACAGATAGTGTCATCCCTGGTTAGTGTGCCTTCACTCCGTTTGGTGGATTAAGTTCTGGGAAGTGCACATTTCCTTTAGGTAGTTTGTGCCCAAATAAATTTAATCTTGGTTTGGGATGAAGCCAAAATCTTCTCTTTGATTTGTTCCGAAACTGTTACATAAGTAACTCTGATCTAGACGAAGCCATCATATCAAAATAATGAGATTTTATGGTAGCACTTGCAAACATTATTAATGAATCATATATATATGTGTCTGTGTGTAACTAATGGGTTAAAGGGATAGTTCACACATTTCATTTTGCTGTTAATTTATTTAATTTTAAGTCAATGGCTAGCGTCACTTTGAGAGTAAAAAGAAATTAATGAATACCCATGGTACTGTACGTTAGGTACAGGTTCAGTATCTTAATACCTAGTTATTGTAATTACTATCTTTGTTTTGTTTATTTTCAGTATTTAAAGCATCAGTATATAAAGCATCGTATCATTAAAGTTTACTTTGGAATAGCAACTTTAAATGTACATCTCAGGCTTTGCCATCCTTTTATGAATGAGATAACAAAATATCAAGTTTCGTTTAAAAAGATATCACAAGCACATTTGCTTGACATACTAGAGGACCGTGTTGATGGTTAATGTGATTCTTTAGACCTGTGGTTCCTAGGACAGCTGTGTGAACTAGAGGACTGACTTCATACATTCACTAAAAAACACCAAAACACCCTGATCAAAAAAATATGAAGAAAGCTGAAGTTAATGAAGAGAAAAGCAGTTGTTCTCACTTGATTTAATGTTTTATATCTTATCAATAACATTTTTAACTGTGACTTAAGTGTCCAAATACTTTTGTGGGCCAGCGTTAGAAAACTTTGTTGCTTGCAATGAGAGTACCTGGCAATATTTTTTTAAAGGGGTCCTAATGCCCTTTTCACAAGATGTAAAATAAGTCTCTGATGTCCCCAGAGTGTGTATGTGAAGTTTTAGCTCAAAATACCCCACAGATATTTTTTACAGCATGTTTAAATGCTCACTTTTTGAGGGTGAGCAAAAACACACCGTTTTTGTGTTTGTCCCTTTAAATGCAAATGAGCTGCTGCTCCCGGCACAGAGGGCGGAGCTTCAAGAACTTTCAGAGCCCTATTTTAACGATCTGAAGCGAAAGTATCACTCGTGAAACACAACTTACATGACGGTAAAGGTGATTTCTCAGTCTTCAGAATTTTGTTTCCTTGTTCTTGACGGACAACACACTTTGTCAGATGTCCTTATATACCGATGTGTCTCGCCACTATTGATCAAACAGGATTGATCCGTCATTACTACAATTAGCCTGAATAATTTGAGTAAATGTGTAAATAAGATTTATGCCTATTTTTTTCTCATCTTCATGGACACCACAATGATTTCCCTCGTGTGGTAATATTTTTCCTTGTAATTATGTATGATTTGCAAAAATGTGAACTGCTGCGTCTGTGTAGATGAGAGAAGCAAAGTGTGTGTTGTACATAATGGCCAAGCATGCGCCCTTAAAATAGTATCTGAATAACGCACCACTGACTTTAGACTACGTTTTTCCTGGTCAGTGGCGGAGTTGTTTTCTGAAACTGCAAAATAGCAGCAGGGAACGTTTGCGCCGGAACACGTCTCCAATTTTCGCTGAACCGCAAGTTCATTCCCTAATTTACCAATGTGCATCTGGAGGGAAAATTCTGCTGTGTGTCGGGTGCAAAATAGGAATTATACATGCGTCGGCATACAAAGTAATTTGCGCGAATGCATGGTTTGTTGATGAATTTATGTTGCTGATGTGGAGTTAACTATCTTCTAGTCATTGATTTGCATATTCTGTCATGATAATCTAAATCGTGTTCCCGGGGGTGGGGTTTATGTAAATTTTAGGGTTAGTGTTAAGAAGCTCATTGTAGCCGTTTGTTGTAGTCCTTAAAAAGTTATTTCTGTAAAAGCAAATATCTCCCTTTGCTTTGAACTTTGAGTGTTGTAACTTTGCAGATGTTGTTTATGCTCAAACAGCAACATTACACACTAACTAAAGTTAGAAAAGTGAAATCATAATCAACCTTTAAATCTTTGAACATCTTCTGACATTGTTCCTGTAGATCATATCACGTGTTAGACACAGGCTGCCGTGTAGGGCTGAAGTCATTGGCTGTGTGTGATTGGCTGCTCTGTTGACCGTTTCGGCCGCAGGGAACACGTCATGTCATGCAAGACCAACACAGATCTGGAATTTATATTTTGGGGCCATTATTGTAAACGCCATAGTCATCATCTCTGTCCCACCGACTATCTGGAGACCAGCCAGAAAGCCCTCTCTCTCTCTCTCTCTCTCTCTCTCTCTCTCTCTCTCTCTCTCTCTCTCTCTCTCTCTCTCTCTCTCTCTCTCTCTCTCTCTCTCTCTCTCTCTCTCTCTCTCTCTCTCTCTCTCTCTCTCTCTCTCGTTCATGCAACATCACTCCCTCCTTCCTACTAACTTGGCAAAACTACAAATGTTCATAATCAGCTAGTTGGATTGTCAGAATGTTATTTCAGTCTTAAGATAGCCCTGTATAATTAGTCATGTCCGCCGCTCTTGATCAGGGATATATAAATATTCAGTGCAGCCCGTCAATAGGGTAACAAGTATATATTCAACAAATAAACAGATAAATTAACTTTTATTGCCAAACACTGTTAAAGTCTTTGAGCCCTATCTTACACCCGGCGCAATGCAGCGCCAGGCGCGACGCAAGTGTTTTTGCTAGTTTCAGCCCGACACAGTTATCATTTTCACGTCCTGCGCCACGTTGTTTATAGCAAATGCATTTGATCCCATTTGTGCGCCCATTTGCTGCTGGTCTGAAAACGAGGTGTGTTCCGGCACATTGTTGGCGCGTTGCTATTTTGATGCAACTGAAATAGAGATAAATAACCTAGTCTAAAGTCAATGGCGCAAAAATTTTTTTGTTATTTATTGTGCGCGTAAGTAATGAAATAAAGAAGTAAAGAAATAGACTGCGCCATTGACCAACTGAAACCTAGTCTAAAGTCAATGGCGCTATATTGGTTTTGTTATTTAAAGAGGAAATAAGTAATGTGCGCCTATAGGAGGGTCCACAACGCGC
This sequence comes from Phoxinus phoxinus, assembly GCF_949152265.1. Lineage (NCBI taxonomy): Eukaryota > Metazoa > Chordata > Actinopteri > Cypriniformes > Leuciscidae > Phoxinus > Phoxinus phoxinus. The sequence continues at coordinate 7,924,785 of NC_136882.1, read as the reverse complement.
GTACACTCTGCTTAGTTATTACACACATAGGGACGCGCAGCAGCACACAAACTAGCAAAATATTAAAAATAAAAAAGAGGATTACAATGTAAAAGATTATTATTGTGTACATAAAGATATGGTGGAATCCGGCTTGTCCCGTAAACGGATCTGCTCGTGCGGGAGGTTAAAGCGTGCAAGCAGATCCATTTGCACTCTGTAAGTAAGTAAGTAAGTAAAATTTATTTATATAGCACTTTTCACAGATAGACATCACAAAGTGCTTCACAGTAAAATGTAATACAAGAACAATTTAAAATACATTCCCCAAAATACAAACAACAAACAACCATAACAACCCCTCGACTAACCAAAAGCCTGCTTGAAGAGCAAAGTCTTCAGTTGTTTTTTAAAAGAATCAGCTGAGTTCGCGCAACGTAAAACAAGAGGCAAAGCATTCCACAGCCTGGGAGCGACTGCCTGGAATGACTGCTCTCCTCTACTTTTAAAATGAGTACGGGGAACAACTAATAACATCTGATCTAAAGACCTGAGACTCCGGGTAGGAGTGTGAAGCTGTATCAGGTCAGTGATGTAGGTAGGGACTTGGCCATGCAAGGCTCTAAAGGTAAGAACCAGGGCCCGTATCCCTAAAGAATTTTTGTGCAAAAAGTGGCTCCTAGCGGCCAAATTCTAAGAAAATTCTCAGAGTCATGACGTTTTCTTAGAATTTCCACTAAAAGTGACATGAAAATCCCAGTTAATATAAAAGCTATTCCTCAAGATTCCTAGCGCTTAAAAGGGCTCCTAAGGCGAGATCTGCTAAGAGCAGGGAAGAGGACTTTTAGTGGCTTAGGAGTTCCCCTAAGCAGCTGCACAAAATGGCCAACAGAGGCAGGAGAGATGTCCTGCAAACACTGGACAATCACAGACATTGATAAAAGCTGAGCCGTGGACCCTTGTTAAGACCACACTGAGTTGTAACGTTGCAATTTCTACTTCATTAAGGACAGCCCCTTGAGATAGGCCATCTTGTTTTCAATGGGGTCCATATGGGAGTGAAAGTACAAAATATGCCAGCTAGGATATTAATATGAGCAAATAAGACACAAATCATTATTTGAACAGGGTGTAATGAGCTTAAGTTTTCACATATTTTAGATTCTAATGTTAGGCTATAACCCCTACAGCTTACTATTCATTTTCCAGATATTTTCTTGATTGTGAAATATTATTTACAATTACAGTCTGCATAAGATTAGAGTGTATAATTATGTTTATTGATTTGAGGGTACATCCTTTGCTCATTATCACCAAAAGTTCATTTTCATCAAACTTGTAGGATCAACCAATCACGGCTTTTGAAATGATGACTCATACCTAGCAACGGGGTCAACCACACCTCCTCACTAAGATAGGATTTTCCATCCATTCCTTGCTCAGAGTTCACTGAAAATGTTCTGGAATCACTTCTAAGCTAAAATTCCTGGCAAGGAATTTTTAGGTTAAGTTATGAGCTCTCTGAGAGGATTCTCAGAATCTTTAGGGATACGGGCCCAGGATTTTAAAATGAATTCTATACTGGACTGGTAGCCAGTGAAGTGATGCTAAAACAGGTGTGATGTGGTCTCTTTTCTTAACGTGGGTTAAAAGCCTTGCAGCAGAGTTCTGAACAGCCTGGAGACGATGAAGCTCCTTCTTACTCAAACACGTAAAAAGACTGTTACAATAGTCCAACCGGGAGGAGATGAACGCATGAATAATCATCTCTAACTCACCTTTAGTCACAGATGGTCTTAATTTGGAAATGTTCCTCAGTTGAAAAAAGCAGTTTCTAACTAATTGTTTCGAATGAAGCTCCAAGGACATAGCTGACTCAAAGACAACACCTAAGCTCCTGAGGCTCGGTTGGACAGACGGCCTAAGTCACCAATATATTGTATTATCTTTGGGATTTTACTTTCAGGGGCGATGATTAGTGTTTCTGTTTTGTCAGAATTGAGAAGCAAAAAGTTCTCACATAACCACTTTTTAATACTAGTCAGACAGTTAATTAACGAAGACAATTTAAACAACTCAGTTTCCTTAAAGGAGCAATACAGTTGGATATCATCCGCATACAGGTGGTAAGATATGTCGCTAAACTGACTAATAACCTGACCGAGAGGAAATATATACAAGAGGAACAAGATAGGACCCAAGACAGAACCCTGAGGTACCCCACACGACAACTCTGCAGTTTCAGACATGATCTGATTCACATTGACACTAAAGCTTCTACCAGACAGGTAGGATGAAAACCATTTTAAAACTGGTCCCGACATGCCAACCAGATCACGAAGTCTATTAATCATAATTTTATGATCAATTGTGTCCAAAGCTGATGAGAGGTCCAATAAGACCAACACAGTATATTTTTTAGAGTCAGCTGACATCATAATATCACTTGAAACTTTAAGTAACGCCGTTTCTGTGGAATGTTTTTTGCGAAAACCAGACTGGAATTTGTCAAATAACTCATGTTTCTCTAGGAAAAGGGTGAGTTTTTCAGCTACAACTTTTTCTAGAATTTTTGACATGAAAGGAAGCTTCGAAATTGGTCTATAGTTTTTTGGTTGTAGCGGATCCAGGTTAGTTTTTTTAAGTACAGGCTTAACAACGGCATGTTTAAAAAAAGCAGGAACAACACCATTTAAGAGTGAAGAATTAAGCATCTCAACAATACAGGGGCCAATGTAGTCAAAAACTTGTACAAACAGCACAGTAGGGACAACATCCATAGGACAAAATGACGATTTCATAGAATGGAACAGAGAGGTAATGTCATGTAACGTCACAGGTGTAAAAGTGGACCAACAATGGGGAGGAGACAAGTCACAGGCAAAGGTCTGAGCCAATGGTGGAACATTTGGAGACACGTTCGGTCTTTCCACTATGAAATTACGGCATGCAAAAAGTGAATCCGCCATGGCGCGAGCGCAACTGACATTTAAAGGGAATGGGAGATGAGACTCTGATTGGTTTATTGCACGTTACGTCCAATCCACACCTATGAGTAATGGAGCGACATCAGACCAACCCGTTTTAGATTTGCGTCGGGAAGAGTAATTTATCCCGCCGGTATAATAGCAACAGAGCCCGAGATCCGCCCACAAAGTTACTTGCGTTTCGCGTTTGTTACTTGCGTTTCAGAACGTTAAAATAGGGCCCTTTATAAGAAATGCTCCAAAACTTGCCGGTACAAAACACTTCGGTTGCAGAGCGATGCACTTTCGATCCATGTAATTTGAGCACTTGAACTCACTGAGCCACATATAGTGTATTACTGTTTGGTCTGAAATATTGTGGCTAGTTTGTGGGATCCAACAGTTTGTTGAGTTTTTTTTTTTTCTACAGCAGCTATTTATTAAAACAGCCATCTGTTCTGTTCTGACAGACACGCGAGTGAGTAGCACACCGTAATGAATAAGCAACAGACTTTAGAAAAAACACTGCTTTAATCTCACAAATAAACCTGTGGATTCTGCATACTAATGGGAACATTGCTCACAGCAGGGGATTCGTCCACAGTGATTATCTTGAAATTCATTGTTGAAGTGAATTTGAACATAAACTTGAATCAATAAAGATGTATTAAATGTATAAAGAGAAACATCTCAGAGAAGGTTTTACTGTGCTGGCTGTTAAAGCTTCTAGCACTAGGGGTGTAACGGTTCTCAGTAAAAATCAAACCGTACCGTTCTCCAGTCACTCTTACTTTGTTCAATGCGAGTGCCATATATGAGTAGTCATTTATGCCGTCATCACCCGGGTGTTGATAGCGCACGAGCGCAGGTGCGACCAGAACAGCACACATTGCTATCTGTCTTTAAACTAAACTCATTTAAGCCTTGCCAATTTAAACATTCAGTCGCAAGAAGACACAAAAGATTTGCGTGTGCACTCATCCGAAACACACACACACAGAAAGCCATGTCTCAGACAGCGTGCAGATATTGTGATCTCTTTTAAGTCTTGCGCTGGAATGGACAAATTCACACAAAAATTGTCAACATGCCCATTTTGGGGAGTATCAAAACAAACATAGTATATGTCTTAAGTGAACGTAAACAGACGTGAAGGAACACGTGTATCAGTGTATTGGATCCGTGCATCATTCTTAAAGTGACAACAGACTAATATTCCTCCTCTCTGTGTTTTTAATATAAATCAAAGAACAAAATCCAAAAAAGCTTTTGAAACTTTAATAATGATGAAGCTTTATTTATTTATACAGTGAATATTATACGCAGTGTTATTTACTACATATTTACACACTATGGCCATGTCCACACTAATACGTTTTCATTTGAAAACGTATATTTTTCTCTCCGTTTTGGCCTTCCGTCCACACTGAGACGGCGTTTTAAGTCAACGAAAACATTGCTTTTGGAAATCACTCTCCAAAGCGGATCAATTTGAAAACGCCGTTTTCGTGTTGCACACTCTTCATATTTACTCAATTTCAGAAAATTTACTCACAATTGCTGTCTTGCGGCAATACAGGAGAGCAGTTGCGTTTTTGACCAAACATACGGTGACTGAGTGCGACCTGGACGCATCAGTGAATGGTGAGATATTTTGCTAAATAAAATGATCCTGTTAAAAGAATTTTGCGATAACTTTATTATTTATTTTTCCATCTGTATCATCTCAGTTAACTTTTGTGAGCTTTCACGCATGCCCAGTAAAGGTGAATTTAGAAGTTTCTCATCCACACTGAAACGTCGGAAAACACTAGTGTGGACGGAGAGCGCTTTTAAACGAAAACGCCGTTTTCAAATGTATCCGGATTAATATAGACGTAGCCTATTATTACTACAGTTAGATAAACCTAAATCTCCTGAAGAGCACTGTTTATTGTATTGTATTTATTTGTTCAGTTGCTTGTAGTTTGAACCGTTACACCCCTGTAACTTATAAATCGTTTGAGAACTGAATCTCTTTTTAAATTACTAGTTGGCTTCCCTTGTTACCTAGTTGGTTCATTGTAAGGAAGAAAATGCATAGAAAAACAGAATAGGTAGTTGTAATCTGCCAGGACATTATCCGTTAAGGTTACAGACATTTTCTTTAACCCTAAAACACAACAAAAGGCAATGCATAATCCAAAATACAGGTAAAACACCTGTGAAAAATCAATATAGAAAATTACATCATATTAACACGGCACATTGGGCCCTATTTTGCAGACTTGGAAAACTAGTCAACAGCCCTAATACTAACCTAACTAGATCTGTCTGCTGATTTCATAAGAGCTTTTCTATATAAACAAATGGTAGCCTACTAGCAATATGACAACTTTAAATCGCTGTTTTGTTGCATTATTTTGCGCAAGCATTAGGAAGTCTGATTCATCAATCCATTAATATTTCAAGTTTCTATTTCAGAAGTATGAATTAAGATGTTGTGTTAATGTTCAGTGTTGAATCATAATCTGATAATTCTGTCATGTAATACATGTCTCTTAGTAGTTGGCTACGTTGATTAGCTCCCGCTAAACGCCGCTCTTCATTCCTCCAGCTGTTTTCAGTAGGTGAGATTAGGCAGAGCACTGTATCGTGGGAAAGTTTAGTTAACTTGGTGCCAACTTTTGAAATCCTCTTAATGTCAGGGAGAAACAGAGTAACTTTAACAGAGTTTAACAGGATGTACTTTCACACGGGACAGTAACAGACTGAGACTTTAAAAAGATACTTATACTGTCCCATCTATTAGCATATTAGCATCCATGGTATTATGGTTTAAGTCCTGGTGATGAGTTGCGTGGATTTCCCTTCATCCTCTTGAGGTGTGACTGTTTTGAGTTAAAGACTCTTCTTATCAAAGTCAGATTTCCTGTGACCACAGACACTATAGGGATAGATGTGTGTTACACGTGGAGATATTTATATATATATTTAGAGCTATTTAAATAAAGTATAATGGTCTATACAAAAAAATTAATCAGCAAAAACTGTTTTTCAACATTGATAATAATCAGAAATGTTTCTTGAGCAGCAAATCATCATAATAGGATGATTTCTGAAGGATCATGTGACGCTGAAGACTGGAGTAATGATGCTGAAAACTCAGCTTTGATCACAGGAATAAATTACATTTTAAAATATATTAAAATAGAAAACAGATACTGTATTTTAAATTGTAATACTATTTCACAATATTGCTGTTTTTTGTAAAAAATAAACGCAGGCTTGGAGAGCATAAGAGTTTTAAAAAATGTAATATTACCTCAAACTTTTGAATGGTAGTGTAGGTGTGTGTAATCTGAGAATACATACTTTTTGTGCTAAATGTAATTTGTTTATCTATGTTTTTTAATTTTAATAAAAATATAATTGCGTCTATGATTTTCGCTACTGTGTGCGTGCATCTGTTTGTGTGTGTGTGTGTGTGTGTGTGTGTGTGTGTGTGTGTGTGCGCGTGTGTGCGCGTGTGTTCTTTGTGAATTTAAGCACCCGGGATTATATTTTATCCATTCCAATCATCAGACGTTACTGAGAGCCTGATGTCAGAATAGTTCCAGATTGGCCTGGAAATCCTCCCGAGTGTCTCACTTTAGTTTTGTGCAGTAGCTTTGTTTGGGAGGGTTCAAGAATGCAGTCTGCATACACTCTTAGAGGACAGACCTGTGTTGGTGTGTGTATGGGGTTTTTGTGTGTGTATATAGGTATGTGGTTTAGTGTTGTCTCTGTGTGCTTTTATCTGTGTGTTTGCGTGTGTGTGTGTGTGTGTGTGTGTATGGTCTGGTCTGCACATGCTTCATTTAGACATCAAAGAGCACTGCTGATGATTTTGCCTTACAATCCAGCCCTTCTCCTCCATCTGTACAAACAAACCCCGACGGCTCGGCCCGGCCCGAGACGTGTCAGGTGATCACGCACGTGAGCGACGGGAATCAATACGCCTCCCGCGTTTATACGACTAAAAACCCTTTTAGCATCTCTTTTATGTAGTTTCTGAAGCTCGTTCTGATTTTCAGGGGATTTAGAGGTGCTTTTTAACAGTCTTGTCAAATTAAAACCTCTCTCCGAGAAGAATTCTCAGCCTTTTTATCTATCAAATACAAACATTTACGAAATGCAAGGCAAATGGTACAAAATAAAACTCAACCCCTTATAAAATAAATATATTTATTTTATTGCTCTTTCTTCTTTTTCCACCCAACAGTCTAGACAAATCAATAAGTCCTGAATAAAGGATTATATTTGTGCAAATCTTCCTAGATTGATGTCCCTCCCCGCACAAACATGCACAATGGGAAAGATGCGATGGCTTGTACTGGCTTTAATGGATGTGTGTGTGATCCAGTCATTGTTTCTTGCCATCCAGTGACATCAAATATACAATACTCTGCCCAGCCCGGCAAGATCTTTTCTTAACATTTAAGATAATGTGAAGGTCAAGATAGATACTGTAGATGGATGGATGGATGGATGGATGGATGGATGGATGGATGGATGGATGGATGGATGGATGGATGGATGGATGGATGGATTTATGGATGGATGGATGGATGGATGGACTGATGGATGGATGGACTGATGGATGGATGGATGGATGGATGGATGGATGGATGGATGGATAGATAGATAGATAACACTTAAACTGCAAGCATAAATTTAGGCTACACGTATTATAGAAATGTATATAATAATTGAAATTATTCTCATCCAATATATTTTTTTATATTTTCTTGACAAAAGTATGACAAACTAATTGCTCACAAGTCTTAAGTTTTTTTTTGCTTTGTCCTGCGCCATGGGATTCAACTTTTTTTTGTCCTGGATGTAATAGATGGATGATCGAATAGCTAATAGATTGCACCATAGGTTTTTGTTGGTACAGACATATATCGATATATCACAATTATTTATGTCCCGATATTGCATCGATACCCTGAAACTGGCCTTTCTCAGTGTAGTTAGAGCCACTGGCCCTCATTTATGAAAAGTGCGTACACCAAATTTCCAGCGTACACCTGGCGTACACCCAAAACCACGGTGACATTGCGATTTATCAATATGGACGTTGGTGTACGGCACGCTCAAATCCTACGCCAGCTCAGGAGGTGGTGTACATGTACGCACGTTTTGAGTTAGTGCTGAAATGCGCAGAAAAACAATTCCTAACACCACAAAACGCACTGACAGACTAAAGATATGATATATTATGACCCACTGTAGAGAAACAACAACATAGAAATGATAAACTTCAGTGTTTATTTTTGTGAGTTAAGCCCGGCCGGTGCGCACGGACTGGCTCAGTAATGAAAGGCTTTCAATGACCAAAAAATTATTCAGACTGACAAAATAATTAAAATGACATTCTTCTTTTAAATAATAATAGTAATAATACAAATAATAATAATAACAAAGACATTCTTCTTCTAAATAACAATAAGCGTCATTAATAATCAAAATCATAATACTAATAAGAAGAATATTACAAATTGTCATGCAATTATTCACATCATCTTCACTATTGTACACCCCATTACATGTGACGCCATGCGAAATTCAACACTAATAGTTTCAAAACACGTGCTGTAAAATAATGCATTGTGATAGGTCATTTGCTCAACCAACCAGTGATTTAAACTGGATTTCCGCCGGAGAAGTTTCTCCTCTTTGCCGTCTTCCGTGTGTCCATGGCGTAAAATGAGGGCGTGGGGGAGGCGGAGACGTGAATATATAGGGGCGTGTTAATCTAATGACGATCGTTTTCAGCCGCGGCATTTATCAAGGGCAGGTATTGCGTACACTTGCATTTCAAAGGTACGCACAGCTTCATAAATCAGGCGGTGAGAGGAGTGTAAGCATAATCTTACGCCAACATATATGCCCGTTTCGACGCAAGATTGATAAATGAGGGCCACTGTGAGCAAACTGTGCAAGAAATGCTCTCTTCCTTACATACTGAGTCTTTCTCTCAAAATTAGCAAAATGCTTTTAAAATATTTACGTTCGCACGGACATCTGTTTCTATGCTTGAATAAAGTGACTGCCTGATTATTAGAAGGTGCAGATAAATCCCATGCTTCATATCATACTTCATTTTTTAAACCAGATTAAAGATCTGGCCAGTTCAATAAACATTTCTGTGTAACGTTTTTCTAAGAAAAAAGGTTACATTTGATCCTGATTTTCTGGAGTGTTGTCCCGTCTTTGTCTGGGGTGTGATTCTGTGCTCCAGAAGTGTGGTACACAGGCCCTAGGCGAGATGAAGAGCGTTTAGATGGCTTTTGACTGCTTGTGTGATGCTGGCCTATCAGAGGAAGAGCAGCAGCCCTGAGGGAGAGCTCTGGATCAAATGCTGCTGATTTCCCAGACAAAGGGGGAGGATCAGGCACTAACCCACATGTGTGTGGTAGTGGGACTTACATATCACTAATAGCTCAAGGTCAAACTACTTAAAGGCTGTGTTAGGAGAGTATCCAACTGAAAGGCATTGCGCTCTCTCTCTCTCTCTCTCTCTCTCTCTCTCTCTCTCTCTCTCTCTCTCTCTCTCTCTCTCTCTCTCTCTCTCTCTCTCTCTCTCTCTCTCTCTGTCTCTCTCAGTGGTTTAACTGCATTCACTTGACTTGCAAGTTCAGTTGCACTTTATCACATTTCAGCTTTTTACATGAAACTTCATTCGAAATCTTTTTTTGCTTCAGTAGCACAACTTATTAAAGTGTTAGTTCACCCAAAAATGAAAATCCTGTCATCATTTAATCTCTCTCATGTCGTTCCAAACCTATAAGACTTTTGTTCAACTTCGGAACACAAATGAAGAACTTTTTAATGAAATCTGAGAAATTTCTGTCCCTCCATTGACAGATACGCAACTACTTTGACTAATCAAAAAGTTAATAAAGAGATTGTGAAAATAAATCCATATGAATTGAGCGGTTTGAGTGGTCTGAAACACTTGATCGATTTATTCGCTGAACAAATTTAATTTAGTTCAAGCGTGTTCGGTTGACGTGCGAGAACCAATGAGGTGTATTCTCGTGTAACGCAGCACGTTTGAGCTTGATGCGACCCTGGATCACAAAACCAGTCATAAGTCGCACGGGTATATCTGTGGCAATAGCCAACAATACATTGTATGGGGCAAAATTATCAATTTTTCTGTTATACCAAAAATCATTAGGTTATTAAAGATCATGATCCATGGAGATATTTTGTCAATTTCCTACCGTAAATATATAAAACATGTATTTTTGTGAGTGAATGCAGCACAATCACAAACATAAATGGACAACTTTAAAGGAGACTTTCTCAATATTTCGATTTTTTTTTTTTGCACCCTCAGATTCCAGATTTTCAAATAGTTGTATCTCAGACAAATATTGTCCTATCCTAATAAACCATACGTCAATGGAAATTATGTTGTATGATGATGCATAAATCTCAATTTAAACAAATTGACCTATGTGACTGATTTTGTCGTCAATGTCTCTTCAGAAAATGTGAAATAAACCGCTCAATTCATATAGATTCGTTTTACGATCTCTTTATGAACTTTTTGAAATGCGTCAAAGTGGTAGATGCGTAGCTGTCAATGGAGGGACAGAAATCTCTCAGATTTCATTAAGAAGATCTTAATTTGTGTTTTGAAGATTAACAAAAGTCTTACAGGTTTGGAACGACATGAAGGCGAGAAAATTATGACATGATTTTAATTTTTTGTGAACTAGATAGAGGATATTCAACAATAAAAAGTGTGAAAGACTTTATGAGGGATTTTATTCATTGTGTATTGATTGGATTGGGAAAAGTGGACAGTTGCAGGCTAGATAACAAAAAATATTTTTTAAGATAAAAAAATGTTTTGCCTTTGAAATAGCTTTTACTTACCTTACTTTTATGCATTTGGCGGTTTTATCCAAAGCAACTTACATTATATTAAAAAAGGATGCACTTTGATTAGTTCATGTATTCCCTGGGAATATATTTTTATTAAACAATTTTCCCAGTATTTTATTCCATATTATTGCTGGGAGGGAATATTCTTCTGTGTGTTTAGCATCTAGATGGCATTACTGGATTGCTGTCAGAACAAATCTGTTCATAAATGTGTTTTTCATCTCTTATTCTTATTCTTAACAGTTATGCTCTCTGTTTGATCTCCGCTCATCAGGCAAAATTAAAGTTTCTGTCCAAACAGAATTTTGATTTTCAATCGTGAAATGACTTGCAGAGCCAGTTCTGTTCTGTTATATGGGAAGGTTGCAGGTCCTTGATGGGAAAAGTCAACTTTTGCAGAAAGAAAATGTGAATTTAAAGTTAAAAGCAGTAGCTTCATGTGACACTGAGTGCTCTTGACCCATTTGGAGAACTTGTGGACCAGAACTGTGCAGTCATTATAAGTGCACCGATGTACCGCAGTAGAGCACATCCACCCGCTCTTTAAACATTTCTGAAGCAGCAGAAAGTCAAATCTATGCAAAGCTGAATTACACCCAGCGAGAGAAAGACTGAACTTCAGTGCTTTGAAGTGTTAGAAGGATAGAGATGTTCTTCGGTCTGTTCAAAGCCATCACGCCATTCTGTTCCGGAGCGTTCTGCAGAACGAGTACATGTTTTAGAGACGGTTTACAGAGGATCTGGAAAGATGATGAGTAGAGAAGCTCTGCCGCGTCGAGATGAAACAGGCCCAGATATTAAATATACATGCTGGCGTAGAAAGGTGTCCTGGATTTCTGCTCATTTTGTCATGTTTGTAGATCTGAAAGGTTACGAGTGAACATGAGGAAGCAAGACTTCTCCTCTTCCTGACGCGCCGTTTGATCTGCGATAATTGTAATCCGATAGAATTTTGGAGGATCAGATGTTGGCACTCATGTTTGATTGTGAAAAGTACATATTTAAAAACTACTTGAACTTTCATGTGATAACAGGAGTTATTATACAAGCGGTTTACAGGTTTATACACAAATATTTGAACTGTTGTCATTATTGGTAATAATAAAAAAACTTTTCTTGAGCAGCAAGTCAGGATACTAGAATGTTTCTGAAGAATCATGTGACACTGAAGACTGGAGTAATGATTTTTTATTATTTTTAAATTATTTTAAAATATATATAAAACTGGTATTTTATTTGTTTACTGTATTTGATCAAATAAATGCAGCCTTGATTACTTTTAATGCCTAAATTAGTTTAAACACAAGCTTTGGTGTGCACTTCACATCGTTGGGCTATGTCATGAATCACACCTCCAATCATATGGCTTGTTGTGGAAGAGTTTGGCAATATGTTGGATAAAATGGATGAAGAAAAAAATCTGGCTACACTTAATTTTAAGGTGACGTAGTTACATTGGCCCTCATTTATCAAAAGTGCGTACACCAAATTTCCAGCGTACACCTGGCGTACACCCAAAACCACGGTGACTTTGCGATTTATCAATATGGACGTTGGCGTACGGCACGCTCAAATCCTACGCCAGCTCAGGAGGTGGTGTACATGTACGCACGTTTTGAGTTAGTGCTGAAATGCGCAGAAAAACAATTCCTAACACCACAAAACGCACTGACAAACTAAAGATATGATATATTATGACCCACTGTAAAAAAACAACAACACAGAAATTATAAACTTCAGTGTTTATTTTTGTGAGTTAAGCCCGGCATGCGCGCACGGACTGGGTTCAGTAATGCGTTTCCATTACCCTTCAAATTGTGCAAATTGAAATTGCGAATTGAAAATACGCCCAATGGAAACACGTCAATTTCGCAAAAACTCGCGTTTATCGCAAAAAAAGTTTTTACGCTCGCATGAGGTGGTTTTTCAGGCAATTCGAAAAAGGAATATTTCGCAAAACTGCAATGGAAACAGTTTTTGCGCATTTACAGTCACCTGAAGACGCGGTGTCCGCAAATAAGGGTTAAACCCTTATTATTTCCGTGTCCGCAAATAATAATAATTATCATCATTATTACTAGGCTATATTTAGAAGACGCTTTTATCCAAAAAAGGAACAAAGCAATTCGTCAAATGACATTCATAATACGGGTTAGACAATAATAATACAGGACTAAGATTATCACAAATAAACACAAGATTTTGACGCATATCCAAGGGTTTGTGGAGCGGAGTGTGGAACGCGCACTGGATGGCACGGAGGCGCGCGCGCGAACACTTTTTCCTATCAATAGTGAAACAATTTAAAATACTCCATCATTTCTGGTCATACTGAAAATAATAATACATTATTTGTAACTACAAGAAAACGTTGTGCTTTTGTAAAATAAAATAAAACAATCAGTTTCATGATCTCCGTGAACTGGAGCGCGATAACTGAAACAAAATATAGCCTATCTAAAGCTTGAAATGTCCACTTTAAAACGAACAAATTCGAATCGAAAGCTAATACATTTTGTTCTGATTAAGTAATCCGTATGAAAGGTACATTTCTCTCTAACTGCTGCTACACACGTACGCGCGTAACGCGTCTTTGCATTGACTTAACATTGAAATCACTCGCGCCTGACGCGCTATTCGCGTCCGGTGTGAACGCACCATTAGAAAACAATTGGCTCTTCTCATTCATCACTGCGGGAAAATATCAATTCCAGATTCTAATTTGACCTTAGAAAACCAGTAAAATCGACATGTTTTCCATATTAATTTGTGTATATTTTACATGTTTAATAAAGGGGCAAAAAGTCATTAAACAAAAATCTGAAAATTCGTCGATATTTACTTTTTTGCGCAGCAGTTGGTGTTGCCAGTTCAAATTAAACTTTTGGTGTTCAACTTTGCGTTTTAAAAAGACAACCGTTAATTTTTAGTTTTTCAATTACGGGTTTAAAAAGGAAAAACGAATAGACACAAAAGTAGCCTACATGGATCTTTTGGAATAAGAGACAGAGTTCTTTATTAAATTAATAAAATAAACAATAATTAGCCTATAGGAATACTGGATTCTAAACCTCAAAGAAATGTCACAATCAAAACCTCAGAGAAGAAATGAGGGGAAACACCCAGAAACTCCTTATATATCGTTCGGAGTAGCCTATAAGGGCCCTGACATTAATGCTTGGATAACAGCCTACGTCTCCTTCCATTAATAATAATAATGTCTAATGCGGTGGCTGTGATATTATATAAACCAACGTCCGTTGCCGTGATTTTTGGAATGACTTATCGCGCGAGAAAAAAGGACGTTTTAGTTGCATATCGGTTAATGGAAACGCGTCATTTCGCAATAGTTTTTTATCGATATTTAGATAATAGCGCAAAACATTTGACATTCTTCTTCTTTTAAATAATAATAATAATACAAATAATAATAATGACAAAGACATTCTTCTTCTAAATAACAATAAGCGTCATTAATAATCAAAATCATAATAGGCTACTAATAAGAAAAATATTACAAATTGTCATGCAATTATTCACATCATCATCACTATTGTACACCCTATTACATGTGACGTCATACGAAATTCAACGCTAATAGTTTCAAAACACGTGCTGTAAAATAATGCATTGTTTGTGATAGGTAATTTGCTCAACCAACCAGCGATTTAAACTGGATTTCCACCGGAGAAGTTTCTCCTCTTTGCCGTCTTCCGTGTGTCCATGGCGTAAAATGAGGGCGTGGGGAGGCGGAGACGTGAATATATAGGGGCGTGTTAATCTAATGACGATCGTTTTCAGCCGCGGCATTTATCAAGAGGCAGGTTTGCGTACACTTGCATTTCAAAGGTACGCACAGCTTCATAAATCAGGCGGTGAGAGGAGTGTAAGCATAATCTTACGCCAACATATACGCCCGTTTCGACGCAAGATTGATAAATGAGGGCCATTGTACTTACTCAAATTAGTATGGAGCAATTTTGATTGACTACATGTGCTTACAATAGAGTTACGGGATAATATGAGATTAGTTAGGGATATGGTTTGGTTTAGGGTTAGTTACTTGTAATCATGCATAATTTACTGTTAAGTACATGTAGTAATGTGTAACTACGTCATCTTTAAATAAAGTGTTACAAAAAATTGTATAGACTTACATTTGAGAAGCCTGTTGACTTGGACCAAAGGCCCCGATATACTCACGGCGAAGCTCTTTTTCGTTCTTCATTTAGGGCAGCGATATACTTTTATCGAACATCAGTTAGTTTTTCGCTTTAGTTTGAAGTATATCGGGACCTTAAGGCACTATTTACAGCTGGTATTAAGATGCATTTTGGTCGATCGGATCACAAGTGGACGACGCTAAATTTACATTACATTTACATTTATTCATTTAGCTGACGCTTTTATCCAAAGCGACTTACAATTGCTATATATGTCAGAGGTCGCACGCCTCTGGAGCAACTAGGGGTTAAGTGTCTTGCTCAGGGACACATTGGTGTCTCTAAATACAGGAGTAAACGGGGTGTAAAACATTTTGAGCTTGTCCACTTTACCACTTCCAGAGGTAAACACCGGATTGCTTTCGTAGTGTAAACACTCATGTGATCGAATGTGTTCAAATAGACACAAAACACCGTCTACTCTCCGTCTACTGACCTCATGAGTAACATTATGGGAAGAGCGCTAGCCAGACGAGATTTAAACTTTGTCAGCTGGAGACACAAGTTTGGTTTGAAGATGAAAAACGCACCAATCACAATGTTCTCTCGCCATTCCTGATTTCTAACACACACTCACAGCGTTCGGCTGGTCTCAGAAACGAAAGCTGATGCTCTCCGTATGTTTTTCCGTCGTCTCCGTCTGCGTTCATATGTAAATTACACAAGCTTATTTCGTCCATAAGACCGAAATATATAAAAAAAGCCCATGCATTTACCCGCCCATAGACCCACCCCTCGAAGAAATCAGGACATAAGTGTTTGAAAGTGGACAAAAGAGACGGATTACAACACCAGGTGTAAACGGGAATGTGTCTCCCTCGTCTACTTGTGATCCGATCGACCAAAACGCATCTTAATACCAGCTGTAAACAAGGCCTACCTCCTAATTATCAGTCAGATCATTTTTGCTACCGCGTAGCAACGGCCTCAGTATCGCAATGACATCTTTAGCATGGACACCACTCACTTTTTCTTCCAAAATGTAGAAATCTCTAGTACTATTGTTGAGCGTGTGCATGTGATGTATTTATGTTGCAGCTGTCAGCTTTATTTGTGCTGCTCTGCTTATACAATTCCTTCAGGGCGACACAATGGGAGACGTGTCACTGATCCGTCCCGTGTGTGTGTGTGTGTGTGTGTGTGTCCCGCAGGTCCAACGGTGAAGCTGCATCACCGATCCCCTCGGCGTAGAGGACAGCAGCCCAAGCTCCTGAACAGCCCGGAAGACAGTCTTTATTACAACCATCTCAACGTGAGTTCAAAGCCTTTCATGGAAGCCTTTGTCTAACTTTGTTTCCAGATGATAATACAATTAAAGCTACCTGTGCCAGACCCCCGAGCCCCCACCCCCACGCCGCTCTGCCGTTCTGTTGTCTCCACCATGTGCTTTGGCGCTTTATCTGTTGCTTTCATGTGAGGATGTCTCCCTTCACGGTGAATAATTGATGTGGTTTATCAAAGCCGAGCAAGATGCCTGCCTCATCAGCCTCAGCCCCACGCGCTTTGATCAAGAAAAATTATGCTGTGACTTCTGATATTATCAGCATCTGCACACATTCAACACAAAATCACTTTGAATTAAAAATTAATGATTCTCTCGCGCATGTTCCTTGCTTTCGCGCTTGTCTTTTCTGAAGCTTTTCTAACTCCGAGTGCGCGCGCGTGTGTGTGTGTGTGTGTGTGTGTGTGTGTGTGTGTTTGTCTGCGTGTGTTTGCGTGCGCTGGTTCTGTGTCCTCTCTGCAGAGAAGTCTGGATTATCAGGGGAGCAAGAGGAAACCCAGAAAACTGGGGTAAATAACAGCTTTCCTTCTTCGTATCTAAACACCCCACCAGCTCAGGAGGGGAGCCGAGAAGACCACAGCTCTGTTTGCTTCTCATGCAAATTTGCAGCTGAAAATACGAGCTATTTAAGAAGCCTTTTTATGTGTATTATTTTTGGGAGGAGAGAAGACGTGGTATAAGAATGCATGTATTAATTGTGAGATATGTGACCTCACAGTCTGTGAAGTTAAGCCTGGTTCCTCTAATACCTCGAGCAGGCTGTATATCAGCGCTCTTTATTAAAGGATTAACCGCTGCTCGCGTTTTCTTTTATTTATTTCATATTTTTAACCCCGGCGAAAAACCTTTCTTGTTCTTAGTTTGTTACTTTAGTTTTTTTTTTTCACAGTTAAAGAGTAGCTAATGGAATAATAAATAGCAATATGTTTTATTAATTTTAGCGCCTGTAATTTTTAGGTGTTTCATGCAAATGACATGAGACAGAGAGAGAGAGAGTAACAGTCGAAAGGTCATTAAAGTATCTTGTAGTGGAAACGAGACATGCAGCCAATTTAGTTTAGATGTAATTAGGGAATTTGACATGTCTTGCTATTTTTAGACAGTATTTTTTGAATTCTTCTATAATTATTATGCATGCAGTTTTTATGGGTTGAGAGATTATGCTCAAGTCTTGCACTTAATTTAATTATTTAATTTAACTCACCATAGAATCATTTCATTGAACTACTAAGGACACAGTAAAAACATATTTAATCAAGTTGAATTACTATTCATATGTACTTATACAGCCATAAATTAATTCTTAAACTCATTTCATTCACAATGTGGAGCTCTGTATCAGTGTATCAACTTCACAGTATGATTCCCAGACCATTCAGTTATACAACAGCTTCATAAAACAAAAACACACTTTTCTTATCAACCCCATAAAAGCACAGCCTACGTAAAAAGTGCAATCTCGGATGTGTTTTTAAAGGAAATAATAGCACCTAAAATATGCCATCTTTCTTATTATGTGATACAAGGCAGGGCTGGAAATTGTCCCGAACTAGACTAGATTTCTCTCAGCGAATCTCTGCCATTTACACCAGTATATAATTAATATGATTTAAAAAAAAATCCATGTTGGAGCCATAGCTCCAGAAACTACCTTATCTCACTCTTAAAAATGACTTTTTGCTCTTGTAACCTTACAGTTAAGTGAATTCAGTTATATTAATTCTTAATTTTGACTTGATAGATCCAGTTAATTTAGATATTACATAAAGCATATTTTTACAGCGTACGCTCTGTTTGACTTCATGTGTCTGCGACTCTTATCACGTTTCTCTCTCATTTCTCAGGCAAATCAAGCTCCTGGATGGAGAGGATGAATATTATCAACTACTGTCCACAATAGAGTCGGTTCCCGAGGAGGAAGTTGTATCTGGCCCCTCCCCAAACTCTACGGCCCCTCCCACTATCTCATCCAGATGAGCTGTGCCCCGCCCACCGCTGACAGCTGGTAAGAGCTCCACAGACACCCCACCACTGCGTCTGTACACCATTAAACACACACCACCAACTTATTGGTATTTAAAGGGATAGTTCACCAAAAAAATATTAGTATTATTTGTCTATACAATTGAAGTCAATGGTCACCTGTTTGGATGCATTACTCAAAATAGAGTTTCATACAGGTTTTGTGAGTAAATGATGACAGAACTATTCCTTTAAAAGCAATGACAATAAGCCATTGCGGGTTGTTCTTTACAATGATTTTACCATGATTAAAGATGACATGAAAGCATTACTTTTAGTTCATATCTGATAGCTCCGAGGCCATCTACACCCTTGTGAAAAAAGTACACATTCTGTACACTGTAACACTCTCTTTAAAGGTAGGGTAGGTCAGAATTGTCTAAAAAAACTTTTATTCAAATTTGTTTAAACTGTCTTTATATACCAATACATAAATAAAATGCAAGTACTCTGAAATAGAGAGTATAAAAAACTGAGTGACTCTAGTGTATTTAATCTTCAATAAACACAGCTCATTAATTCCATTCACTTCCATCTAATAGAGCTGGTAAGTCCCGCCCCTCCGTAAAACCCCGCTGGACCTCAAAGTTGAAAAAGCGTCAATGCAAGTGAATGGGAGAAAATAATTATTTTCTGGTCCCGTTTGAATTGTGCCATGAATGTGAACATATGTTGTCTGTGAATTTTTTATATAATCTTTCGTGTGAAGAATGCTATAATTTAGCGGGTAGAAGTTTGATACGGGTAGACTTTATGTGATCTTTCTCGTTATGTCTTTTCCACAACTGCTAGCCGACGAATCATACCATATACTGTCAAACTTGTAACATGAAAGATTATATAAAAAATTCACAGACAACATATGTTCACATTCATGGCACAATTCAAACGGGACCAGAAAATAATTATTTTCTCCCATTCACTTGCATTGACGCTTTTTCAACTTTGAGGTCCAGCGGGGTTTTACGGAGGGGGCGGGACTTACCAGCTCTATAACGGGTGCGCGACTGTGCGCACGTGGGCAGAGCCAGTAATAGCGGCGGTAGTCATGGCGACGGAGAGTGACAGTCGCGCAAGCCAATCACTTGTTTCGTCCCGGTAGGAATTAATGAGCTGTGTTTTTTGAAGATTAAATACACTAGAGTCACTCAATTTTTATACTCTCTTTTTCAAAGTACTTACATTTTAATTATGTATTGGTATATAAAGACAGTTTAAGCCAATTTGAAAAAAAGTTCTTTAGACAATTCTTACCTACACAACCTTTAAGTGCACTTTAGTGGCCTTTTATTTCATTAATATTATCTGCAAGTACATTTTTTTTTATACTTTTAAGACTTGAAGTACAGTCATTACAAGTATGCACACTTCTTTTCCACTTCTTCTACCAATATTGGTGTCCCAACCCAATTAAATGAATAATAATTACCTTATTTTAGGACAATACCTTTGATTTGTCCAGCCCAAACATCCTGTTCAGTAGAAAATATGCCATCCCAGTAAATGAAAATGTTTTCGGACTGACGTTTATGGGGTCTTTAAGAGGTGTTGATAAGCGTGAAGCGTGATTCAATCATGCCCAGCATCAAGTAGCTTATTGCTTTTTTTAAAAGAGCAACAGAAATAGGATAACAACCACCAGTGTTTATTAAAAGTAGTCATATTTATTTATTTAATAATATTGTTTGTACCAGTATTTGGTTAGTGAACTGTATATTGTAGATAATTAATATATAATTAATTGATATAGTTTATATGTGGTCAGCTCTTGTAAAATGGACACTTCCTTTCCGGGATGCTGATTGGTCGATCCAGCATTCCAGTCTTGCTAAACTGTATATCAATGAGCATCACCCACAGACACCAACTAACCTTCGTTTACACGTCAGGAACTATATCATTACATTTACATTTATGCATTTGGCAGACACTTTTATCCAAAGCGACTTACATTGCATTATCCTATGCATTTATACATAGGTATGTGCAATCCCCTGGGATCGAACCCACAAACTTGCGTTGTTAACGCAATGCTCTTACCACTGAGTTACAGGAAATAATATCTTCTTGAATATATAATGTATAAATATATAAATGTTTTATATTGAGAAAAAAGTTAGTTGATACTATGATTGCTTTCAGACCCTTTTAGCCTTGAATATAATCACAATATAGCACAAATTCACATCTTTTATTGTGTAATTAATTAATCCAGTCAGACTTTAGACCTGAACCATCTGTTTTATAAAGATGAATTATACACCTGGCCACAGAAGAAAGCTTGTACTTTTTGACAATGGTAACAGGCCTTGGCACAGGACTAGTGTCAGTGTCTCTCTCTGTCCTCAAACACAGATAAATGAGTACTTAAAAAAATATAGCAAAACTGCTCTTCAGAGAAACAACAAATCGCTCACACACTGCTTTGTCTCTTTATTTCTGTACTCTTTTTTTTTCCACCTCTTTTTGTGATTGTAGTCTTGTTTGCTGTGGCAGACTGTCAGATCAGACACGTTTTGCCCTAATACACATGACAGACAGTGCAGATGTCACATGGCATGAATGAATGAAGAATTTAATGACAGAGCTCACTGATTTTGGAGACGTTGGCATCCTGTGGTGTCATAATAGTCACGCAGGACACAACAGCAGTTATTTTCAGAAGCCCTGACTTTCTATTGACTTTCTACCCATATACATACAGTGGCCCCCAAAAGTACTTGGACACTAAAGACACACTTAAAAAAATAGATGAATTTCATTGATGTATGAAAAGCAAGTGACATTTTAAGACAAGTTAAGTCACCTTCATTTAAATATCTCTTTTTACAATACAGATTGTTTCAAAGCAGCTTAACAGTGATAATAGGAAATAAATGCAACAAAGATTGTTTTGGCTGTTCATCTGTTCTAGAAGAAAGTCATTGTCCAGCTTAAGTACGTTTTTGATTGATTCATTTCGGTTGTAAAAATGATTAGTTATTAACTTATGGGGCCCTATCTTGCACCCAGCGCAATTGACTTTGTACACCGTGGAATGATACATAGGAATGTATCATTCCTATTTTGCACCCGCGTACAGCGGACTTTCCCCTCCACAGACGCACGTCGGTAAATTAGGGAATGAACTTGCGCTCCCGGGGGCGGTTCAGCGAAAAGAGGAGGCGTGTTCCGGCGCAAATTTTCCCTGGTGCTATTTTGCAATTTCAGAAAACAATTCCGCCACTGACCAGGAAAAAAACAGTCTAAAGACAGTGGCGCGTTGCGCGTTAGTCATATGCTATTTTAAGGGCGCATGTTGGCCATAATGTAGCGTGTGAACAACGCGCATACACTTTGATTATCTAATCTAACAGACGCAGCAGTTTTCATTTTTGCAAATCATACATTATTACAAGGAAAAATATGAACACACCAGGGAAATCATTGTTGTATCCATGAAGATGTGAAAAAAATAGGCATAAATATAGCTTACACGTTTACCCAAATTATTATACGCCTGTTTAACCGAAGCTTATTTGGGTGGGTTTCTCCCATACAATGTCACTTCTCTGTCTTTTACGGCCCTGTCGAGAACGTCGGTCTCCTCAGCTGTGAACCGCTCCTGGCGTTCGCCTGGCAAATCCGCCGTTATAATAGCAATCCACCATGGAACAAATGCGCCTGCTCTTAAAGGAGAGCTCCGGTCAATTTTAACATTGAGCTCAATTTTTAGTAAACAGGAACTAAATACAGGTATTTGCGCTGGCTGAATTAACATCATTTTTATTCATATCTTTCACATCTACTGCAGTCAGATTCACTCGTGTTCACTCTTAAGGAATCACTCAACATGGCTGGGCACTTGTAATGACACATTAAGGATGATAAGAGAAATAAAAGCAGGTTTAAAACGTGCCCAATTCAAGTCAACAGGGTGCACATTTTAAAAAGAGGATAACACGGTGTAGGCAACACTGATTTTTGTCGTTGTTCTCTGTATTGACAGCACTCCAAATTTACTAAAAATTGAGCTCAATGTTAAAATTGACCGGAGTTCTCCTTTAAAGGGAATGAGAGATGATGCTCTGATTGGTTTATTTCACGTTACGCCCAAACCACACCTACAGTATGAGTAATGTGACTTCAGACCAACCCATTTTAGATTTGTGTCGAGCGCAAGAGTCATTTATCCCGCCGGTATAATAAACAATAGCGCCGAGATCCACCCACAAAGTTACTTGCGTTTCGCGTTTGATGCTTGCGTTTCAGATCGTTAAAATAGGGCCCATGGGCCGCTTAAGTATGTTTCAAGTTTTTAAAAACGAGTTTTGAAAAAGATACGGTTATCATCTCCATGTCAACTTCAAAAACGTGAATCTGTAAAAATGGTGATGGTGAATGGTAATCATTTTGATAATATTTTGATACAGAGGAAAAAACTTTTTGTCGTGAAAAAAATAACTTTTGTCTTGTTGACACGGTCTCTGCTGACACTACAGGGCTGCGTTGTGGTCGTTTCTAGGCGCAAGTATTAGATCTGATCTGGATATGACCCGGGTCCGGCTGACTATGGTAAACCTCAGGATAAACAGAGAGACTAAAGTTAGCATAGATGTGTAACGAGTACATCAGGTGTTATGGACCAGCTGGAGTTTGTTTATGCAGTGCAACCACCCAGTAGAGCATTACAATAATCTAGCTCAATCTAGTTGAGGTCATGAACACATGAACTAACTGTTCTGCAGTTGTCATTAGCCATGTTTGACATAAATTAATTCATTGTGATCAATGTATCACTTTTTATTGTAAACCTGTGGTAAAACATCAATGCTTGGGTTTTAAATATTCAAGTTAACAACAAAAATGCCACCAAACGATCGCTTTTATCACGTTTGTTTTGCAATCATGCTGTTTCCAGTGATTTCTTTCTGATTAGTTTTCTGATAAAACTTCCATTTGTTGGTGAAATGATGAGTTAGTGTGAAGTTGTTCCAGAGAGCGTGTTACGGGCGTTTTTTAGTGAAGCGCTGCAGAGCTTCTGGCCCGACAGTGGAAACGCAGCAGATTTGGGGCCCGGTGCTACTGGCCCGAGGCTATTAGCCCGACACGGCCCGTTTACAGCCCTGGCTTGCACTGGCCCGACAGTGGAAATGTGGCTATTGAGAGCATATGACGTAATTGATATATATATATATATATATAATCACTGATTCTTGAGAGTCGGGACAAAACACGTTTTAAAAAACTTTTTTTTTAAATACACACTATATCAATTAGAGTTATACGTTTCTGCAGAGAAAGGTCTTAGCTATTTAACCATGTAAAGGAACAGGTTCTAAATAAAAACACATTTTAAACAAATTTAC
This sequence comes from Phoxinus phoxinus, assembly GCF_949152265.1. NCBI lineage: Eukaryota > Metazoa > Chordata > Actinopteri > Cypriniformes > Leuciscidae > Phoxinus > Phoxinus phoxinus. Next base: position 7,901,039 of record NC_136882.1, on the reverse strand, counting down.
ATGTTTCCCTTCAGAACTGGATTTGTGTCAACTCCGTCAGACACACTAAAAAGTAAACAATTTAAATTCTTCCAATCCAACAAGAATCTAAAGTTATGAAGTATATTGTAATAGTGTTTAGTTACTCTGATATGTAAACAAAATACAATATATAAACTTAAGTTGTGATTTCACACTATTCTGAAAACTCAGATTTCTAAATATTTGCATTTTCAAACTTTGATTTTAATTTCAATATTGTAAAAACAAATTCCTTAAATAAATAAAACCTAAGAGGATGTAGATCAGATGGTCCTTTATTACAAAAACAACACCTGAGGGAAGAATATTTTTTTCCCAAAAAAATTAACAAAAACATACATCCAAACGTCGAAGATCTGACGGTGTTGACGAAAAACTGACGGTGTTGACGAAAAACTGACGGTGTTGACACAAAATGTGTGCATTGCTGATTATTGAACAGATGTGCCCTTTAAACACTTCTACTAAAACTACTCCTTGTTATTGGAGTATTGAACTTACTGTAAAGCAAACTATAATAAACATATTGCACATACACCGTTTCCAACTATTTTAAATTAAACCGTTTCCAACTATAAAAAACAATAAAAAAAACAATAAGGGAAACCAGGGGCTACCCTCTGCCGTGATCATTTTTTTTGGCCATATCGCCTAGCCCTACACTGGCTTCTCATTTGTCTATCTGTCTCTATATATATAAATATATATATATTAAAGTGCTGGCAAAGTTACACGTTACACAATAATAAGCAGACCACTGCCTGCCCATTCTCTACAAGTCAGATGCGTATGGTTAAATAATGTAATGCATGCTATGTGTGTGCATTTATGTGTAAATAAAACCCTGAAATAACAGTTTAACCCTTCACTATATTCACAAATAATATTATATTCGCACATTAAGAGGTTATTGGTGGATTTGTCAACTCCGTCATCGTACAGGTCAACTCTGTCAGACATAGAACCTGACATTGTTTGTCTAAAATTGTTTTTAAATTGTTTTGTCCCGACTCTCAAGAATCAGTGATATATTAAGATGGAAGAATGTGGTTTTACAGATGCTAGAAATGTGGCTTTCAAATGAAAGATTGGTATCAAAGAGCACACCCAGGTTCCTAACCGACGACGAAGACTTAGAAGTATTAGACAGTATTCTAGGTTACTTACTACGTGTAGGGTTTTATATAATCCAATAATCTACATAGTCCAATAATCAAAATCTCAGTTTTTTTCAGAATTGATCATTTCAGAAAAATTCAGAATGCATTCTGTTAATTCGGAGAATTGGTAAGTTTCGTCAGGGCGCGAGGATAGAGCTGAGTATCATCAGCGAAACAGTGAAAGCTAACGCCATGCTTCCTAATGATATCTCTCAAGGGTAGCATGTATAGGTTGAAAAGCAACGGTCCTATTACTGAGCCTTGGGGTGCTCCATATTGAACTTGTGATCGATATAGCACCCTTTCGTTTACTGCTACAAACTGTTAACGGGTCTTCATTTGTTCATCTGTCTTGTATGGGCGTGCGGCTTCGAGCATTCTCTAGCCGTGCGCTCTCTTGTCTGTATGCCGTGTTACATGTGCGGGGCGTGGTGTTTGGATCACAACGTGAATGTCCGAATCCCGACAGAACCGAAACCAAACTGGCATGCCGGTCTCGTACTGTGTAGCACAATGCTTGTGTTTTACACTACCTGTGTGCTTTCATGTTGTCATGTTTTGTGTGAACACGTGGCTTTTGAGTGTTCTCATTGGCTGCATGTTCATGTCTCGTTTTGTATGAGCACATGGCTTATGATTTGTTTTACTGGCCATGTGCTTGTGTTTTTTTCCTGTTTGGTGTGAGCACATGGCTTGTCATGTGTTTCCTTGTGCCATGTCCTCTCCTGTCAATTTGTCTTGCCCGGCCCATCTTGTTTCCTGATTATTGATAATTTGCCCCACCTGTCCTCCCTCTTAACCTGCTTTGTTTGCTCTCCCTATTTATTCTCCTTGTGTTTTCAGTACTGTGCTGGTTCGTCGTCGTATGTACACCGTGTGTTTCTCTGTTATCTGGTTCTGTCAAGTCAAGTCAATTTAAGCCAAGTCTTGTTGTTCAAGTCAAGTCTGTTTTCCCCCTCTGTGTAGTTTTTGTTGTCTGTTTTGTTTTATTTTATTATCATTAAAAGCCCATAAACTCTGCACCTGAGTCCTCGCTACTTTCATAACACCTGTACCTGACAGTATTATTAAATAATACATGAAGATTATTATAATACATGAGTATTATATATAAAGATTAATTATATGTAAAGTTATCAAAATAATTCACCCAAATGAAATATTATATTTTGAATTATAAACAATGAAAGATCAGAGAATACATTTATTTACCTTTTTTTTAAATGGTCCTTATTGTCTTAACCTACTTTTTTAAGGCCCTATGAACCAAATATTGAACTGTCCTTTTGAATATTGTGTGATGTTTAGGGCAGCCCTGCTCACTCACAGATAGATTTGACCTTATCTCATGGCGTCAGGCAATATCTGCATTTCAAAGCCTCTCATGGTTATGGAAAGTTTGAGGAATACTCTACAATGTCTTTCTTATTTTTGATTCACATCCTTGATATAGTTCTTTCATTAAACACAGTTTATCAAACCAATAATGATACAATCATTAATTTGAATTCTCCTCAAGGAGGCAGATAACATTAGCACATGAAAAGTGATTCTTTGCTTTTGATCCCCCCTCTCACAGAAACAGAGACAAAAAGACATGAAGAGAGCAAGATAAGACTGTTATGAATGCCTTGCATTTCAAATTGTTTTCCACTTTGTTCTTTAAACATGGTTTTCTTTTTTTACTTTTTTTCTAAATCTTTTTTTTTTTTTTTTTCAACACAACATTGGCGGACATGCCGTGATGTTGGTGTAGACGAGATTCTAGATGAGAAATTCTGGACAAATCTCTCTCTCAGATGAGAAGGGCCGCACAGCGCACACAAGCCAATTTGTGGCGCTGTTTAATGAAATCTGCATATCATTTGGTTCATCTGAAGTTGTTGACCCCTCAGGGCCCAGAAGAAAATCTGATCTTTAGTGAAGATGTAGACTGATCTTATTCTCTCAAACTCTCTCTATATTTTTCTGGCTCTCTCTTTCAGCTGAAAGAGAACAGCCTTATTAGCATGCTTGCCTTATTGGAGTTGGCAAGGTTACATTTCCAATATTTTCAAAGAATGAAATTGTATTATTGCATGTTACGTCTGCATGTTGCAGGTAGATTTCATATCAAAATGATTCTGGTGGTTTGATATTTCAGTTCAGTAATGGTACAATCTCTTTTTTTTTGTCCGTTTATGGCACGTTATGTTTGTTGAGTCTGTTCTGGATCGGGTTCTCATTAATTCATTGATGCATATATTGCAGTGAGGAGATCTGTTTGTTTGTAGCCAATTGTAACAGTAGTTTATGTTGATTTGATGAGGTTTTTCCTTCAGAACTGCTGTCAGTCATTTTGATTTGAAGACTCTCATGCCAAACACTATATGAAGGTTTGTTTCTTTGAAATCGATGAAGCAGAGGAACATTTCGGTTGCTTTGTTAATCAATTACAATCCACCGAGTGGATGCCTCATCTGATGTGTGACGTTTTGGTAAGAAGCCAATTTGGCATTTGTTCAGTAAATTTCTGTCACTATAAAAAAGTGGATGAATTTGTTCTTGTATTTTACGCAGGTTTACACATATCCCATATTAATAATTAGAGTCAAATAATGGTAATGAAACATTGCTCTCAGATGCTGGGAAATTTGCTTGTCCTGAAGAGATGAATTTGAAAACAGCTGATCTAAATTTGCTATTTATTTTAATGGTCCGTGGATATTCAAAATGTTGCATACTTTGTTGTTTTCGTAGACGAGTGTGTAGAAATAGATTTTTCAGTTATCTAAATTTTCATGATCTTTCTTTAGTGTTGTCCAGTTTCCTCTGTTCATTTTTACAACTAATGTCCTCATTTGTATCTAGCTGATGTCCGTTTTCCTTCCTCAGAGCAAAAACTCCTCACACGTGCACTTTCAATGTAATTACAGTGTACTTACCAAGAAACTACTGAGTAATATAAGGTAACCTCATGGGTTAAGGTTAGTTTTAGGGGTAGGTTCAGGACTAGTACCTAGTTATTACCCAGTTATTGTAATTGCAACAATAAGTATATAGTGTGTACATCCGAAATGGGGCTGTAAAATAAAGTGCTTCCTCTTATTACCTTCTCATCTCTTTCCTTTTTACATGCATCATAAAGCAGTTTCCCACTGAACTATTTTGAGGTTAGAGATTGGTAAACTCAGAAAAAAAAGGTACAAAGCTGTCACTGGGACGGTACCTTTCAAAATGTTATAATATAATAATACTGTATATACACTTTTGGTACCAATATGAACCTTTAAGGTCACTCTTTAGCTTTTGAAAGGGTGCCGTCCCAGTGACAGCTTTTGTACTTTTTTTTCCAGAAATTTTGGGTAGGCTTTCGGAAATTTTGATCTTTAAATTTATGCCAAGTTTGTGACATATTTGGAAAACATTTTAAAGACAAATATTACTGTGAGTGATTTTCAAGCAGGCACATTATGCACACTTCTGTGAACACGAGTGCTTTCCCATGTATTACAGTGAATAAAGATCCTCCTTGTTCATAAATGGCCTCACCGATTCAATGTCTCATTGTCAGATTTTGGTTTTAGAATTCATTGTTATGTTTTACCGAAAGTGTCGATTTAATACTCAACTTTCCATGCAACTTCCTTCTAAAACACTGAACTAAAATGAACCGATTACTTGAAGCCTAATTTCGAAAGGCAGTAATGCGTGTGACAGAGACAATATACATACATGATCATCACAAAGTCCTGTGAATGTGTGTTTGTCAGTGTTTGTGTGTCAGTGTGTGCATACCGACCAGCTCTAGTTCTAATCATAGCTGTCCGTGTCCAGTTTTCTTGTGCTCGGATGAGGCGGTAATGAGAATATTCTGCGAGCATTATTCCCCGTCTGAGAATATTTAGTTCCTCTGAAAAGCGCCGGCTGAAATAGGTCACTCTAACACCCGCGAGTGCCTCTTTAAAGAACATCGAATCCATTAAGAGAGATCTTGTTCCCTAGATTATGTTGGCCCTGTTTTGCCATGGAAATCAATTTTGAACAAGCTCTCTAGTTTTTGAACCCGTCTGAAGTTTGCCTCCACGGCGGGGACTGTTCTCCAGAAGACATTCTTTAACCGAGACTGTATCAAACACTGTATATGGCGTAAAGTATGTGTCCTTTTATTGACAAGCAAAGCTGATCTGGTGTCAGAAGCTCAAGCTTGGCCCTGCACCTGTGCTCTTTAATATCTCAATAACTCTCCATAAACGCAGGACTGCCTATTCTTTGCGCTCATTAAAGCGCCCTCCGCATCTGGAGCGCCTGACGCTCTCTTTTAATGTGGTATGCACTCCGCCGAAGAGTTTCCCCCTCGCTTTTAACTGTTTGTTCTAGACCGTGTGTTTTCTTTCCCAAGTATGCAGAGCAATGTGGCACCTTTCAGATATTCTGCAGACGTAATCTTTAGATAGAGGAGTATTTATTGTCAGACAGCACACTCTCTCATACTAATAGACAGGGTGGACTTCAAAGGGGGAGCACAAATAGACTAGCATTGTCCTGTCTCTATATCCTCTAGAGTTCAAAGGAAGAGTTTTGAATAGCAGTGTTTCCAAAGCCTCTCTTTCAAACCTGCTGGGATGTAAAGCAGGTAACCTGCTATTGATACACAAGAACACACACTCCCGCACTCCCATATATGTTCATTTGCTAGTAAACGCTTCCCGCGAGCTGCACCTCCTAATCGCGGCGGGATAATAAAGCTGGGAATGAAAGTAAACACTTTATTTTGGCGTCTTTGCTTGCCGCCTCTCCGAATAAACAGGTACTTTAGGATATTTTCAGATTAGCAGCGCGACACTTTTACGCTGACTGATGTGTGACAGACAGACAGGCATAAGAGCCAAACAGATGTCGGGTACAGGGGTGGGCGCCCTCCCTAAAGACTGATTTAATGAAGAACCGCGGAAAGAGAGAGGGTTGCGAGGAGAAAGACAGAAGGAGAGAGCGAGCTATAGCGTAAGATGTAGAAAGAGAAGGGCTGAGAGGGGGAGAAGGAGATAAAAGAGTGAGTGGAGTACGCACATCAAAGACTTGCTAATGATGGTGGATGCCATTAGGGCTTGTAGTGGCCTTTGTTTCGGCTTCCTAACACCTGCAATTTGTTGAGGGCTTTCTATGCCCCGCTGAATTACCCACATTTGCATGAGCACTGAGTGAATACCGAAGGGATAAAAGTGGGAGATTTTACCCCGCTGCATTTGGACTTGAATATGCCTAAATCTTGCCAATGTTCGTCATCTGTCTCTCTGTAGTAACTGAGCTATTAGCTCAACTGTGTCTGAAAGATTTAAGGTTTTCCAAACCAGTCTATACTTTGACAATCGATTTCCGGTTCCTTAACGACAATCTCTTTTATGTCCCGGGACGACTTGATTTCCAACTTTTTTCTAAAACTGTTTTGAGAGCTTTTCACTGTGGCTTCATTTATTTTTGCTGCATTGCAAATGTTTTAATTCTTATCACTGTACCTCAAATCTTGCTCTTAAAATATGAAAATCATTTAAAAAAACAGTTTTGTAGTTAAAACTATGATAATCTAAACGGGCAAACAATATAAATAAACCATTTCAATATTTGTTACGCTACTGTTGAAAACTTTGGGGTCAGTAATAAAAAATTAAATGTTTTTGAAGTCTTTTATGCTCTCCAAGGCTGATACAGTCATATTGTGAAATATTATTGCAATATAAAATAACTGCTTTCTATGTGAATATATTTTAAAATGTAATTTATTCCTGTGATCAAAGCTGAATTTTCAGATTACTGCAGTTTTTAGTCATGTGATCCTTCAGAAAACATTATAATATGATGATTTGATGATCAAGAAACATTTCTGATTATTATAAAGGTTGAAAACAGGTGTGCTGCTTCATATTTTTGTGAATTTTAATGAATATTTATTTGAAATATACTTTTTTTATAACATTATAAATCACATTTGATCAATTAAAGGTGTAGTGTATGTGAAAATTACTTGTATCAGATTGTACACTAATTGGCAGTCAGACCAGCAGAGTTACTTGTTTAAAAAGGAGACTCAATGTAAAAAAAAAAAAACACAAAAAAATATATTTTTTTATTCTTTAATAAACAAGTTAATTTTGTGCAAGTATGTATAAAATAGTTCAAATGTAATTTATTTGTGTGTATGTAGGACAAATAAAATGCTAGCTGTAAAATAAGCATAGTTGTCCATTTTATTTAAAAAATAAATAATGGCATTCTACCATGAATGCTATTAAACGCAATATATAATTTGACATGTGACAAGACGGTGAGACCGATTTCTCCTGTGATGTATGCAAACCTACTTTGAGACACTGATAGTACAAAACTGAAGTATAGAGACAAGTGATGCTGAAATGCTGAATTCTGTAATCATGGGGTATGAGCTGAACACTGTCCCGCGCACGGCCATATGGGAGCGCGTGTAGCCCATATCTCCTGAAAATGAGCTGAAGTTTCTTGTCCTGCGGGGCTTGGATTGAGGTCTGGGGAAAATCAGAGCATGAAATTGCGATTAGCCCCTGTTGTTTCTGCAGACCAGGAATAGGCGACAGCACTTGGCATGGCCGAAGGTGTAACCTGTTTTGTTTGGCCTCGCCGAAGCCCTCCCAGATGGTGCTCGCAGCTGCCACTGAGCAGGCGCTGAGAGAGGTGTACATTCAGCAGGAGAAACAACTAATCAGCGACTCGTGTAGACGGACTCATCTCTGTATACCTGTGGACAGTAATTGACCTATTTCAGAGTGAATCCTTAGCTTCTCTATGCTAAGCTTTTCCTGTTTATCAAAATATCAATTCTGGCATCATATACATAAATAAAAAGATCTTTAAGGACAGAGTACCGGTCAAAAGTTTGATTTCTGAAGGATCATGTGACATTGAAAACTGGAGTAATGGATTTTGAATACAGGAATAAATTACATTCTAAAATATAGTACAACAGAAACCAATTAATTTAAATTGTAATAATATTTCATATTACTGTTTTTACTGTGTTTTTAATCTAATAAATTTAGCCTTGGTGAGATTAAGAGACTTCTTTCAAAAACATTAATAAACCTTTAATGTTTCCAAACTTTTGAGCGGTGCTGTAAAGAAAAAGTGGTTGGATCAGTATCATGGATATTATTATATTATTTAGAGATACCATTGTAGTTTTTATTAATATTTTTAATTGGTTTTAATTTTACTTAAAGGTTAAGTCATTTTGTTTAGTTTTAGTTATGTAAGTGCAACAAGTTAAACCAAATTCAATTAAGAAATGTTTCCTTGGCAACTAAATCAAATAAAAACTTTAAGTTTTGTTCAAATTATATTTTATTTCAGTTATTGTTATTAGTAATGAAACATGTTTTTATGTTGTTAGTTTTTGTTTTAGCTAACTTATACTAACATATACTTACTGTAACTGTAATAACCTACCCTGGGTTGGATAACTAGGATATAATATAATCACTTCAATATAACCACTAAAACAATATAACCACTGTGTGTCCACCAAAGCATTTTATTCACCAAAGCCAGATTATTTTTTTAAGTATTTCAATGGGAACGCTGTGTATTTAAAAAAGAAAAATTAGCAGCAACACAACGAGACTTTGAATAAAAATCAGAGCTCATCACTGTCACTTTTTACCCAGCCATCCAATCACAGTGGAGGAGGGGCGGGACAAATACCAAAGCGACTAACCACCACATCCTGCTTGTACAACATCAACAGATGACAACAACAATGCACAAAGTCACTTAAACAAGGACCAGAGCAAGCACTTCACATTCTGTCGACATTTTATATTCAGAAATAAGCTATCTGTGAAATCAGATTCACTCCTGCAGATTTTCCATATTATAGAAACCAAAAGTCTCAACTGAAAAAACGGTGAAATATACGGCTGAAACGCCTCCAGCTAGCAGTTTTCATCTGGCTAAAACCGCTTTGGTGGACACACGGCCCTAAATGCATTAAAATGCTAAACTAAACTCGATCTCTTTACTATCTGAATCGTTACTCAAATAGATGAAATGAAAATCAAATGAAGTCTATTGCTTAAGTCTCCTGATTCACCAATTAAGATATTTGTAAAATATCAAATTATTCCAAGACCAGATGATCTGAGCTGCCTTCTACATTTGCTTTACAGCTCTATTATTATATGCATTATTGACTATTATTAACATATTTGAGTCTACATGCATTTTCATATATGCATTTCAGGAGAAACATTTGAGATAAAGTTGATTCTGAAGCACAGCTAAAAGCTCAATTAAAGGTAGGGTAGCTCTTTTTTTTCATAAACACTTTTGGTTATTCTGGTTGAAACTCTCTTCACATCCTGATAGCAATCAATAATAGAAGTGATCTAAATATTAAAACATGTACATAGATCTTCTGTGGAAGTCAAATGACCAAAAAATGTCCTACCTGCCTGTCAACATATATGCATTTCCACACCTCCGCACACTTGCTCTCGCAGACATCACACGTCATCAGTGTGTTTCATGCAATGCAGAGTTAGACGTCAGTCACTGAGAGCCACAAACGAAACCGCAGCCGTCTTTTACAGTTCCTGCTGAACCAAAACATCCAGCTTACGCTGCGTTCACGCCACGTTGTAACCGTAATTGACCGTTCGCAAAGACCCGCCCCCCTTAGTTACTGTCGCTATCTCCGACAAGCTACGCCGCTCTCACACACACACCATTTTGTCACGCAGTGAAAAACACATCGCGGAGCAGAGAGGAGACAGACCAGGTTACTTTTCGGTAACTTTTACTTTATATTAAATGTATTAAACAATGTCTCACCTTTCAAATTTGGTCATTTTTTGAAAGAAAAAAAAGTTTTGTGGCTCTTTAATGTGTCTGCCAGATCGCTGTGTCACCTCAGTTAAAGCTGCTCGTGAACCGATCATCTCTTCCTTCTAGTTCATTTATAGCATCAAATAAACATGAATGAACATCAGAAGGAATGTTGTTTTAACCGCAGAAAGGCGTCAGTACACTCCGCTTCTCAAGTTCAAATCCTCCCATGTTAATCTACTAACTCTCCTGACTGCTGTCGGACAAAATGGCGGATGGCGAAGTATGATTGGTCAGATCACCTGTCAATCAAACTCCCTGCGAAGGGTCAATCACGACATGGCAACCTGTGATGTTCTACCTGGAGCTGTTCTGTGTATATCTGTGTAAACACTATCACTAGCTGCTCTGAAATTGCCTACCCTACCTTTAAGTCTCTTGAGCTCTGAGCAACACTTTGTCCTCTGGGATTTGTGGATTTTGCAGCTCTAATGGTTTAAACATTATATCTAATTCCATTTGGCCTACCATTGTTTAATATTAATTTGCCTACAAAATAATTTGTTGATATGAGTTTATAATGAAATCTGAATGTTAATTATCTCGCTCTCTGCACTCAAACTGGAGCGTTTGATTAATTCGGCAAAACAAAAAAAGAGCCACAATTCTCCCAAGGACAAACATCTGCACAGAACTTCAAGCCCCGTCAGACTGAATCTAAAATTAGTAAATATCCATGAACTATATGTCCAGCCCCCTCGGTATAATCCGAAACCTCTGATCCCGCTCGAGGAAGCCAGACGTGACCCCAACAATTACCGCGGGAACCGAGCGATGCCACACACAGCGGCGAGCGGCTGGTTAAGGGACGACCTCTCCCTCATCTCCTGACCCGAGGCCCGTCAGCGCAGCGCTCCTTTTAAACGCGCAGCCCGAGCGCAGGCAACAGTATCAGGTTTCAGGGGAAAATGTTGGAAATTAGCAAGAGCAGAGTCAGGCTACACCGCGTCGAGGGCAGAACACAATGGCAGCTTTCTGTCAGGGAGAAACTTCAAAGGCCCGCTGAGTGACTACTCTGAGTTGGACTTTGTTGTAGATCACTGAGGAAATTCACAGATGTTTTCTCATACGAGACACCATTACAGAGGCTCTCGTACCCGGTAGCCCCGAGCATTTCTCTGCCTTTCCATCTCTCCTGCTCTTGTGTGCGAGACAGATGTGGAGACCCTTTTTTCTTCTTTAGACTTATTTTCACTTATTTTCTTCTGCTGTCTGTCCAACAGAACATGAAAAGCTAGACACGGCACTGACCTGTCCGGGGAAGAGCCACAAATGAAGAAACTCACTGTTGACAGTTTTATCAAAAATTCGCAGACAGCGCCGTGATCTTGTCAGGAGACGTCACTTAAAGTTGTGTGTCACCAGAGAACTCCTGATATTTCACAATATTTACATATGGTTTGATTAAGATCTCCCATTAACCCTTTAAAGCCTACGGTTTCTTTGGTCACTAAATTATTAACATGATGAAAACTTGGCTGAAAAAAACCTGTTGCACACAATCTTCTGTCATCTGATTGTTAGTATATACTTTTATCAAGTAAAAGACCGTAAAGCATAATTATATAAGTCCCCCTTCACATTTTTATAACACCTTACGATAAGGTTTCATTTGTTACCTAAATGAACAGTGAGCAATATATATATATATATCTGTACATGTTGTTGAGAGTTGAGATTGACAGCTGATATGTATATGCGTTTTATGCATGTCGTCTGTTATAAAGATCTCATTGATTTACATTACAAGCTATCCGAACTTCATCTTTCTTTTTGGCCATATAACTTCACCAAATGTCATATTTTTTGCTCTTTTTGGGCAAACTGAGGTGTTTTTTTCCCCTCTTCGAGTATGAGCCATCAAAAATAATGCTCAACAACAAACACATGTGCACTGCAAACTTGTATTTTTTTGTCATATTTTTGTATAAAGGTTCGATAAACTATTCCATTTGATCAAATTAGATTTATCGCACTGTTATTTAATATCAAGCTTTACAGGATCAAATGCGTGCGTTTATGTTTTATGTATAACTGCTAAAACTAATCACGCTCTTTCTTTCTTCTTTTACAGATTGCCTTTTCCACTGTTTTGCTACGAAATGTGCTGTACATATAAAATAATGAGGAACGATTATTTATGTATGCATTATTTTCTCAGTATTTGGATTTGCGTATTTATTATGAAAGGCGAACGTGCTATTTATCAGTTTTCTTCGAATAAAAATGAAAAACACATGTTATGGTTAATTATATAAGGACTCTCAAAGGCAGCCTGTTGAACTGTTCATATTTACAATAATTTGTTGCCAAACAACATGATTAGATGAGCGATGGCTGACTCACTGTGCCGCTTTTATTTATTTATTTTTTAAGTTGAGGGATTTATGAGCGACTGACCATAAAGTGTGTATACCTTGTTCTCTGCATCACTCATTTTTGTGTTGATATAAAACTCCCTTTTCTGGTAATCGATCCTGTGAATGGCAAGCGCGCTTGGGTTGGTGTTCTCAATCCAATCTCACCGGCTGTTTTGTATCCTAATATGTCTGAGAAATAAAGTCAACCAAATCAAGTTTGCACTTTTGTCATTTATCGTGTGCTGCTTCTTTTAAAACTCTTTGCACGCACCGTATAACCCGAATTAAAATCTGTGGTCGTTATGAACCTATCTGGACCCAGGAATATACTCGTATGTAAAGAGAGATGTTTAGTTAAAACAGTGACTTAAGAAGAATAAGCAGAATTGTGTCCCCTTGCGATTCTCTAAGGACTTTGGGAAAACTGAGACCTCCTCCCTGTGGGATCCCCCCTCCTTCCCCCGTTACTATGTGAGAAACCTTAATCCCATCAAAAGAGCTGATCTGCTTCAACATCAAGCACTCCAAACTGCTGGAAAGGGACAGTTTAAAAGTCATAGATTAGAGGCATCTCTCTGTGGGAGTTTGCTTGTCTTGTTTTTATTTAGTCTACTGCTCACATTGGAAGCTGCGCTCACTGACATGACAGTTTACTCGCCGGCAAAACTTCGAAACTGCCAAACTTTGAAGCAATTTTCACGTGAGCACTCGTTTACGATGCTTGGTTCCTGTAATGTTTGTGGAGGCGTCACGTGTGTCGGAGACTGGGTTGCATTGAAAGCTTGACTGGTTCGGGGTGGAGAAGAGGGAGGAGAACTGGAAAATGTTCAGACTTTCTCAAAGACTGGATCTCCTCCTCTCGCCAGCCTGCAAATCACACAACTAAGACATCATCATCATCATCATCGTCATCATCGTCGTGTCATCTCCACACCCCGACGGGTCGACGCTCAGGGTGCTGTGGGACTGTTCTTTACTAAATCATTTGTCTTTTCAACTATGAGAACAATAAGCAAGCACTTGTTCTTTTTGTTCTTTAGTCACAATCAATTAGTGCATGTGATTTGAGAGCCGTTCTGTTGACAGCCTTATTTTTTATTATTTGTTAAAAAAGCTCTGGGAAAATGTGTTATCTGTCGACATATTTGGTAACACTTTACAATAAGGTTTCATTAGTTAACATTAGTGAATGTATTAACTAACATAACCATGAGAAACACATTTGTTACTGTATTTGTTCATCTTTGTTAACATTTAAAAATCCAGCGTTTCATTGTATGTTCATGTAACTTCACAGTGCATTAATGTTAACACATACAACTTTTGATATTAATAATGTATCAGTAAATCTTGAAATTAACATTGACAAATGTGAATAAATGCTGTAAAGCGCAGTTCATTATTAGTGCATGATAACTAATAAAAACCTTATTGTAAAGTGTTACCCAATTTCATGTTGGGTTATTTGTAATTCAATTAAAATGTAACAGTTTAGGGTCTAATGCGCACTATTAAGAAGTTGCTTATTAGCATCATATTACTATGATATTGACTGTTTATTAGTACTTATAAAGCACATATTAATGCCTTATTCTGCATGACCGTATTTTACATCCCTTAATCATAATACCTAAACTTAACTATTAACTGCAACTTACCTTACTAACTATTAACCAGCAGTAATTATGAGTTTAGTGAGGCAAAGTCATAGTTAATAGTGAGAATTGGACCCTGATCTAAAATGTGAGCAAATTGTATTAGCCTACTGCATTTTCTCACATGCAGGACAACTTGCAATTTCTAATTGTTAAATCACTAGATTATATTTGAACAATTCTATTTTGAAAGACACCATTGCAAACGTATCTATAGGCTACTAGCTCACATTGTGTATTATAATAACTGACTGATATGGCTTGTTCTCTGTGATTTTTGGAGTCCAACTCATTGTAAGTGTAACTAATTTAGCCATTAATCGTAAATTAAATGTTAAACTATGTGTGAACTTTATACTGAGTCAAATGGTTCCTTCCTCTTGAAGTTATCTCATAAGCCCGCGCGAGATCTCTGGAGATAACACACAGTCGCATTGTCGCACAACAAATCCTTAATTACAGAAAGGGGGATCGGGTGACTCCGGCATCCAATAGCGGGGGTCTCCAGGCGGCGAGGGGGTCTTTGATCAAGAAAATCCAATTATTTGTGTATATACATTTCCCACATAGTGATTACTTCATTAATTGTCCCGCCTTTATCCCCACCCGTCCCACCCCCCACTAATAATCAGCCCTTTTATCCAGACCAACAAACACACCATAGGAGCTTTGTGTGGATTCAGAGGATTTGCTTCCCCCTCTCAAAGAGCCGCTCTTCTTTGATGATTGGGCAGCGGCGAACTTCAAAGTCATAAATCTCACTCCTGACTGGCTGGCGGCCCACCAAAGTCCTTATCAAATCCAAAGAAGTGATCCTTCACTCCCTCAGATAGTCCAGGGATAGCTGGAGGAGAGGACGCGACGCCACCGCGCACAACACGCACTACACGCTCAAGTCTTTTTTATTTTGAAGAATTGCATTTGGCTGCTTTAAATCGAGAAGCTTGAGGAACTCGAGGAAGTGTTGCCATGGCAGCTGTGGCTGTGCTGAGGAACGACACACTACAGGCATTTCTGCAGGTTCGTCAAAACTTTCAGATATTGTTGAAAATGTCGTTCGTAAAGCGCGACGCGCGTCACTGGTATAACGCGAGGAAACGATGCTCGAGTGTCTCTGAACCAACGATAACGAGATATTATTGCTTTATTCCAAGAACTATTATTTAAACGATTTCAGATTTATCATTAAGCAAACGTGTGCACATTAGAAGTATGAGAATGCCTTTTCCGTGAATTTAATTAGTTATCATTGGTATACTTTAATTAAATAGAGTTTTCAGTTCGATTTAACAGTTTTTACTGTAAAAGTTATTACTTTACAGAACTTACAGTTCGATTTAACAGTTTTTACTGTAAAAGTTATTACTTTACAGAACTTACAGTTCGATTTGAATCATCTCTAATTAAATTCAGTTGTAAAAAAAAAAGTGCAATAAACTTGCTATTGTAGTTTTTATTTTTTACTTTTATTTTGAATGCAATTCAAATTCAATTTAGTGTTTTTTATTGTTTGTTTTTTACAGTGTGTCAAACATCGCAGATTGGTTTTTGGAGCAAGCCAACAAACTCATTGTAAGTGTAACTAATTTAGCCTTTAATCGTAAATGTAATGCTAAACCATGTGTGAACTTTATAATGAGTCAAATGGTTACTTGAAATCGATTCTAAACATATTTCACCAATGCAGCTAAAGTTATAGAAATTGTAATTAAATGTCTGTCCATAATAATTTGCTTGGCTCGTTTTGAAATTATATCTGCATATTGCTTCAATTCCTTCATAAACCCTGTAAAATAAAGTACATTTGCATGATAATTGTGTAGGAATTATTGAGCAAAACGTGCCAAAAGGTGTTTTTTTTAACCATGTGTCATGTGTAAATATTTAACATGACTCTTTTTCACGGTCCAGGATCGCACTCCAAACTCCTCGCCGGAAAACAGCAAACACTCTCCTCTGGCACTTTTAGCGGCGACGTGTAACCGGATCGGTCATCATCACGGATCCGCCCACACGGACTTTATTCAAGTTCCCTACGACACGACCCTCGGGTCGCCGTCACGGATTTTCCACCCGTGGAGTAACGAGGCGAATCACCAATCCGCGCTTTCCGGCAATACCTCCTTTGGACTATCCTCCAAATCTCACCTGCAGGGCTCCTACGCCTCCCACCATGAGCTCCCGTTAACCCCTCCGGCCGATCCCACGTATCCATATGACTTCTCTCCGGTTAAGATGTTGCCATGTTCAATGCAGTCGTTACAGTCGAGCTGTCCGCCAACCTACGTTCCCGCCGTCACCTACGCCGCACCGGCCCCCATCCCACCCTCCATTCCCGGTTTTGTCCCGGGACACTCGGGCCTGGTCCATCAGCAGCCGAGACAGCTCTCTCCAAACCCGGGCGAGGATATACCGTGGTGGAGCCTTCAGCAGGGAAACCACGTCAGCCACCCGTCGCCTCTCGGTCCCCACCGCTTCCCAATCCAGAGGGGTTTGGTGTTGGGACACACAGACTTTGCACAGTACCAGACCCAGATCGCAGCCCTTCTCCACACCAAATCCCCCTTGGCCACGGCCCGGCGCTGCCGGAGATGCCGGTGTCCCAACTGTCAGTCGTCCAGCTCCAGCGACGAGCCCGGGAAAAAGAAGCAGCACATCTGTCACATCCCCGGATGCGGGAAAGTATACGGGAAAACGTCCCACCTGAAGGCGCACCTGCGCTGGCACTCGGGAGAGAGACCCTTCGTGTGTAACTGGCTCTTCTGCGGGAAGAGTTTCACCAGATCGGATGAGTTACAGAGGCACCTGAGGACTCACACGGGGGAAAAGCGATTCGTGTGTCCGGACTGCTGCAAGAGGTTCATGAGGAGCGACCATTTGGCCAAACACGTGAAGACGCACCAGAACAAGAAGAGCAAAAGTCACGAAAAGACTGATTACGTGAAAAGAGAAGACCTGAGACCTGTGTAGTGGACTTAGATGAACATAGACTAGTGCAATATAATCTTCAGGATCCTAACGAAGTGAAAAGCAAGCTTTTATTTTTTCATTAAAAAGGTTCATGAGACTTAGACTGGGAGTCTTTTTTTCTTGGACTTGTAAATATCATTTTCAAGTCGTTCCTAAAAGATCCCTGGATAATGTGTCCCGTCCCTGAGCTACTCTAAACATTAACAAGTTTTGACTTGTGTTAAGATCTCTGTCTTCGGTGGAAGATTTCTTTATCCTGTAAATATATTGATAGCTTTTGTTGAATGAAAGTGTCAGTTTTTCGCTCCTTGTGGGGTGTTTTAGCATGCTATTAAAAACCATCTGTTAAACTTCCAAAATTATTGTGTGAAAATAAAGAAAATGACTTGTACATGCCATCGAAACATCAGACGGTGAGGTGGAGTTGTTATTAAAAGTGCATAGATTTATTTTTTGAAGAGGAAAAATGCGAGTCATATGGATGTCAAAGTTTTATAGTGTGTGAGTGTGTGAGAAATGCCTAACAGAGAAACAGTGAAACTCTGCTGGGCGTCTGTGATTGAGAATCAAGCACTGTGAGATTTATCACTTATTAGGATACGTAGAGTTCAAAGGACGGCATTATGATTTTTTAAGTTAGCAAAAATGACAATAAAGCAAACATTAACTGACGTCAGCTGTATTTTTCTGTTTTTCATGTCACTCGTGAGCATTTTGCAGATGCTGTCAGTGTTTGATATGTAAAATTTATAAACACAACCTTCTCAGAATCGCATGAATGAAAAAATTACGTGACGAACTGTTACTATCATGTCATCTAAAGTTCATTTAATACCATCTATGGTATTAATTATAAAATAGAATATAATTTCTTGCCGCACAAATCTGCTCCATTCAGATATAACATGTTCAGATGCACTGCATAGCTAATGTGATTTCAGTGCAGATGTTGATGTGCTCACACTCGGATCCTAATGCGGTTTTGAATTGATAACAAATCAAGTCAATTTTAACCTCAATCTCAATGCGTTTTGATTTTTACTCAATGGTTTCTGGCAGTTTCAGAAGGAGTATGATGGTAATAATTCATTATATGTCTGAATTGTACTGACCATTTTGCATGGAGAAAGACATAGTTGCACAGAAAGCCCACAAAGTAAACATTTGGTTATTAAGTTTTTTTTTTTTCTTACAATTTATATAATCTGGCATGCCTTGACAAAACGTTTCACACATGACAACATCTAAAACCAGCATTGCTAAGTCACATTGGAATATATGAATATGTTTATTAATGATATTTGGAAGGGGTGTTTTGGCACCTCGAAAGATCATGTGTTTGCTTCTCCAGCAACAGCGCCTCTGTTGGTCAAATCACTAAACGCTTCTCTAGTGTTTGCCCACTTTACTTGTGTTCAGAGCATCTATAACTCAGGTGTTTTCAGCAGTATAGTTGTCTCTTCAGATATATAAGTGCAAATATACAGCAACAGCTTAACTAGTGCCATGCTGCTTTAATGATTTCAATTACAAATATAATTGTTGCAGTTATTGTAAAAGGTTTTAATATCCCACTTATTTTTGTTTATTAAACACCACTTATCATAAAAATCGCATTTTATTCGGATTCATAAAACCACTCTCTTATTGGTGAAGATTGTGTTTGAGTTCAAGTTTCGGACACTTGGATGCAGTGGCATAGGTTTGATTTTGATATTGGTGGGGACGGGGACATCATTATATAGTTTTGATCGAAATTATTGCTAGGGATATATATCAATGTCACTGGATATTGGTAGGGACACGTCCCTAGCGTCCCTACTAAATTCTACGCCCCTGCTTGGATGTTTTGTAATGTGTTCCTCAAATGTTTTTTCTGTATTCTGAGGGGGAAAACAATATTTGTTATTATTATTATTATTATTGTTTTTTTTCTTAAAACCACTCCATGAAAGCCATAAATCTAGTTTCCAAACTCACAGTACTACTTATAAAAACTGTTTTTATGCATTTTGTTTCTATGTTATCAGAATAATTTTCTGGATCTTCATACTGTACATAAACATGATTGAGCTAAATATCTTTACAACCACCTTCTAAATTATGTAAAGAAGAAAAGCCCTATTTTTTTTACCTTTAATTATAAATATATTGATTTAACAAATAGCTTTAAACTGTATTGTTAAAAACAGCTATTTTACACTGAATTATATGATACACAAAATTATATTACAACATGTGTTTTTACATTATAACTCATCAAAATAAGTTAAGCAATGTTCAACTTATGTTATACAAGATTCAACTCATTTTAATGTATTTAAAGTTGTAATGACTTCAACATCCAAGTTGATTGTACTTAAAAATTTAAGGCAGCAACTTTTTGTTGTACTTTATTATAATGAATACTTATTTTTGTCAACATGAAAATGCTTATTGTTGTTGTTGTACATGCAAAATTATTCAGATATTCTTAGTTGTCTCTTCACACTCATGCTTGTAGCAAGTACTTTCTTTCCAGAGTGACACACAGAAATACATGTTCAGTAAGTCTGGCCTTAAAAGAATAGTTCACCTAAAAATGACAATTCTGTTCAATCTAACATGCGCTGGTTTACTTTAGAGTATTAATTTAATGGTTTGAGTAGGACTAACTTAAATTAAACTAATTAGTTAAGTCAAATGAACTTTTATGAGTATTTAGCACTTTCTTTTTCTTTCAAGTTCACAGAACTGACATATTTTAAGTAAACTGAACTGTTTCATTTGTTTTGAGTTTTATGAAATTATTTCTTTTAATTTAGACAAACTTAAGGTTAACTGAAACGGCTGGGATGTCTATTTCCCAGCATGCTTTGCCGATGGCACTCGAAAGGGAGAGTAAATGCTAAAATGAAAGGTAATATAATGTGTTTTTTTTGTGCCAGATTAATGTTAAGTGGGAGATTTAGTAGTGATTAATGTTTTGTTATGCTAATTTAGAAGAATTTCTGTTAATGTTGGTTTTAGGCTAGTGACCATCATGGTGACGAGTGGAGCATGATCTTCATGAGAGCAAATAATACCTTTATATTGTTGCACTCATACAGCAAGTGCTTCTGTATAACATAGTATTGCTAATATGTTAACAAATTAGTATGCTAGCAGATTAGTTTGTTAAAGCTAGCTAAGTTTATACTGATAAAAGTGTTCACACTGAGATTACATGATTGTTTTAAGTTAATTGTATGAATTAGTGTACTCAAACATTTCAAGTTAAGAACAATTAAAATGTGTAAGTACAAAATAAAAATCTGCTAGTTCTGCTTGCTTAAACTTTGAATTTCTTAACTTAAAAAATTTGAGGCAATTGATTGCCTTAAATGTTTTGAGTTTTGCCAACTTATTCGGGTTTACTAAACAGTTGATTGGACCCCATTGACTTCCATAGTTTTTTTTTTGTACGGAAGTCAATGGGGTCCATCAACTGTCTGGTTACCGACATTCTTCAAAATATCTTCTTTTGTGTTCAGCAGAAGAAACAAATTCATACAGGTTTGAGACAACTTGAGGTTGAGTAAAAGATGGCAGAATTTTCATTTGTGAACACCATGAGAAGCTCATAGAAATAACTGTGTTTGGTTAAAATGGCCAGTTAATCATGTTGTTACTAAATTCACACATTTCCGAGATGAAACTTATATTTATATTATATTATATTGAAAATATAAGCCAAAAGAAAGCAGAGTATTTCGATGACGCATTTACACAGTTATCAACATTGCAAATCTAGTAAAGTATTATATTTTCTTTCTTTTTTTAATACACATGTATAACACTATATATTGTGTTGTATTACCTCATTAGTAAACGACTGCTGTGATGTTTCTAACACAACGAGTGATGACAAATTTGACATTTTTCTCTCTTCTGACCAACACAATCAATCTGTCTTCCGGAAAGTTATGGAAACTTTCTTTTCTTGTGCAGCAAAATACAAAAATGTCACAGCTTTTTCATCGCTTCAGAAGTTTACACAGCTTTGACGACTTCCGCTTCTGAGAAGCCTGGAAATGTGAAAAGGGTCCATGTGTGTCTAAATTGGTCTTCGTTCACAAAATAACATGTGCTTTAGTAAATGCGTCAGCTTTGTTTTGACTGGTGTCAGAGAACGAACAATAACTCAAATGATGGAAATGTCCCATTGTGAAGAAAAGCTGAAGGATCTCGGTGTGTCCCTGCGAGTTCCCACGGGGCAGAGCGGGCTGTTCCTCTCCTTCAGAGAGTGAGATATGGTCCGGCTATCACAACAGCACATGTGTGTTTGCTGCAGGGAGTGTGTGTTTAAGCCTCAGCGTGACCTGATCTGAATGCCACACTCTGATCTTCCTTTGATGTGAGTCTGTCGAGAGTCTGGCAGAATCAGCCATTTAGACACACATACTTAAGCATGCATACTTCAAATCTAACATGTGCTTGTTTATTTTAGAGTATTAAATGTGGGGGGGAAATAAATATATAAAAGAATACACCCAGGCCTAGCTGAGCATCAAAGGTTGTTTGGGGTGTTTAAGAGCATCGCGGATGGAGTGACACTGCGTCAAGAGATGAACGCATTTACATCTAACTCAACGTCCCATGCTTTCTCTTTTACTTTCTCTTTCTTTCCTTTAAAACAACACATGTTACTTGACTGCCTAATTGCATTTCTAAAATAGCTACTACATATGCAATATTACAAATAATAAACATTTTATTAAGCTAATTGACTTAGCAGCATCCTTCCACTGAAAGATAGTGGTTTTGTGCTTTAAAAAAGTAACAATCTGCTATAGGCACTGTGCAGTGCAATGAAAGAAATGAGTCATTGTTCATTTAAAAAAAAATGTAAAGAGTTTGTCTGTAAATGAATAAACTGCTATATTAGACTGAAACTGCAAAAATAAAACAAGTTGCCTTCGGAAAGAACATAAGACACCAACAAAATGATTAATGTACTACTATTGTGTGTGTGTGTGTGTGTGTGTGTGTGTGTGTGTATCTGTATCTCTGTGTGTGTGTGTGTGTGTGTGTGTGTGTAAAAATATATGTATATCATAATCACTGAAAAACATATAGCACTTGAGCACATGGAAAAAATGGCTTAGTCTAAATTAAAGAACACTCTTTTATGCTATACAAGCATAACTTCAAATCTTTATTTGTTTGTTTGATTGATGGATTGACGGTTTTTGCTTGATACATACTTAGTGTGTATCGGGTTTTTTATATAAGTGATGACATAGCATTTGCATAAAACAAGCAGGTGCAAATAATGACTGGGCTTTGCGGACAGCTATTAATATACCAGCGCCATCTTGCGGAGACTTGTGGGACATTATCTTCAGCAGCGCTAGTTATGAGCCTCTCTCTCTCACTCTCTCTCTCTCTCTCTCTCTCTCTCTCTCTCTCTCTCTCTCTCTCTCTCTCTCTCTCTCTCTCTCTCTCTCTCTCTCTCTCTCTCTCTCTCTCTCTCTCTCTCTCTCTCTCTCTCTCTCTCTCTCTCAAGATAACGTTTAATCACATCCATAGACCTGCAAAATCAAAACAAACAACATTCAAAGCATTCTTCATTTTGTAATGACTCCAGTTTCTACATTCAAAAATGTTTGATAGCAAACACATATAGTTGCGGTTTTAAAATGACCAATAAATGTTTCTCTTATCAAGAAAGAATGTTTAAATATATATTCTCTTGTACAACAAATGGTTTTCTGAGGAACCAGCCAGAGTTCGACAGAAAGTGATCGTTGAAGAGGGTTATGTGAGTTGAGGAACCATTGAAGAAATGAATGTGTATGAATGTGTGTTGTGTTGTGTTGTGTTGTGTTGGAGTCGCTGTGCAGATGTGAGTGACGAAGAGAGGGAGCTGTCCAGCTGCTGAAACCTGCACACACTCATGCAACACGATCAGTTTTATATTCCCACACTGTCGATGCATTGCTGCGTGTCAAATCACATAAAGATAGGGATATTCATGCTGAAGGAAATCTAAGCGGGTTCATTGGTGAAAAAAATGTAAAATGCGTGAACTGCGAGTGAGTTTAACTCCAGTAATTGAACGCTTGCTGCCACCATGTGGAATCCTTCTTCAACATCAGTCTGAAAAGCAGTTCATTCCGTTGCCAACATTCAGGACTAAAACTTCTGAGACACGAGCTTGTCTTTTCAAGGTTAAGAGGACGGCTTGTCCCATATAAACCTCCGAGCTCAATGCTAAAGCATGGATGTTCATTATAACCCATCAGTTCAAGAACAGGCGCTGAAACACACGAATGAAACACGATAGTTAGTGTTCTGCAAACACCGTCGTCCTTGATCTGTCAAGGTCAGAACGACACAGAGTCCTCTGAACAGGCATGTGTTGTGTTGGGTTGTGTGTGGCTGTTGTGTTCGACTTGAAAAGTGTTTGTTCGTGACTTGCTTTCTCATTAAAGCGCAAAGTCCTGCGGGAACGCGCGCCAGAGCTGTCGTAGCGCTCCTGCCATGAGATGTGTCTCAGAGGCAGTGTGATGTTGTGCAGGTTCGAGGATCACAGCCGTGCGTCTGCGCATAAACAGCAGCAGCGAGTAACACACTGCCTCGGAAAGGTCATCGCGATCCGTCGCTGAGGGTTTCAGCGGATTGAGGAGTGAGGCGCGAGCACATTTAGTTGCGTGCAGATTTTGGACACTGTTGCGAATCTCTCTTCACCAGGTAAGCGGCTTTCTTTACTTTCACATGTTTCTGTTGATCATGTCAAAGTAAAACCGTCCATTATTCATCTAACAGGTGCTTCACACAGTCATGCGTTCAGTAAATCTCAGTGCCTTCAATCGGTAAAACTGTGTATCATGTCTGGGGAATTCTCTGGAAAATATATATTGCCTGTTTGAACCTCATAATGGCAATCTATATTGCATAAGGACATAAAGTCAGGTTTCTATTAATCTTCCAACATCTTCAATTTCAATCATCCATGGTCATCTGAATTGAGAAATCAATGCGCACCATTTCTTAATCAATGCTTACGTGTTCGGGCTATTAATCATGACAATGTGTGATTCCTATTATTGGCATGATGATGATGATGATGAGCCAAATCCATTTCTGAGAAAGAAACTTTCAGAGCCCTGTTTCAGTTCACGGGGATTATTTCAATGCAGACGTCTTAAAATGATTTGACAAATACACTGATCCACTCTTAGATCGCAAAACGCGGGTTTTGCAGTGATTATCCTATAATAACAATTTTGGTTTCCAAAATAACCTTTCGGTGAACAGTTCTTAAAAGAACCGAATCTAAAGAACCCCTTTCCACTATAAATAACCTAGTGGAATGGAAAGGTTCCATGTTGAATGTTCTTTGTGGAACCACAGATTCTAATAAAGAACTTTTATTGTAGTTCTCATTCTCAGTAAAACAAACAAAACATAATTATCACGGGTTTGTTTGTTCTGGGCTTATCTGACTTATTTAGCGAAGTTATAGCTTTAAAAAAAAAAAACTAATTTAGGGCTCGACAACCTGTGTGTGTAAACTGTTCAAAAGGAGGATTCCTTCAGGGTTCAACGATTTTAATAGTTTGATTTGAAAGAATCCTTCATGCTGAAATGGGTCTTTGTTCAGGTTCTGTTAATGCACTTTATGGCTCTATTTGGAGAACTTCTGCTATTGTTACAACCCAAACTGCAGTTTTTCAGCCAGGAGATCAGCTGACTGAGTTCATGGGTGGAATAAACATATGGCAGGACTTTTACTTTCTGACCCCTGGACTTTCCACCTCTGCAACCCACAGAACTTAGTGTTTGGAATGTTAAAGAAAAAAATAATGTGCCACAGACCTGCTATGAAACCACCGTAACGACGTTTTCTTTCAGGCTATAAGATGAACAATCTGCTTGAATGTAATAATGCTATAAAGAAGCATTGCTTCTTCTCATCCTCATGCATCTCCATATAGATCAGCTTGACTTGTGTTGTCTGCTGAAACAGGAGCAGTTTCTCTGAAAGTGATTGAGGACTTGAACACTTGTGGTGATGGCTGCGTCGGCACCCTCCTCTTCCTCCTCTTCCTCCTCTGGCGGCGATCCGGATCCCAACTCGACAGATTTACGGCCACCTTCCTCAAGTAGGTCCATCACCTTAAACCGCTATTTCACTCCGGCTATTTGCTTTGTGCCCAACGTCATTAATCTTGTCGGTGAGGCGGGAAAACGGCGCTATTCGCTACGCGTCAGGACCAACAAATCACCGCAGCATTGAGCGTCGGACCTCCCGCGCCAGCAGACAGACAGACAGACAGACAGACAGACAGAAATATAGTCAGTCAGACAGATAGGCAGGCAGACATACAGAAAGACAAACAGGCAGAAATACAGACAGTCAGACTGGCAGACATATATAGAAATACAGTCAGACAGACAGACAGACAGGTAGGCAGACAGACAGACAGAAAAACAGTCAGACAGACAGGTAGGCAGACGGACAGAAATACAGTCAGACAGACAGACAGAAATACAGACAGTCAGGCAGACAGACAGAAATACAGACAGTCAGGCAGACAGACAGACAGACAGACAGACAGACAGTCAGACAGAAATACAGACAGATAGGCAGGCTGACAGGCAGGCAGGCAGACAGACAGACAGACAGACAGACATAAATACAGACAGTCATACAGACAGACAGACAGACAGACCGATGCCGCTGTCAGCACTGATGGCCTATAAACAGTAAACACACCTGCTCAGAGCAATTAGAGGAGACAACTCTCATCCCTCATTATCCACTTTATATTGTCAGATATTTTTTGCCTTGCTAGATGTATAACAGGTAGGCTATGCTGTCATGCAATATTAGGCCTTTTTAAATGTAGGCTATTATTTAAAATTATTTACCATTAAAATGACTTATTATTAGTATTAATAATATCATCATTATGAATACAGGACAATTCTATAGCGTCAGTAGGCTATTGAATTAAATATATTTTTGTCGTCTCGGTCTAAAAGGAGAAAACGGGAGCGAGTCTGTCAGTAGTGTGTGATTGTATGCAGTGCATCTGTAATTCAGTGTAAATCAGCACTAATGTCTCTGCTGGCTTCAGTGTGTGGAGGAGGCGCGCTCTTTATTCAGTTCCTTACGACAGAAACACGCTCTTCACAAATGAGTCACGGCATATTGTGACTTCGTGTAGGTTATGCTAAATAATCTTCCTTTCACCCCGTGAGCCCCGTTTCATTCTTTTTCTTTGCATATAGTATTTATAGACTTCAGATGCAAAAACCTCTATATGATTTTTTTATGAGCATTATTATAAGGCTCCTTAGGTTCTGTAATTTAATGACAATTAAAAGGTTATTAGTCAGTTATTGAAATGCCTTATTTTCTAAAAAAGTTCACTGATAAGAGTAAAATGAAAACATAAGACGAAGTTTTTGCTTTTAATAATAATATTTTAATAATAGGCTACTTTATCTCACATAATTTTTTATTTATTATATTTTCCTTTAGCATTTTGGATACCTAAAAATCATCGCTACTCATTCAATAAAATTATCTTGAAATTGAAATGTTTAAGTCTGTCAAACTTTTCAAAATGAGATGTTCGTAAAATGGTTAAAATATATAGGCTTTTAGATAGTCTAAAGGTTACTTAAATAGCCTATGGTATTTTTTTTTTTTTTGTTTTAGACATTTGTGAAGATTATATTTAGAAATATATAATTTCATCAGATTTCAAATAATATTTTTTTTCTTCTTCTGCATGTCACTTTTATACCAAGCATGGCAATTATTAACATCAAAATGTCAGTTGAAAACGTGTGAATGCTCGTGAGATGAATAGAGGAGTTCTCCATTGAGAGGAGAATGGGACAGGAGCCGTGTCTGGTCCGACAGAGATAATGCGCTGGTAAATGGGGCTGAACTCAGGCTTTGGGCCGCGGGGGCGGGGCGGGACCAGATGGAGGCTCTTGTCCTGATCTGGCCTGATGAATTCTGTTTAGCTGCCCACATTAATTTCATATTAGTAGCATAAAGGATGGCGCATTTACCGCTTGGGTAAATTCAGGAAGATGGTTTCAATTTTGTGGATATAGGCGGGAACCTTATTCAGCCATCGCTTTATTATTAAGCAAGATCACTCAGAGGATCCGCCGTTTTCTCCCCGTAGACTATGACTGGAGTGGAGTCGCTCATGGATGTACAAGGAAACTTGGAATGAAGATATGCGGTAAGTTGATTTTGTTCAACAAATCAGTGACTGGTGGACGTGTTTGGGGTTCGCATTGAAATAGGCTACTGTACAGTAGTGTGCCACCCTAACCCTAATGGCACGTGCCATTTATTTTTGAAATGCACCTTTGCATTATAGTGCATTATGTCTGTATTAATTGCTTTTTAATGAGCAGACGTGTCATCTAGCGCCCCCTTTCGATGGTTTCAGCTCTGTCACCCAGTGACGGTCAACAGCCCCTCAATTAGGCTCAATCAGGGGCGTAATTTGTGGGGGGGTTGGGGGGGAGATAACCCCCCCAATATTTAAATCTATGCATTACAACCCCCCCACAAGACCCCCAATATTTATACCATGATCACATGAAAACCCCCCCAATGTTCAAACCAAATCTACACCCTTGGGCTCAATTATACCATGAATGGAGCAGAACTGAGGCAGAAGCCTGCAAATGCGTTTCCTTTTAAAGCCAAATTTAAAGGGGTGAGTGTGTGACTCGTGCTGATCATCCGAAAGACCGAAGACTAAATAACCTATGGGGGGGGGGAAACATAATATTCTGAATATTAGAGAATTTGCGTGTTGATTTGCTTAAACATAACCACATGATTTGAAGAGAAAATCCCCTCGAAAGGGTCAAAGAATAGCAATTTTACGATTGTTTTGTCCGTGAGCAGATAAATCTGTGTCCCAAGAGAATTTATGCTCCATGGAAATCTATTAAATGGCAATCCGTCAAGCCTCTGTTTTTCCGAGATAACACAATTACACATGCTTTCAAAAGAAATGGTCTTCCATGAATTAGTCGTGCTATAAATCGGTTTATGGCTGCAGACTAATGAAAATGTAGGCCTAAAATATAAATAGACAAATATAAATAATTAGGCTATTGCTATAAAATTACAATAACATAAAAAACATCAAATTCATCCTATCTGAAAAACGATTTTACAAATGAAATATTACGCTATTTACCACAGGTTGATTTGGCATAGCCTACATCACGTCGCTCTCACTGCCGTGTAGCCTAGAGAGAAGTGTTCATAAGCACCGCTTGAATGATCCCGTATTGAGCTGAAGAAGATGAGGAGGAGGAGGAGGATGAGGAAGCTGCAGAATTAAACAATCTGCGGCGCGGATGGAAAGAGCTTCTGTTGTCTCGATGTTTAATCTGACAAATTTATATAATGCAATGTTATGAGACCTTAAATTATTTTAAGATTTAAAGTTGCCTGTTGAAGCCTAACCTATACAAAAGTACAATTATTTGATTGGTTTTAGTGGGCTATAAGCTGCGGTGGTCCCTGCCATCATCAGTAGTCCGCGCTCATTTCTGCTTCTCTGTGGTGATGATGATGAGGATGATGATGAAGAAGGTTCATTGGGCATCTAAATCACTAACTCTGATGTCATCAGTGGTGACCTCCCCCTTGATAACCTGTGCCATAAACACACACGAGTCGGACAGTACACCCCAACTGCTCGTTCAAACACACATTTCATTCGTGTTCAATTATTTGCTGCAATGTTTGGGAACGGAGGTCGCTCATTTCAGTCTTCCTCTGTGTGTAATAATGTAGGATTTTTGCAGAAGAACAATAATGTTGACGACAAGAGCCGAATTGTCGGGTTTTTTAACGACCAGCAGCCCAAGAGCATTTTAACACGGGACAACGAGCGAGAGTCCGGCTTCAGACGCTCAGAGACGGACTTCTCCAATCTGCACGCAAGAGGTGAGAGACTCCACTTTATTTACAGACCATTAGAGACAAGAAACAGGAACAGACCGTACACAATATAATACAATACAAAACAGTTACAAACAATACAAAAATATTTAAAAAGAAAAGTAAAAAAAAAAAAACGATATTTTCTCATATGACTATCGCACCACAATTTTGCCTGGTTTGACAAACAGCATAATAGCATTCTGTCAAGTATCAAGCCGACAAATAAATGTATGCATTAAACTTTTTTTTCCTGCAGAATCCTCCTAGTTATTAGGCAACCTGAAGCTTTACATAAGCCTCACTTTTTAAAACTTAACCCAAGATGCTGGTTTATAGTATAATCACCATATGCGCAGAAAACGCAAAGATTAGGTTTCTTTTTTGCCTTTTAAAACAACTATTTCTGGTTATTCCAGAACTGTTCATAATATAAAAGTATAGAAAATAGAATTTGCATTTGGATACTTTATATTAGAAGAAAATGTTTGTATTAAATAAAGTTATTTGTGTTTTAGAATAAATGAAAAAAGGTTAAAAATGAAATTTCATGGTATAAAAGCAGAGACTGTTACATCAATGCATCTATATATAGTTTGTAAATAGTTTGCCAAACCAAAAGTAAATTCACAAGTTGTCGTTGTTGTAGTTTGAGTAGATTTTTCCTTCTTAAACTTGATGTGTTTATCGAGTCTGTGTTTCTTCCTTTGTAAAATATCTTTCTGCCAGAAGATTTGACAAAAATGTCACCATGATTCACATTTATGTAAATGCCTTGCATGAATGACCTTTATTACATTTATGTAACATTATCTTCATTTAAAATATTCTGCTTTGCACTAATAATACAAATATATATATATGACATATTACACATAACAAACAATAACATATAATTACACATAACAGGAAAACAAAAACATGTGGGTTACACTTTATGTAACACTTTATTTTGCAGTGTCCTTGATACATGTTACATGTACTTACCATAGTAATAAAAGAAAATTATACATAATCACATGCAACTAACCCTCAACCAAATCCTAACCCTAAGTACATGTTAATTAATTAATTACTCAGTACTTAAATGTATAATTACACCTTAAAATAAAGTGTAACCAAATAACCCACATTTTAAGGATAACCCACTTTATTTGACTGTCTTGTTTGATGTTACATGTAGTTACAATAGTAATAAATTATGCATAATTACATGCAACTAACACTAAACTAAACCCTAAAATGACCATACTGTAGGTTACACTTTATTTTATGGTCTCATTGTTACAGTGCAATTATATATTTAATTACTGAGTAATATTAATTAAGTACATGTCATTACTATAGAGTTAGGGTAAGATTGGTTGAGGGTTAGTTGCATGTAATTATGCATAATTAACTGTTAATACTATTGTAAACATGTAACATATGTAACAAGGACACTGTAAAATAAAGTGTTATATATAATTACACTGTAACAAGGACACCTTCAAATGAAGTGTAACCAGCATTTGTGTAGAACAGCAATTTGACTGTGTAACAAAATGGGTCACAGATCTGCTTCCGGCTAAGAATGGAGAGGAGTACACCATGCAGTTCCTGCTGGAGGTGGTGGAGATCCTCACGAACTACGTGCGGAAGACCTTCGACAGATCCACTAAAGTGCTGGACTTCCATCATCCGCACCAGCTTCTGGAGGGCATGGAGGGCTTCAACCTAGAGCTGTGCGATCAGCCCGAGAGCCTGGAGCAGATCCTGGTGGACTGCAGGGACACGCTCAAATACGGAGTCCGCACAGGTGACGCTCGCTCAGTCCTGTTGACCGGTAGCAAAAAGCACCAGTATCATATTCTCTCCTTCTTTCTCTCTCCCTGCAGGTCACCCAAGGTTTTTTAACCAGTTGTCTTCGGGTCTAGACATCATTGGCTTAGCTGGAGAGTGGCTAACCTCTACTGCCAACACTAACATGTGAGTTCCAGCTTCCCTCCATTCACTTGTGATTGTGTAGCGTTTCGATGAAGTAGAAAGATGACGGATCTGTATAGCAGCATAAACATTCATTATACTGCGGGACTGTTGAATGCTTGACTCTGATTGGTTGACGAATGCGAGCACAGCGACACTGATCCAGCAAATAAATATAGTAAACAACAGGATAAAAAGGTCAAATTATTTCCATGTTTTTTGCCACAACTTTACATTGTATTATGTACGGACGGACAGCACACACTCTCTTTCTCCCACTCTCTCTCCTACTCAAAACGCACACACAAACTAAAATTTGATCAGTAAAACAGTTTAGCAACTTAAAGCTACATGACATTTCTCACTAGCGAGGAAATAACGCCGCTGTTCTTGAAGCAGAGAAACTTACAGATTCACTTTTATTTAGGGGTTTTATTTAGTATAATGTACTGCTTCAATTCAAACTTTGTCAGATCATTTTAGCTTTAGATCTGCTATAAAAAAAATCCATTGGCTTGCTGTTGAACGTTAAACTTTTAACTAACATCAGTGACAGTGGCATATTCAGTGTTTAAACATAAAGTCATCTTTACATCATGCACAGCTGACAGAAAACATGACTGTGCTGATGCGACATTTCATTTACAGAGAATCAAAAACATACATTGAAACTAATCCTAAAGCAAATCAAGAGTAATGTTGCTCCTCTGGAGACTGGAATAAAGTGTCCTGTGATCGGCACTTACCCGAGTGTGCTGACAACATAACAGTTTTCCTCAGAGAAGCTCCAGTGATATGTGACAGCGTGCGGATGGAAATGTCCAGAATGTAGAGTAACAGCTCATTGGCCAAGGCTAATTTACAGCTCCACGCTGAGACACAGTGCCAGCTGAGCCTCCGACACAACACACACACCCCCATCATCCCTTACACACATCCATCTATCCAACCATCCATCCATTCCTCCACTCGTCCCAGCGGACTGGTCTCTGTGAGGCATATCTGACAGTTATATGGCACGTATGGAGGGAATGATCTACTCTAATGTCAGATTACACAACTAAAGGAAGTTTAATTCTACTCTCGGAGTGTTTTTATTGGTCCGCTGGGAAATTCTTCATTGATGTGAGGACAACGGCAGGGAATACCCTGGTCTTGCTTGACCTCTGAGGGTCAGAGATTTTATGATGTCTTTCACAGTCCATGCCCGAATTCTCCTTTGATCAATAAAAGATTTACTCCTCATCCTTCGATTGACTTCCCTCTTCCCCGAATGATGGATCCCGGGGATTTTAAGTGTGTGACACTGCTGCTTAACGCCTATAATGGCCAACAGTCAGGTTTATGACTGAACTAATAGTTTTATAAAAGCAGCAGAAGGTTTTATTCCAGGGATAGTCACACGGTTTGCCTCATTTATCAGTCCTTAAAATTTTGTTTTTCAATAAAAAGATATTGAAAAATGTCACAGTTATAGCACAGTTCATTAAATACTTGTGGAAATATATATATTTATATATTTCCACATGTATTCCATATATTTCCACCTATTTGTATATATATTTAATGTATTAGTGCTGTCAGTCTATTAAAAATAATTAACTTATTAATCACACATTTTTCTGTAAATAATAGCAAATTAATCACACATAACATTAAAGTAATATATTTTTATTTTGTAATACTTTCACATTTAATCTCCAAAATTATGTAGAAACAACATAGTATATTTTAAACATGTGTTTAATGGCATCTTTTTATTAAGCACTATGAAGGAAGGCCAGTATCACTGATAGCAGTCTGCTACTGATGTCTCTGTTCAAAGGATTAGCCATTAATTATAACCCTTCAACATTATAGTGATTGAAAGCTATCATTTTAAACATTTAATAGGTTTTAAAATATAACTAAACAAGTTATTGTTTTCATTAGTTTCTGACCTTGTAAACAGTGCTTTAAGATTTTCAGGTTGGTCAGGTAAATATGCAGAAATCAAATAATCAAACACTAAACATTAGATTTAGATTAACCCTTATTAAAGCTACAAAAGTTATTCCGTCAAGAGCAGTGAGTGATTTTCTCTTTGGCCGTTCTCATATGTGTTCTTGTCTGTTCTTGTGAAACGTCATCTAAGAACTGTTCCAATTCACACTCAAAAAATTAATTTTGGCGTCTTGTTAAATTTAATTAGTTAAAATAAGCAAAAGTAACACGATTGTTTAATATTTTGTCACAACTTAATTTAATTGTGTTCAATCAACCCAATATATTTAAATTTGCTTTGCAATGTACTGCATACATTTGGGGATTAAAGTGTTATTTTATGTGTTTTTCAGTAAATGGAAAGATGTTGTTAGTTAATGTTAGTGTTTAATGTTCAGTTAGGACTTTCTGTAATGTTTTTGAATTTTTTTGGTTACCATTATGCAGACGAGTTGTGTTTAGGGTTGTGGGCACTACACTTTATTTGCAATAAACCTCACTTGCAGAACTGCACCAGTAATATTTAATATTACTATGTAAAAAGTGGTTTTAATTAAATAGAACACTAGTACCATCTAGCATTAGACGTGATTGTAGAGTCAAATTAGCTAAAATTATAATGTTGGCAATTTTAGTCAGGACAAAAACTAACCTGACTAAACTTTATCTAGCAGGATTGACTAAATTAATTTAAGTTCATACAACAAAATTACAACAAATCCTTTCAGACAAATTAGATTTTGTTGGAAAAATGTAATTCGATTTCGTGGAAAAGTTTTACTTAATTTAAGTTCGTTCAACAGCTTATTTATAGTTCAAATCCCCGGATGTGTTTTTGATCCGCCCATATTGCCTGAACAACATATTAATATGTTTAATATTTTTCAAATGTAATCGAAAAGAGGCAGGGTTGTGTTTTATATTTCGCTTTGTTATAAATAGACATGCAGCAGTGAATATAATCAATGCAGGCGTTGCCTGAACCACATTTGTGTGGCTATTAATATGTTTAAGTTTTTTTTTTTAAGAAAACGAAAAGGCAGAGTGGTGTTTTATAACATATTTAGTTTTATTGTTACCTAAAACTAGGAAACCGGAGTAGTCAGAGAGAGCTAAGTGACGCTATCAAGAACACTGCTGTTTTTATTTGGAGAATAACCAGCAAGTCCGAATTACCAAGGACTCAAATCCGAACTTTGCGTACTTGTATATTGAGAAACGCCTTTGTTCTTTGATTAACATTAATGACAGACAGCAGCAGGTTTATTAGGCTGCTGTCACTTTAAGACACGGATCTGACACACATCCTATTTTCTCACAACTCTTCATGTTCATTTAACACTTTTTAGCTCATTTTAAACTGTGCTTATGAGGATACTCGACAAAATGGGATTGTTGACATAATTTGGTTTTGTCCGTTTAAGCACGAAAGTATGTTCAAGCAGCGTTAACGCATTAATGTTGACATATATAATCTACCTTTAAAACAGCTTTTACAAAAAATACATTTAATATGGACATTATACTAAAAAGATGGCACAAAAAATGTCAAATCCAAGAAGAAGAAAAACCTGCTGGAGAATTGCACTTTTGACAGTAAACCTCACTGTTACTAATGCTGCCTTCACGTGCTATCGGACATTTCCTACTTCCTACTTCTGAAGTCGTGATTACGAGCTCATCGCATTAAAATTTCGACTTGAGAAGGCGTTCATGTCCTATTTTTCAACTAGGCAACTAGTATTTACTATAATTCGTACAATAATTTACATCCTTGTGTCAATTTCCCCATGTGACAACTAGCCCCGGTCTCCCCTAGTATGTGACTTCACCTTTCATGTTTGCACATGTTCCCGCTGTCTGTAAATTATATGTCAGTACTGTTTATATTGATTAGACAGAAATGCATGAGCACTTGACATTTGCATGTACTAATGAGTTGCTCATCATTACTAATCACCGCGGAGGATTATTGACTGGTGCTAAAAGGCTGAAGATGCCTCAGAATGATTCTGTGATGGATTGAACAGACTTACATAAATACAGTAGTTAGTGAATTACCTCCTGCTGTCAAGACGCTCATTAATGTAATGGACAAGTAGAAAATGAGGTGTGTGTGTGTGTGTTTACAGGTTCACATATGAGATTGCACCAGTGTTTGTACTGATGGAGCAGCTCACCCTGAAGAAAATGCGAGAGATTATTGGCTGGCCAAATGGAGAGGGCGATGGAATTTTTTCACCAGGTATGGACATACATTTATGGCGTTTTCACACCTGAAGGTCTGAACCAAAGTTCATGTCACTTTATACATTCGTTTGTTTTACATACATTCGTCATAAGTTTTGGTTTGGTTTCACACTGCAATTATGCGAGCGCACTAAAGAACTTCACATGACGTGCTTGCGTCCTGTCGTCATCATCTGTGCGGGCTGCATCTCGACGATGATTGGTTGGTAAACGGGCGTGCATCTGACGTCAGCGTGTTGTCAAATCGGTGGGTAACTTTGACAACAATAAATGAACAGACGCATTGAATCTATATTGTTATTATTATGGTATTACTGCCTGCAGCGCCAACTATACACGAGGCTAGTTCAAATTCGCCAAATGAACGTCCTCGTCGTGCGAATATTTGATCGTCGCCGGCAGAAAATGAGGAGAAGACTGCAAGCGTTTTTCCAGTTGACTTCTTCTTATGTCAGCAGACCATATTTCAATTAAAAACCTTGTCTCCTCCTCTCCCCATGTGCTGCCACGGCTAATTTTTCCTGCTATCTTTGTCTCTTCGGCTACACGGGAACCATTATTACCATTATTACTTCCTGCAAATGCTCTGAAAGTCCGAACCTTACAGAAAATGCTTTCACACTAGAAACGAACCAAACCTTTGTTCAGTTTGATCCGGACCGAGACTACCTCTTTTCATCGGACCAAATTTCGTCTGTTTGGTCCGGACTGTGGTCCGGGGGAGGTTTCATACCTGTCATTTTGGTTCGGATCAAACTGAAAAGACAGAAAATCCGGATCAAACAAGGTAGGTGTGAAAGGGCCCTTAAACAACAGAAAGAAAAAAAAAAATTCTCGTTCGAATTTAACAAAATTTTATTGAGTCAATACATATTTGTCCAAAATATGTTTTTGTCTTATCAAAGCAAAGAATGCAAATAGAAGTGCTGCTTCAGGGTGTAAAATCTCGGTGCTCTTTGGATGGGATACAGAATCTAGTTAGTTAAATTAGGAACTCCAAGGCACTCGAAATATGTGAAAAAAAGTTAAAAAGCCTTTATTGATGAATGGCTCTAAACATTAAAAATGGTGACAGATCCATGATTTATTATGGTAAGTGTTTGTATTTTAGACCTTGGTTTTCACTCGAAATTGCGTACATGTGTCACTCGCCTGTGCGTGTCTTGTCATATCCGTGAATCGAGAAAAGCTGCTCCGGCAAGAAAGGTTAACGTAGAGCAAAATCTCCAACCTCCGGGGAATCAGCTGTTTTAAACAAACGCTGTACGGAGGAGAGTCTGCTGGCAAAATGAGAACACGACAGATCTCGTAATAAAACAAGAACCAACATTGGCTTGGCTTTTCAGAGATGGTGAGAACTGAGGGATTTGAAATGTTGTAAAAGTGACGGAGAGATGATGGAATTTGTATTACTCAACCAGTGAGTATTGTGTTTTATTGAACAGGTAAATTGTTGCTCTCTAACAAAGTTCATTGTAAAGCATTATCTACTGTGAAGGGTCATATTCATCTGCACAGTCACACAGAGCCGAAGCACAATGCTCTTCTGCAAAATGCTTGCAGTTTTTTTTTTTATCCTGCTAGAGAGCAAAACATTACATAGTGTACCTTTAAAGGGTTAGTTCACCCAAAATTAAAAATGCTGTCAGTAATTACTCACCCTCTTGTTGTTCCAACCCCGTAAGACTTTCGTTCATCTTCGGAACACAAATTCAGATTTTTTTGTTGAAATATGAGAGCTGGCTCACGCCTTCATAGGCTGAAGGTAATTTCATTCTGACAGTCCAGAAAAGTTATTAAAGACATCGTTAAAATAGTCCAAGTGACTACAGTGGCTGAACCTGAAGTTTATCAAGCGACGAGAATACTTTTTACTATAATACTATAAGAAGACATTCTTGTCTACAGCTGCTCCGGCGTCGAAACAATGACGGACTGTGTTTAGCTCACTCAGGGCGGGTGTCAATCAACAGTTGTGGGCGGGGCTTGTGCAAATCTACGTCACATTGCCCTGAATCTGAGAACGGCTTGTTCTGAGACAGTGATTATGATTTATGTGGTTTTTTATTATTATAGGATGGTTGTGTACACACACTGCCAACACACATTTATGTTCAAACGCCATGTAAAAGTGAATTTTGCATAATAGGGGCCCTTTAAAACTAATTTTGCAGACAATTATAAGCACATGCATGCACAAATTTAAATTTTACCCAATAAAATCCAGTCACACAATAATTCTGATAATATCAACTATTTGTAAAGGCACATGTAAATGTGTCTGTCGGTTCTTGAGATAATTAGCACACATTGTTAATTACAGACTTACTCATCGGTTAAATGTAGCAAAATGTTTGTTGTTGCAGGAGGAGCGATCTCAAACATGTACAGCGTGATGGTGGCGCGGTATAAACACTATCCTGAGGTGAAAATCAAAGGCATGGCAGCGGTTCCCAGACTGGTGCTGTTCACCTCAGAACATGTAGGTCTCTCTCTCTCTCTCTCTCTCTCTCTCTCTCTCTCTCTCTCTCTCTCTCTCTCTCTCTCTCTCTCTCTCTCTCTCTTTCTCTTTTCCATACAATGAATCAAGGGAGCTACAAAACTGATAAAATAAGCACCATAAAGTACTATGAAAGTAGTCCATACAACTTATAACATATACATACATATATCCATACAACTTAACATATTTTCCCGTCATTGATAAAAAAAAATGTTACCATTGAGAGACAAATCTTAAGACCGTCCATGATTTTGACAGATTACACTGAGGGTGATCTACTGTAACTTGTAAAGGTAATTCCCACCCTGTCCAGTTGGTGGAGAGTGTGCATATTAATGAGCTATTATCTTGTCTCGTCTTTGATCTCAGTTCAAACGGCCAAAGAGTTGTGATGTTTGGGGAAAAATGAGGGACTGATAGGGATGTGGTGGAGGATGAAGGACAAACGTCAGACAACGGGTGCATCCAAAAATGCCCCCCTATACCCTTAAATAGGGCACTATTTGAGGGAACAGCCATTTGTAGTGTTGGACGTTATCGAGTGCACTCATTCAATCCCACAATGCACCACAATAACAAGTGTACAACCGATGTACGCTCCACCATATATATACATAGATGCCTCATTAGCGGCTGTATCAATGGGCCGTCACACTTAAACCGTCCGCCATATTGGAACGGTCCATGAACACTCGACATCAAGTTGACTGAGCGTCTGCAATCGTAGTCAGACGCATAAATGAATATCTATATCTTCAATAGATTTTAGCAGATGATTTTGTTATACAAACACGATACAACAAGACGAAGGCATCAGCTAACACGGCATTAAAAAGTTACCATAAAAACCTGTAATATTGAGTAAATACATATAAAAAACACAAACCAACACATTATCACCTGTGAAAGGATAGCCTTTGGGAA
This sequence comes from Phoxinus phoxinus, assembly GCF_949152265.1. Taxonomy (NCBI): domain Eukaryota; kingdom Metazoa; phylum Chordata; class Actinopteri; order Cypriniformes; family Leuciscidae; genus Phoxinus; species Phoxinus phoxinus. Next base: position 7,862,391 of record NC_136882.1, on the reverse strand, counting down.
TTTAAATCACGGAGGATTCACAACCAGAAGCTGCGCAATGTTGTGGCATCATTTATTCTTACTGTGAGCGGCGCACGTCGACGTGTCTGGAGTGGTCGAATGTGGAAGCTACTACTACATATCTGGAATTTTTTTTGTCTTTTTTCACAAATGTTGTATGTATGCAAATTGTATAATATCCAAGGTACACATTTCAAGTAATTGTGCAGTTAATTATCATATTGTATTTTCAGAAAGTTTTGGAATATTTTTTCTCTCCCCAAATTTGTCACTACCGAAACACAATAATAAATAATTTAATAAGAAGGCTTATTTTGGCCTATTAATATTTTGTTTACATCTACCTTGTAAATATATTTTTTGCTATTTTAAAAAAAAAGTTTACTCAGGTAAATCTATAACAATTACAATTTTAACAATATTTCAAGTGTAATTTATAAGATTTGTTGTATTTTTAATCCAATCTTTCTTTGTAAAAGGCATTAAGTTAATCATACTGATTTCAAAGTTAAGGATTCATTAGTTTGAATATACATTGAACCAAACACTATAATAACATCTAGGTTGATAATTCAGTATACTTTATTTTAGACAAAACATGCATGTGTCGGTCGTGACGGCACATTTAGTGACAGTAATGCTAGCGAGCGAATTTGAACTCACATACTAAAACACTGCTAAAACATACTAAGATATTAATGATTTGCATAACTGTAGTACATTTTTGTTTATTTCCCTCAAATAAATGATTTTGTTTCCCTTTTGTCACTATACCAAAACAATGATGACATGTTTCGGTCATAAAGTTTTCGGTAGTGACAATTTTAGATGCTTTTGAGCCTAGTTCAAAGATGCTAATCAGCACATGGTTCATTAGCTCAGTTCTGAACAGTTGATCACACACACATTTTTTTACATAAAGTTTCATGATTTAAAAATAAAAAATAAAATAAATGTTCAAAACGTTTAAAATGTTTTAAAAACTTCAAAAAGAAATGCAATTTTTTTTTTTTTTTTTTTTTGAAAAACCAAAACATTTCAATATCACTTTCACAAGTTGAAATTTTGTGGTTAGGGTTCGGGACAGCCCCCTTCCAATTAAAAGTACCCAATAAATGATGATTTTATAGATATTAAGCTTACTGATATTTTAAATATTATTGTGGGATTCAGTAGATAATAGAAGGATATTTGTAAAAATCTAAAATTTTAATACTTAAATTCTTTTTAAATGTGTTTTTTGTTTGTGGGACAGCAGTTTGCACCAGTTCTGTAGAATGGCCCGTATATGCGCTCAACGCTAGAGAATACCCATAATGCCCTTTGAGCAGAAGATGGCGCCCCACAGATAAATCATCCATACATTTTCCAAACCACTGGTCCAATGTGGCTACAGCGTAATATCATACAGCTATACATTTATTTTTAATTGATTCTTCAATTGTTTAATGGAGGTTGATACACAGTTTCCATTACAGATATCAAGATAAATCTTTTCATTACTACTGGAGCTGCTAATTTGCTCAGTTTCAAATAATTATTAAACAGCAAGGACAAACTATGCAAAAGCATCCGCATTGGCTCACTCGTTTTCATTCACTCAAGTGAACTGTGTTAGTGATAGAGATAGTGAATGTCATCATCCAGTCACCATGCGGACCAGGAGGAAGGTTTGACTTCAGGCGGATACAGAAAGTCGATTAGAGTTTAGTTCAGTTCATTTTGTAAGTTTTTTTGTTCAAATTTTAATCGTAATTGTATTTTGCAATATTGTGTTGTTACTATTTTCCTGTTCAGGCACAAAGGTCGTGTTTTAGTGGCTGTCACTGCGGAAAAAGCAAACAAACAATAATCTGCTTTGCGTGGTGTTGAACGTGAAAAATGATGCGTGGTAATCAGTTCTCTTCATAAATAACTAAATGTATAATCTATCTTATATGCTCATCCTGTAAAACCATGATTAAAAAATGTGAATGAAAACATTACGAAAGCTATTCAATGCCTTATTATAATTAAAATATGAAAATTAAAATTAAAATGACGGGTAATAATTGATTATGACGGAATTTTTACTGCCATCTCCATCAAAATGAAGGACAATGAGAAAGTGTGACACGACCACTGACTGTAAGTCTTCTGAAACCATAAGCTAGCGTTTTGTGAGATCAAAAGGCCAGCATTGCTCTCTGTGAAGCTCATTTGCCGCGGCTCTCGCATCTCATGTCCACACATTGAGATATCAATGACATCAAACGTTCTCGGTTCCTTGACGGATCATCATTGATGTCCGACCTGAGTGATGCGTCACCATATTTAAATGTGTGCAAATGCAGATGAGGTGCGAGAGCTCTGCTGGACGCTGCTTTCATGGGTCGTGTTTGTCAGTTTTGAAGCTCGACGGACCTCATTTCTATTCACTTTCATTGTGTGGAATAGAGGCGCCAGGGTATTCTGCAGAAGATCTACTTTTGGGTCCCACAGAAGAATGAAAGTCATAAATTTTTTTTTTTTTTTTTTTTTGTGGTTAAGAAAAAAAAAACAAATAAAATATATCATACTCTTACAAGTCTGTTACTATCTTGTTCCCAGAGCCACTACTCTATAAAGAAGGCCAGTGCAGTGCTGGGTTTTGGCACAGAGAATCTGATCTTGCTGAGAACAGATGATAGGTAAGTGTGTGTGCGTGTTGTGTGTTTGTGGATCCTCTCATCAGCGAGAGTGTGTGTTACATTTGTGTCTCTTTGTTAGAGGTAGAGTCATTCCGGCTGATCTGGAGGCCAAAGTTATTGACGCCAAGCAGAAGGTGAGTGTCCCGTTCACATGAATAAAGTCCTCAGTACACCTCTCTGTCAGCTCACTAAAGACACGTGATAATCTGCTGACTGCAATAATCATTGCTGATTCATGGAGTGTTTATTAAATATGTAAGTCCTCCTGACGTGTCTGTGGTGTACTCTCATTTCATTTACCACATACAATCATTCTCTTTATCATGTTTACAGCAACGCACTTCTTGAAGTCTATACTTGTGAAGAAAAAGTGTGCTTAATTGTAGTACATTTACTTGTAATTTACTTTAAATCTTAAAAACTGTTCTTGCAGATAATAATAACGAAATAAAAGGCCACTTAAGTGTCTTTAAGAAAAAAAAAATGTTTATGACTGTGCTTCTTAAAAAGTGCACTTATTTACTTTAAAGTACATTTTAAATACCTTTAAAGTACCTTTAGTCATGCTTTAATTAGAAGAAGACTTATTGTAATGTGTTGACTTGCATAAAGCACATGTAAAGACTTGATATTAATTTTAACTGTAGTGTGTAATACTTAAGTCCTACTGAAGATGGGTCAAAAAAATTAAATCAAAATTAATATGAAGTTAAACTGTGTGTGTGTGTGTGTGTGTGTGTGTGTGTGTGTGTGTGTGTGTGTGTGTGTGTGTGTGTGTATGTGTGTGTATGTGTGTGTGTGTGTGTGTGTGTGTGTGTGTGTGTGTGTGTGTGTGTGTGTGTGTGTGTGTGTGCGTGCGTGTGCGTGTGCGTGTGCGTGTGCGTGTGCGTGTGCGTGTGTGTGTATGTGTGTATGTGTGTGTGTGTGTGTGTGTGTGTGTGTGTGTGTGCTGTCCAGGGGTTTGTACCGATGTTTGTGAACGCCACAGCTGGATCTACAGTGTATGGAGCCTTTGATCCAATCAATGAGATCGCTGACATCTGTGAGAAATACAACTTGTGGCTTCATGTGGATGTACGGTTGTGATGATTTCTTTACTCTCTTAAACAGACGTATTGAATGCTGTGAATACGTTATTTTTGGAACTGATGGTGTGAATGTGTTTTTTAAGGGAGCGTGGGGTGGAGGTTTGCTGATGTCCAGGAAACATAGACACAAGCTCAACGGCATTGAGAGGTATCATACATACATGAATATTGTATAGTACATTTTAAATAATTATGTTTTAATAATCATTTGTGATGCTTTATAGAAGTACCCTTATTTTGATGTGTTGACTAACATACTAAAGTGCATGTAAAGTACTTGGTTTTAATTTTAACTGTAGTGTGTTATTCAATATTACATTTAAAGTTAATATATTTTAAATGTAGTCTACTAGATTGCAACTTCATCATTACAAATGTGTAGTTAAATATATTTAAATATATGACAAAATTATAGTAGAAATTACATTAAAGTATATTTTTGTTTACCATAAAAGCTTGTCAAATGCTAATTGTATTTTTAAAAAAATGTAACTTCATTTTAATTTAATTACAATTAGCATGTAATTAAGAGTCCAAAAATATCATATTCAGTTTGCACTTGAAGGGATGTTTCAACCAAAAATGAAAATTATGTCATCATTTATTCACCCTCAAGTTGTTCCAAACCTGTATGAATTTCTTTCTTATTCTGAACACAAAAGAAGATATTTTGAAGAATATTTGTAACCAAACAGTTGTGGGCACCAATGACTTCCATAGTATGGAAGAAAAATACAATGTAAAGGCAAATACAATGGAAGTCATTGGTGCCCACAACTGTTTGGTTACAAATATTCTTCAAAATATCTTCTTTTATGCTCCACATAACAAAGAAATTCATACATGTTTGGAACAACTTGAGGGTGAGTAAATGATGACATAATTTAATTTTTTGGGTGAACTATTCCTTCAAGTATACTATTACTGTAAAAAGTACTAATTTCACAACAGCTGTCCACTGCCAATTCAACCAGTTGATAGAGGTTTCTGTTTGGTCCTAAAGTCCTTGGTTTTATGAGCCAGCTACATCCTTGCACTGCAGTCAAACACAATTCAATTATAATAAAAGGAATTCCTAAAACTGGGAGGGGCAGACTTAGAAAATTTGAAGGGCCCTATCTTGCACCCAGCGCAAATGACTTTGTTCGCCGACGCATGTATCATTCCTATTTTGCACCCGACGCACAGCGGACTTTTCCCTCCAGACGCACGTCGGTTAATTAGGGAATGAACGGGGGGGCGGTTCAGCGAAAAGTGGCGTGTTCCGGCGCAAACGTTCCCTGCTGCTATTTTACAGTTCCAGAAAACAATTCCAGGAAAAACCTAGTCTAAAGTCAGTGGCGCGTTATTTAGATGCTATTTTAAGGGTGCATGCTTAACCATAATGTACAACACACATACACTTTGCTTCTCTCATCTACACAGACGCAGCAGTTCAAATTTATGCAAATAATACATAATTACAAGGAAAAATATTACCACACGAGGGAAATCATTGTGGTGTCCATGAAGATGTGAAAAAATAGGCATAAATCTAGCTTACACATTTACTCAAATTATTCAGGCTAATTGTAGTAATGACGGATCAATCCTGTTTGTCCAATAGTGTGAGACACATCGGTATATAAGGACATCTGACAAAGTGGGTTATCCGTCAAGAACCAGGAAACACAATTGAAATCACCGTTACCATCATGTAAGTTGTGTGCGCCGGGCAAATCCGCCGTTAAAATAGCAATCCGCCATGGAACAAGCGCGCCGGCTCTTAAAGGGAATGTGAGAGGACGCTCTGATTGGTTTATTGCACGTTACGCCCAAACCACACCTATGAATAATGTAGCGACTTCAGACCAACACATTTTAGATTTGCGTCAGGCGCAAGAGTCATTTATCCCGCCGGTATAATAGCAACAGATCCGCCCACAAACTTACTTGCGTTTCGCGTTTGATAATTGCATTCCAGAACGTTAAAACAGGGCCCTAACTGTTATAATGGTTGCTACACACCTGTTAAGTACATACTCTACTATGCTCTTGCCTCTATAAGCAACTAAACTGTGTGCCAGCAGTGTTCTGATCAGTGTTGTTTCTGCAGAGCTAACTCTGTCACATGGAACCCGCACAAGATGATGGGCGTCCCGCTGCAGTGCTCCGCCATTCTGGTCCGGGAGAAGGTAAGAGAGGATGACAGGAATGGGGGCAGCAGAATGAATGAGTCTCAATACTAATAGAACAGAAAATCTTCTGAAGACAAGAAAGTAAAAGAGCGATAGACAGGACATTTACATGTGATCATGTTCATCTCTGCTAAGTGCTCATGCTATCTCACTGTGTTCACGTGTGTGTGTGTGTGTGTGTGTGTTTAACAGGGTCTACTACAGGGCTGCAACTCCATGTGTGCTGGATATCTCTTTCAGCCGGATAAACAGTATGATGTCACCTATGACACGGGGGACAAGGCCATACAGTGTGGCCGTCATGTAGACATCTTCAAATTCTGGCTCATGTGGAAGTCAAAGGTGTGTGTGCACATTCGTGAGATCCTCAGTGTCTGATAGTGTGTTATTCATGAATGAATCAAACTAAAATTTACAGTCAAAGACTCAAAGACCAGATATGATTAATCAAGACCCAGTGTCAGAAGTGCAGTCAATTAATGACAAGAGTCAGAATTATAATAAATTAAAGAAAAGTTTTACTGAAGAGAGTTTGCAGTTTCATCAGCAGAAGTCGGCTTCAAGACTCAAGGAGTTCGTATAGGCCTCTTACAGTGACAAAGATCACAGCAGTTATACCCTTCAAGGTCGAAGCTACGTCATTGCTTCAGGTTGAATGATTCTGGTTGGCTAAGAAATAGATAAACATTAATTTGGATTGATAGGCAGTAGCACACCTCCATGGTCTGTACGGCTGCCACCAGGACCCTGAGTCATGTACGAGTGGCCCTCCGAGCCGAGGTCACAAGACACCTCCATGGTCTGTTGTCCAGACGCCAACATGTCGAAGAGTCAGTCAATCTCCAATAATGCCACTTGTTCCTTAACTCACAACATCAAGATGTGTTTTTCTCTCAAGGAGAGAACACTTTAATCTAAATGGAAAGTAAGGCTTTAACAAAGAAATGATCCCTTAAACTATAGACTTCAATGACCCCTGTGACCATAGTTGTCAGGGCACCCTAGAAAAGCAGATGTATGTATTGACATGTTGAAGACCTTTCTCAAACACAAAACGAGTCCATATTTCATTTCTGGAAGCCGGGCTAAATGAGCAAGCACTGTTACTGATGGATAGAGGTAATGGATGGATGGAGGGAGTGAGGGAAGGAGGGATGGAGGGATGGATGGATGGGTGGAGGGATGGATGGATGGATGGATGGATGGAGGGAGGGAGGGAGGGAGAGAGGGATGGATGGAGGGAGGGAGGGAGAGAGGGATGGATGGATGGATGGAGGGAAGGAGGGAGAGAGGGATGGATGGCTGGATGGATGGATGGATGGATGGATGGATGAATGGAGGGAGGGGGGATGGATGGATGGATGGATGGATGGATGGATGGATGGATGGATGGATGGATGGATGGATGGATGGATGAATGGATGGATGGATGAATGGAGGGAGGGGGGATGGATGGATGGAGGGATGGATGGATGGATGGATGAATGGAGGGAGGGAGGGATGTGCGAATGAGTGGCCAGAACGCATTGAAGGTTTCAGTTGAAATGGTGTTGTGTAATCGGCCCCTAATAATAACTATTAATAACTAATGATCTTTGCAACGGAAGTGAATCAATCCAAACTAACTTTAGCTGGACAATAACTTTATTCTAGACCTGCTGTAAAGCCAAAACAATCTCTGTTACTGTCATTTCCTATTGTCACTGTAAAGCTGCTTTGAATTGAATCTATCTTTATTGTTAAAAGCGCTATATAAATGAAGGTGACTTGACTTGATGGATAGGTGAACGGCTGGATGAAGGATGGATGAATGGGTGGAGGGATGGGTGGAGGGATGGGTGGAGGGATGGTTGAATGAATGAACGGTTGAATGGATGATGGATGAATTTGTGGGTGGATCGATAGATAGATAGATAGGATGGATGGATAGGTGAACGGTTGGATGGATGGGTGGATAGATGGATGGATGATGAATATCAGCTGTCCTGTCATTGATCTTTGGTCTTTAACAGGGCACTATTGGCTTTGAGAGACACATTGACAGATGTTTGGAGCTGTCTGAGTATCTCTACCACAAGATCAAGAACCGAGAAGGATATGAGATGGTGTTTCAAGGGGAGGTGAGTGAAAACACAACAGAGTTTACCACGGTCTATTATACTATAGTACTGACACCGCATCCGGCGGCTCAAAGTTGTAAGTGTGTTTTTTCCGCTCCCATGCGATGGGGGGGGGGGTGCGAAACGACCACCATTCAACCCGAAAAAAGTAATATAACTATTCCTAATGACGTCAAGGTAAAAAACCTGCATAATTCACGTTTAATATGGCATTTGTTTTGCTCAAAGTGTTTACGTCCATGTGCTTGTGTAGACTAGTACATATCAGACCTTAGACGGCCTTAGAGATGTTGAAAATGAACACTCCCATTGCACAGAAGCAAAGAATGTAGCAAAGAAAATGAGGTGTTTATTATGATTCACAAAGGTATAATTTGTTCAAAGAATACTTTGACAAATGTCTGCTTAGCAGAGGCCCATTTTAGGAGGGCTTTAGCCCCCTTAAATTTCCACCCAGCCCCCCTAAAAGTTTGTGATTAATTAGTTAGCGTATGTACACTAATTCATGATCACTTCAGTCCCTTTTAAAACTCTTATGAAACCGGTGGCAGGCTTCAGCTTATCCCCGTATTTTTGTCTGTTATTCAGCGCGTTATTTCATACTTCGATGCTATAAAATTGCTCAAATTTGTTATAATATTCTTTTTATTATAAATCCAAAAGCAAAACATGCGTAAAAAAAATATAAAAGGGAGTTGAAATGGCACATGAGCTCATGAGTGGTCATCTGCTGCCATCTACTGGTTATAGTAGTAATTTCAGGATGTTAAAAGTCTTTGTTTTCCAGCAGGTGGCAGAAATCCTTCACTGAAGCATGGCACATTTTCCATGTTATCTCCATGAATGAAAAGTATAGATGTATATCTTCTTTAAAGTTAATTTTACTGCACAAATGTAGAGTTTAAAAAATGATAGTGTTTAAAACATTATGGACCGGTTTCACAGACCGGGCTTAGATTAAGCCAGGATTAGGCCTTGTTCAATTAGGACGTTTAAGTAGCTTTTATAAACATGCCTTAGAAAAAAAACATTACTGTTGTTCATCTTGAGACAAATCAATGACGCTGACATATTTTAAGATCTGTCAGTGCAAGTTGCTTTCAGTTAAAACAGCTCAAACATGCATTTTAGTCTGGGACTATCTTAAGCCTCGTCTGCGAAACTGTGAAAAATTACCCACATATTACAGTAATATAAAGTTTTTCTATATTCTCAATGAACATTAATGAAAATTAGCTGGTCATTTAAAATGATTAGAAATGAATTCAATATTCAGGTATTGACTTGATAGGTAGTGCAGAACCGACTGTATTGTATGATGCCTACCCTAGTATTCAAACAATATAAATTATCATTTTTTTAAACCATACCCTCATTTGGGGCCACCTAATATTGAAATCCTAGAATTGTCCCTGCTGCCCAGAAGATGTCCCGTTTTCTTAAATGCTGTGTGCTGTCTTTCTGTGTGTTTCTTAGCCCCAGCACACCAATGTGTGTTTCTGGTACATTCCTCCAAGCCTGCGACTCCTGCCAGACGGAGAGGAGAAAAGACAACGGCTTCATAAGGTGAAATGATACTCAAAGACTCACTCCTACACTTATATACACTGACTGATACGGTACAAATGTGTACACTACTGGCCAAACGTTTGGAATAATAATAATAATTAAGATTTTTTAAATGTTTTTGAAAGAAGTCTCTTCTGCTCACCAGCGATGCATTTGTTTCATGAAAATGACAGTAAAACATCAGTACTGTGAAATGGCAAAGCTGAATTCATCACCCATTACTCCAGTATTCAGTGTCACGTGAGCCTTCTCATATTGGAAATTGTAATAATATTTCACAATATTGCTGTTTTTACTGTAATTTTAATCAAATAAATTAGGGCTGTTAAACGATTAATCGCATCCACAATAAAAGTTTGTGTTTACATAATAAATGTGTGTGTACTGCGTATAATTATTTTATATATTTATATACATGAACGTGTGTGTATTTAAATATATAAAATAATTAAACACAGTACACACACATTTATTATGTAAACACAAAAACAAATTTTGGATGCGATTAATCGTTTAACAGCCCTAATATAAATGCAGCCTTGGTGAGCATACGTCTTCTTTCAAAAACATAAAAAAGTAATTATTCTAAACTTTTGGCCGGTACGCTGCATATTTCACCACAAAGAACTCACTTAATTTAGCATGGTTCCCATAATACTGTACAACAAAATACAAGTAAAATTACAAGTACTATAAAATACAAGTATTCATTAATTCATAAACTTCCGTCTTGTGATTTCTATCTAGGTTGCCCCCAAGATCAAGGCACTGATGATGGAGTGTGGGACAACAATGGTGGGCTACCAGCCTCAGGGGGAGAAGGTCAACTTCTTCAGGATGGTCGTCTCCAATGCGGCTGTGACCAGGTCTGACATTGACTTCCTGATAGACGAGATAGAAAGACTGGCGCAGGATTTATAGAGTGCGCAGGGTGGAAGCCCAGTAGACGTTAGTAGATTCTGTAGGAATATAGGAAATGGAGAAGACATTCCAGAGTATTAGACCAGTGAAGCGCTCTGGAATAATGAAACTCGCAGATGTTCTAGAATGTTCCACTAGGAAATTGAACATTCCAGAATGTTAAGGCGAGGAGCTCTCTGAGCTTTAATTTCATAATGAAGGACCAGAATGACATTATATGTCTTCTCCTCTTCACTTCTCCCAGTTGTCTGTCTGTCTGTTGTGTTCTGTTCTTTCTTTTAACTGGAACTATCCTCACAATAAACTGCACAACAAGGAACGCTCAAGGTTGATTACCACAGAATTCAGAAATAATTTGTCCATCAATTTGTACAAAGAAACAAAAAAAAAGTGCTTACACTATAGCTTTTACCATGGAAATATAAGGAGCAAGGCATTACATCAGGGTCATAATACCACACTGCATTAAACATATATACTCACACATACGATTTAGACAACTCACAGCTCACATTTTGTTCATAATAATTAAGATAAGCACATTAACAAAAATAATAATAGGTTCAGATTTGTGCTTTAAAACCTGTATGTCTTGCCCAACAGACTTCTATTGCAAGTGCATTCATTTAAACACAACATTTATAAACTGAGGGATGAATCTAATAAATGTGTTTTGTGGAAATAGTGCATAACTTTTGAACCAGGAACATTTATTTAAAATCCAGAACTGGTCTAATATCTCAATAAAAAAAAAGAGTTTTAGATTAATACACGGTACTACTGTGTATCACCATCGAACAGCCGCCTGGACCATCCAAGTCATTAGTCAGATGCATACTGTCATTTCTTTGTAACTGAAGTGTGTACCATTGTACTAAGCACTGTATGACACGCTGTGTTTTTAGACTCTTTGTGCAAATAGTGATTGTTTGTGACAAACATATATAACATGGTTTTACAGTACGAAATGTTTGAGTAGTGGTAATTAAATAGGGATATTTGATGAGATTTCACAAGAATGATTGTGTGATCGAGATCACTCCTCTGTTTATAGCCTTTTCATTTGTATTTCGAGAGACAATATTTATCTATATGGTTTAAAACAGTGCATTAGAAATTTAATTACTTTATTAACCAAAGACATGGAACAAAAAGTACATTTCATTGTCAGTCTACATATATGTAACACTACACTATATGGCCAAAAGTATGTGGATCCTAGTTAACCCTTAAAGCCACACCTCGAGTCTTTAGCGACCCGGGACTCATTCGCTAAAGTTAGACATCAACCTTCTTAGGCTCAGCGAATAACTGAATATGCAATCAAATATTAGTGTCACGGTCTCTCGATGGTGGGCCTGGTGAAGAAGCTGTCAGCGATCAAATGTTTGATTTTGAAGATGTTGAAAATGACAGTTTTGCTGAAGCCAGATGCTGAATGTACTGGGAAATGAGCTCTGACGAGGACAGTGGTAAAAAACATCTGCTCGAATCAAACCCGTCCAAGTTCCAAAAGTTAACAAGAAGTTAACTTCTGTAATTACTAAAATATCAAGAAAGTTTTATATTATTGCGGCAGCTAGAGATCCATCCGCGTGATTGTGATATATCGGGTCACTAAAGACCCGAATATGTAATAATGATTGGCGAAACTTTCATGCATTTAAGGGTTAATGGGTTTGGTTATTCCGGTAATTCCAGTGAAGACGTTTTAACGCTACATCACAATGACATTCTTGAGAAATGTTGGTGCCAAAAACAGGGTCCATATAAATATGGTTTACAAAGAAGACTTTGATGGGTCTACAAAAATCCCAGATGTGAACGCCACTTCGCCGTACCCAACACCAGTGCCTTTGGCTATATAGTGTATCTAACTTAGTCTAAAACATGTATGTGTTATGATATCAATATAACAGAGCATTTTATAACCATAGTGCAGTGAATGGTTTACAACCAATTAATACACTTAAAAAAAGAAAGAATGCTAACAATAAAGTCTAAGTATTTATTTGGTTAAGAGAGAATCACAGCAACATGACATTCCAGAAAGGGAAATGTATTTTATTAGCTGCTATTTGTAGTATTAGTAATTAGGTTTCATTTCTTCGGTATTGGCCAAACACATTCCTGAATCAACAAACTATGCTACTATTTTGTGTACGCTTCCTTCAGTCTGCACTGTAGATGTAAAGCTAAAGATCTCTATTAAAGGCCCTGAGTGTTTACTAGCCAAAAGATGTGCATTTTAAATGGCCTGCAGTATATGTGCAATATTGCTGTTCACTGTCACCAATACAAATAAACACTCAGCTTTAAAAAATGTTGATTTGTTTTGTGTTTATTGAGACGTAGAATGCCGTGTTCTGTGTGATTATGGTTTTCTCTGAAGAAGAGTGCCGTTGGATCGGTCCCTTCAGAGACACGGTCCAGTAGTGGCGAGGACATCATTCGTTGTAACAGATGAAAAGCCATTTCACTCATTAGACTGCATAAGCTTCTGAATTCCCATGTTCCAGCTCATTTCACAGGGATTATCTGTGGATTTCACAGCCATTGGATGTAATGTTGAGACACAGCTGCAGCGTTTAATGCAACTCACTAATCGAAATGCAATCACTACAAAACGCACCATTACCTTATTCAGAAAGCAGATCTCAGCCAGCTTTTCAAGAAAGCTCTCTGCCGTAAGTGAAAGTGTTTTGCTTAAAGGGATACTTCACCTCTGGAAAGATGAATGTGTATTTAAAATGGGTCATTTATGTAGTAGAAATGTGAAATTATTTTTTAATTTGGAGCCTTTTAGACTGAGAAAAGCCAGAAAATGTATTTGTGGCTCATGTGGATGAAAGACAACAACTCCCAGAATGCAATTGCTTCGCTGCCCTACGAGGCCACGCCTACCGGCAAGAGAGCGCACTAGCGCAGTTAAACAACAAGGCTAGGCTACTAGTGAGTCTCCGTGACGAGTCTGCCCGGGATTTCGAGACCACCCAAAATGTCCGGGATTCGGCTTTTGCGTTCTACAGTCGCCATTCATGATGTTTACTGTAGCGAGCAGGACGAGACTGACGGCCGCAGGAGAATCTCTCACAGAGGAGCGGGAATTTTCTTAGCAATGTTAAAACGCACATTAACCCATCACTTGTTTAGCGTTCATGTAAACACTACATTCAGTTTCACCAATCGGAATAAATTTAGTTAGATGGAAACAAAAGGTGTGCATGTAAACAATGAATGGTGACAGCAGAAAGCAAAAGCCGAATCCCGACGGCCGGACATGTCTGGGAAAAAGAGGATGGTAACCGCTACTACTCCGCTTTCTCCACAGAACAAGAGCCTGTTAGCTTAGCTTCCAAAAAAAAATGGCTGACACTATTTGTACATTCTGTGAGTGAGATCCCACCCTCTATGGGCCGGTTGAAAACATGCGGATCTAGCGCCTTCTACTGGCTGTAGTTTTTAGCCTCTGACCAAAAAAGCCTCTGAGGACGCAAAATGACGATTTTTGCGTCATCTGAGGATTTTTTACATACAAAAAATACATAAATCTCTTGTCTCAGGGGATATGAGGGCGTGAAGCACAGTAATTTGAAAATACTACAGGTTTTGAACTGATACAAAGCTTAATGCTAAATCCTGAAGTATCCCTTTAAAGTCGGCATGAAATCAAAATTGACCCTATTTACTTTGTTAGTGGATATTACTAGTCTTGTGGTGAACAATTAATCCGTGCAAGTTAATACATCTTTAATCAAATTATCTTTAATCAAAGTCTGAAAAGTTACTTCCGGGTCTGGAATGGTTATTTTTCTGATGACGTAGGTTTTGACGGCTTGGGTTGTTTAATCGCTTAACCACGACCCTCAAACCGTTACTCTGATATGGGCGAGAGATGGAGAGGAGGAGCGCTGAAGTAAAACCCTGCCCTCTGTTCAATATTCCCTTTCACTCCAGGGACAGGAGTTGAAAATTAGCACTTGCTATAAACTCTATATGCTGCGCATCAGTTGCAGGCTTTGTATTGTAACTATGTTTGCTTGCATGGTCCCTGTTAAATACATTTTAAAATAAAATAAATAAATAAATGCGTCACAACACTTGAGAAAAGTCGTTTGCAACTTCCGGTTCACGTGGACTTTAAGGATGAAGAAAAGAAACTCAGTATCTCATCTTATATCCAGCATCTCTTTCCTCAATCTCCTCTGTCACTCTTCACTTCTCACAGTATTAACCCTGAGCAGGAGTGATCTCAGCAGTGAAGTGTTTCCAGCCGTCTGGGGAGCAGGTTTGCTCATTTACCTCTTTAAAGGTGCACTTGGTAACTTTTTCAACTTAATAAATCCGTTCAAAAATCATTTGGATGGTTAAATACTCTGTTCTGGTGAGAATGGTTACTTTCCCCGCTCCCCCCAGCGTTCCCAGGTGGAAAACCAGCCTTGCAACATTGGGACTAACGTCCCGGTAAATTGAAAATAGGAAGTCTCGTGAGAAGCGAGAACGAGTGAGAAAGAACGAGAAACACGAACTGCTTTATGATACTGTGTATGATGTATTACCCACCTCGGTAGACATAGCTCCACACTATAAAGTTGGTGCGTCTGGGACTCATTTGTTCACCACACCGGCTCCGACCATAACAAAAGCACATGAGCAGCGGTAGAAAGGGGGAGGAGGGCGCCGGCGCGCCGCAATTGACTTTACGACAGTGATGTGAAAAATATCACTTTATTTTAATGGTCCCTTTTGAACATTTTGTTAACTATAAAGTAACTGTGCAACTACATGTCAACTAACTCTCATTAGAGTATTAATAGACTGTCTGCTTAATATCTGCTAACACTTTATTGTGTTGCTCCTCCAACAGACACTCTACTGACTATAAGTAACTTTGCAACTACATGCTAACTTACCTAACCCTACCAGTCTACTAATGCTCTACTAACACTCAAAATGATAGTTAGTAGACATGAAGGGCCAATGTTACTTATAGACAACAGAATGTGTTATCCCAGTGAAACCCAAATTAGTTTCCAGGTGGAGTAAACCTAAGATAATTTTTCATATTATTTTATGTCGATATATCATTATGTGTTTTTTAAAAGAGTAATGCGTGTATAAAATTAAAGTGATTGTTCACCCAAAAAGGAAAATTTATTTGATCCTTAAAAAAATTAGCGATTTAGTCCAAATTTTCTGAAAAGAAGTGATCACTTTATATGATAAACAGATTTAATTTATAGCTTTATTCACATTTAAACATGGATCAATGGACATAAACAGAAGCTCAACCCAACTTGCTCGTGAACAAACATGCCTGAGCTTCCATTTACCACAACTGATGTGTGAGTTGATTAATGTTTATGTGAATAAAAGCCTAAATTAAATCTGTTCATCATATAAAGCGATCGAGTCTCTTCAGAAAATGTGGACTAAACCGCTCAATTCATATGGATTAGTGTTACGATCTCTTTATGAACTTTTTAATACGTCAAAGTGGTAGTTGCATAGCTGTCAATGGAGGAACAGAAATCGCTCAGATTTTATTATAAAGTTCTTCATTTGTGTTTCAAAGATGAACGAAAGTCAGCATTTTGACAGCATGAATGATGACAGCATTTTAATTTTTCTAACAGCGAATTTTAAAACAACGAAACTCAATTTTGTTCTCTTTCTGTTTGAAATACTGCTGGTACACCTATGAATGTTATTTCCCCAAAATGTCAAATGGATTAGCCATGTGGAACCTTGTGGAAAGCAGCCAAAGAAGCTCTTACATTACCTTCAGTCTTAGCAGAGCTCCTCTTCACATCTATTCCAATTACAAGCATTATTGAACTTAGAGCCGCATTGGAAAGAATAAACTTGGCTCTGTTCTTTTACACACACACACACACACACACACACACACACACACACACACACACACACACACACACACACACACACACACACACACACACACACACACACACACACACACACACACACACACACACACACACACACACACACACACACACACACACACACACACATACCAGCCGTCTGCTCTGTCTTGACACCGCAAGGCAACTTTTACACAAATGCGCTTTTGCCATTTCATAAGATAACCACCCAAACCAAAATAGATTGCCTCTTTACAATTTATGTCTGTTTTTACAATAACCTAAAAGTACCTTATAAAAGTACCGTAGTGCCTTTGAGGACTTCTGTTCAATGTTTCCCTTAGAATGAATTGCAATACTTAGCCTACAATAAAACATTTTTATTTTATTTTATTTGTGTTCATTATATTAATGGGTTCCTGTTTAGGTGGGCCTTTTCATTTTTACACTTACTGTAACTTTGTAAACTTGAAGTTATATCATATGTACACTGCCAGTGGATTTATGCCAATGATGTTACATACAGAGATTTGGTCCTTTTGCAGTTTTACTTGACTTAATAATACCTAGAATATCAAAATCGACTGCTGGCGGTAGATCCTTTTCCTATTTAGCACCAAAACTTTGGAACAGTCTTCCTACCATTGTCCGGGAAGCAGACACACTCTGTCAGTTCAAAGCTAGATTAAAGACATTTAGCATTCACATAATGCATTATAGACTTCTATAACTCAATGTTAGGCTGCATAGATTAGGTCAGCCAGAACTGGGAACACTTCCCTTAAATCCTGATGTACTCGTTACATCATAAGAAGAATGGCATCTACGCTAATTTTAGTGTCTTCGTTTATCCCGAGGTTTTCCCGCAGCCTGCCGGATCCAGGCCGTATCCAGATCTGAGGAAGGACCTTCGCCTGGACCCGATGACAACGCAGTGCTGAAGTGCCAACTAGCCTCTCCCTATGGAGGATCCCTTTACCACTCTACAGATAAAGCATTGTCGGGATAATTTCGGTTTCGCGTATATCCCCCGTAGTGATAAAGTTCTGTATAAAATGTTAAGGCTTGGTTTGTAGCGAATTACAAACATGCGCACATATATTCAAATGCGCATAACTCTAGAATTAATTATTGATGCACACGTGAGCGCCATCAGTGTTTCTCACAGGTTCGCGTTTAAAGTCTGTGTAGAGAGAACGGTGTCGTCTTAGTCTCTCTAATTTAATAACAAATGATCGTTGCGACGGAAGTGAATCAATCAAAACTAACTTTATCTGGAAAATATCTTGATTCAAGAACCGCTATAAAGCCAAAAAAGCTATAAAAGCTATGTTAGGCCAGAGACAATTTATATAAGAGACATGCCACTTCCTCAATACAACTATATAAGGAAAACCCGTAACGGCAAAGATGGCGGTTGTATGCACATGTCCCGCCCCTCCCGCTGGAAAGCCAATCATCTGCTTTTAACAGTCAAGCCGGGAAACATTTAAGCCTATCGTCTGGTTCCACTGACGCATGCGCACAGTTGAGGTTTTGTCTGTTGGTGTCGTGAACCCTTGCGCATGCGTAGTAAAAGTATAACCTGTGGAAAAAAAGGCGTTTTAAACCTTATTTTGGGGCAAAGTCATCAAACTTTTTCAGCGATTTTTATCATATTTTACTGCTGTTTCTATACATGCAGTTTTTATGTCCCGGTGACCAGTGAAAGTGCAGTACGGACTCTCTGCCCATTCATTTAGATAGGAGCCTGGTCTTGTTAGTCCGTAACAGCTGCCCGGAGGCGTTGCCAAGATGGCGGCCGTGTGGCACGACTTGCCTAAAAGGACTTTGGTTAGGCCTACCTTAAATTATCCGTTTATCACTGTAAAGCCGCTTTGACACAATCTACATTGTTAAAAGCGCTATATAAATGAGGATGACTTGACTTGACTTAATGTCTTATAAAAAAAAAGCCAGTAGGTGAAAATATGTAGGGGAGAGTGGGGTGAGTTGTGCCAGTTTCTACTCAAAGTGACTTTAAAGTGAGGCCATGACAGTAATGCCTTCAACTTAAAGATGTACATATATTTCAGGATGTGCTGCATCCCTGAGAACAATAACTTTGGATCTGAAATAAATTGTTTCAGAAATATAGCTTTTGGGAAAAAAGTGGTCTCGTGGCACAACTTGCCCCTGGTGCGGGGTAAGTTGTGCCTTTGGGGGAATACGTTGGGGTAAATTGTGCCAGTGATTTCTGAAGTAAAAAAGAACATTTTAATGTTATGAACTGTAATGCTATATAAAAGCAAGACAAATTCAATTCAAAACTACTCATTTAAGGTTTATTTAGATAGAGTCACCCTATTAAACTGTTAGAATACCATAGCATGCGTTTTTCCTATATGGTAAATTGCATAGGGATTTTGTATTGAACATAACTCTGGATCACAGTGTAACAGAGACAAGAGGGCGGGCTCATTTTACTCAGACGACCAATCAGTCTCTCAGGATCATTGTAAAGCTATCAAGCCACGCCCTAGCAACCATTTAGAGCACCAAAGCAACACAATTTATGATATTTGTGAATCATTTTTAGGCAAAAGGGCTTTGGCAATAGATGCCTATTGACATAGAACGCTGTCTGTCAATTATGTAACATATAAGAATAAAGTGACTAATTTCTAAACATCCTATTGTGACTTAGGCCACTTAAAAACTTAAGAAAACTTCTCTTTAATAACATAGTGCAAACTCAAAACTGAAATCAGTGTTAGCTAAATTAAACAAATGGTAGGTCAAACACTGATGATGAGGCATGCCCATCTCCTCACTTCTCCAGATTATCCCCTGTCATTATGGAGGTCTAGGTGGTCTGGATCTGGCACAACTTAACCCAGGCCCTTTGGCACAAATCACCCCAGACCCACAAGTTTGAAAAACTAGCATGATCCAGCAGTTAAGAGCTAACTTCATGCTAACTGTATAGACTCATTGTATAGCCTGCTAAAGCACTAAAACATGTGTGAAATGTTTTCAAACTTGTCTATATTTGTTCAGACACTACAATCCAAAAACCTTAATCATATAAATTTTACTTTGAAAGGAAAAAAATTTTTTTTGAGCTAAAATGTGTTTACCTCTCACATCTGATACACACTGACAGACACCTGTGCTGAACCCTGCTATTGAAACAATATTGACAAAAATATGCTGTCGCTGTCGTTCTCTCCTTTATTTGTTCCTTCCTAAATCACTTTCTCTAACAGTGTAATCAGTATAACGTTAATCCTTTAACCTCTGCATATGGGTGTCTTGTGCAGTCTTGATAAATTATACTGTTAACCACTTGAACGATTATTCATTCTGCAATCATTCATAATGATCACTGCACCATTATCCATGCCTAATCAGTTATGTAAAGTAAGATGTATTATTGAAACGGGACTTCTTTGCAAAGCATCCTCATTTCCTCAAGCAATTTTTACGCTCTGCAATATGATGTTTACATTTTTTTGTACAGAATATCTACAGGCTTCAGGAGCAATTTGTTTGGTCCAGAGTGTTTTGTGCTCTTATTATGGTCGACAGTCTGCTGGTCAGTAATTCACAAGCTCAAGTCCATCAGGTAGGCTATGTACAGAACTGTAACAGAAACACTGGAGAATTAACAGCAGCCGCTTTATAAGTCCGAAAGTAAACATTCTCACTATAGGAAGGGGATTGATGGCTCATGGGTATAAGTGGTGACTGGTGAGACATCTGAATTGGTAACAGAAAGGTTGTAAGTTCAAACCTTGCACTGCATTCACTTCATTATGACTTTGCAGCTCGGCAGAGTCAGCTAGCGGCCGTTTCTGGCATAGGCTAATGAGCCATTTATTACCACTTTACCCATTTATTGCATTATTTCTCTGATAAAATCAGGACCAAATTGTTCAGTGTGGTGGAAATGAAATGACTGATATGTAATATTTTAAAGGGGTGGTTGAGTATGATTTCACTTTTCTAACTGTAGTTAGTGTGTAATGTTGCTGTTTGATCATAAACAACATCTGCAAAGTTACAATGCTCAACGTTCAAAGCAAAGGGAGATATTTGCTTTTAAAGAAAAGGACTACAACACACGGCTGGTAGGGACTACACGACATTCCTCCCGGGTTAGTGACACCAGCAACCCTAAAATGTACATAAGCTCCGCCCCCGGGATCACAGTCCATGTTGAGAAGAGGAAGAGTTGTTGTAGTCGAGCACATTTGTGAGTCAGCTCAAACTTTAGCATCTTTTCACATGCAATAGAAAGTCACTTTGTGTGCATCTCACAACAGTTCCTATACGAGCGATTTATAGATTACCACGACAGAATATGCTAATTGAAGATAGTTAACTCCACATCAGCAACATAAATTCATCAACTAACCATTCAGAGACGTCCTGTTGCTTCTACATGTTGTCACTTCTTCTTGAGTCTCTCCATCTTTGTCTGACTCCGTTTTAACATTAAAGGCAGAACAGTTTCTGTCATGTTAGTGTGTGTGCGTGAGGTAATCGCAGCGGCTAACACACACAAGCTCTTGAAACCCCGCCCCTCTGCAGCGGCTCGTTTGCATTTAAAGGGCCAGGCACAAAACAGTGCGTTTTTTGGTGCACACACACACACACACACACACACACACACACACACACACACACACACACACACGCACACACACACACACACACACAGACACTCTGGGGACATCAGAGATTTATTTTACATATTGTGAAAAGGGCATTTTATATATTATTTTATTTCATAATTTAATATATCTTATATTTGTTTCCTGTAATTCCCCCTTTTTTGTACCCACAACTCGAAAACATAATGATCAGCCACAACATTAGGGGTGATGAAGGGGGTGAATGGTCTGCAACAATATTTAGGTTGGTGGCAAATGTCAAAGTAACATCCATGAATGCCACGAACAAAGATTTCCCAGCACTGCCTCCTCCGGCCTGCCTTCTTCCCATAATGCATCCTGCAACAATCTCTTCCCCAGGTAAACAATGCACACACACACGCCCGGCCATGCAGCTGATCTGAAAGAAAACATGATTCTTCACACCAGGCAACTTTTTTTCATTGCTCCATGGTTCAGTTTTGCCGCTCACATGCCCGTGTAGGCGCTTTCAGTGGTGGACTCTGGCCATGCAATACACACACAGCACATTATTAACAATTCACAAATACTGACTGTTCATAACTTCATAAAAATGTGTTCATGAAATTTATCAGCATACTTGTCTTGTTTTCAGTGTTCAAGAACTGTAATTAACAACAACAGCCTTGTAAACTGGTTTTAAATGGAGAAACACTTTACAGAGAGTATAACTGCACACTCAATTATTTGTATAATTTTAATATACAACTTTCTACAAAACAGAAAACACCATAAATAGAACCAACAATACTCACAAGCGAGATCAATGAGTAATTGTTTGGTCTATCTATGGTGTTCTCCATTTTGTAAGGAGTTATTTGTCATTCTGTACCAAAGGCTGATTGTTTCCTGAAACATTGGAAATAATAAATATAGTGTGCAGTTATTATACTCTGTCTTTACAGAGTTTCTTTTCTTTAACGTGCACCTCAAAAAGGTGTGTTTGGTTCAGACATTGCTCTATTTAGAGAATATGTAGAAACACTAGCTACAATACATGTAATGTTTCCCAACTTTACACTCTTAGCTATTAAAATGCACACTTGTTAGAAAGCTTTGCAAACTTTTTGTAAACTCACTTTTTCAAATTTACTTTCTCATATGTGTTTCTCATTCTCATTATGCAGAGATGTTATCTGTAAAATGTGTTTTTAGATCTCAGTGAAAGTGGCCTGTTCAGGGTTGGGAGGAGAGTGAAATGCTGTCAGGAGTTGAGGAAAAGTTTTGATCAATGAGACATTCTGGAGATACTCCTACTCTGGCCTCTTTATTAAAATGTAAATTGCCTGGTGATTGCCTGGCTGATTCCACGGAGCCACACAGGACAAAACTGCAGAAGGCGTTCAGGGGTGTGTGAAGTTGGGTGATGAGTTTAAATCTTGGGTAGGGAACATGCTGCACAAAGACGGAGAACTGAGTCAGGCTCTGAGGATGATCCCAAGCAGTCTTCCAAGCAGAAGATTATGAAGTCCCCTGTTATCTGTTGTTCTTCCTGTCCCGTGTCCATGTGGCTACTGAGTCATTTAAATGTCTTGACAACAGTGTAAAAGCCGGCTATTCGGCCCAACTTCCGGTTTCCAAATAGCCGGTAAAGGACGTGCGTGTTCTAGTCTTTCCAGCGTCTCAAAGGAATTTTGGTTAAATAAGACACATGGACTCCATGAATTAAAAAAGGTTCAATGTGCAATAAGGTTATGTTTACACTTAAATAGTTACAACATGGATGTAATCAGAATTTTAAACCATTTGTACCCAGCATAAATGTAAAATGTTACCTGAGAGAGAGAGAGAGAGAGAAAGAAAGAGAGAGAGAGAGAGAGAGAGAGAGATAGGCAGAGAGCCTCTCTCAAGACCAGCTCAGCATCCCCAGCAAAGAGACAGAAGAACAGTTACAATCTTGTTTTGTCATTTCCCCCGACCATGTGACTAGCAGGTGTGAGATATTCAAACTGACCAATCAGACCATCACAATTTCCCGCATTGTCCCAAATCTCTGGCCTACAGGCCTATATCCCTCTTAGCACTGCTGTGCTGGAAATGTCTGAGAGAAAAGCAAATGTCTTTGTTGGTTGGAAATAATCTTGGATTATTTCCAACCTTACAAAATGTCTTGACAACAGTGTATGGACCCTCCATCTTTCATTTACATTTACATTTATATTTATTCATTTAGCAGACGCTTTTATCCAAAGCGACTTACAAATGAGAAACAATAGAAGCAATTAAACTAGCAGTAGACCAACAGTAGGTAAGTGTTATAACCCTTCACAGTACAATCCAACGTACAGTATTTTTTTTTTTTTTTTTTTTTTAGAATAGAGAAGAGAGTGTTAGTATTACTGGATTAAGTGCTGCCGAAAAAGATACGTCTTCAGCAATTTCTTAAAAATGGGTACGGACTCAGCGGCTCTGGCTGAGTTAGGCAGATCATTCCACCAGTAGGGAACAGCCATGGTAAAGGTCCGAGAAAGAGATTTTGTGCCTCTTTGAGATGGCACCACAAGACGGCGCTCGCTTGCAGAGCGCAAGTTTCTGGATGGCACATAAGTCTGAAGTAATGAGTTCAGGTATGAGGGAGCAGTGCCAGTGGTTGTTCTGTAGGCAAATGTCAGTGACTTGAATTTGATGCGAGCGGCAATCGGCAACCAGTGCAATTTTGTTAGGAGAGGAGTGACGTGTGCTCTCTTCGGCTCGTTGAAGACCACTCTAGCTGCAGCATTCTGGATCAGTTGCAGAGGTTTGACAGTGCAAGCTGGGAGACCAGCCAGGAGAGCATTACAATAGTCCAGTCTGGATAGAACAAGCGCCTGAACAAGCAGTTGTGTAGCATGCTCTGATAGGAAGGGCCTGATCCTTCTGATGTTGTACAAGGCAAATCTGCATGACCGGGCAGTGCTAGCAATGTGATCTGTGAAATTCAATTGGTCGTCAATTACAACTCCAAGGTTCCTGGCTGATCTTGATGGAGTTATGGATGACGAGCCTAGCTGAATGGTTAAGTTGTGATTGAGTGCTGGGTTAGCCGGGATTACGAGTAGCTCTGTCTTCGCAAGGTTTAGTTGAAGGTGGTGGTCCTTCATCCAGCCAGAAATGTCTGCCAGGCAGGCTGAGATGCGAGCGGCTACCGTCGGATCATCAGGCTGGAATGAGAGGTAGAGTTGTGTGTCATCAGCGTAGCAGTGGTAGGAAAAGCCATGTTTCTGAATCACAGATCCTAGTGATGTCATGTAGATGGAGAAGAGAAGTGGTCCAAGCACTGAGCCCTGGGGCACACCAGTAGCTAGATGTTGGGTCTTAGACGCCTCACCCCTCCATGACACCCTAAAGGACCTACCCGAGAGATAAGACTTGAACCACTGGAGTGCAGTTCCCGAGATTCCCTTCATCTTTAGGATTGACAGGAGGATCTGGTGGTTAACTGTGTCAAAGGCAGCAGACAGATCCAGCAGGATGAGAACTGAGGACTTGGAAGCAGCTCTTGCCAATCTCAGAGCTTCAATTACTGAGAGCAGAGCAGTCTCAGTCGAGTGACCGCTTTTGAAGCCAGACTGATTGCTGTCCAAGAGGTTGTTGTCCTTTCAGTACGTTCTTCAGGGCACATTACATCGTAACTTTAGGACAGAGGTTTCTAGAATAACATGCACAAGTCTTTAGGGTCCTATACAACACAGCGACCAGTCTGATGTAGCTGTCAATCATAAAAGAAGATGATTATAGCCTATATTTAGTGAGGTGATTGATGCTTTGGATAACTTCATTGATGCTCACTTGAAGTAGATGCGTGTCTATCCCCTTCCCTCTGCATCATCAACAATTGATTGCTTACAGAAGATTTTCAGCAGCCATGGTCTACTGCAAATTATAGTATCTGACAATGTAGCCTATTTCGTGAGTTTGGAGTTCAAGGACTTCATGAACAAAAATGCCATACAACATGTCCAGTGTGCTCCTACTAATGCCTCAAAAAGGCAGGAGATGGAAGTCCTCATGGGCAGGTTTACTATTCAGCTCCGTCACAACAGCATAAATAGATATCAGACGTGTGTAGAAGGCTCAGGTCTGGGGACCTTCTGAGGTAAAATCTGCAGACAAACCACAGTAGACATGGGAGTAGAAGTCTTGTGGAGCTCACCGGAAGACATTAGGGCTGGTAAGGGGCACCAGAAGACATTGGGGCTATTGAGGGTCACTAGAAAGCCCTCATTCAATACTGTTCACTCAAGTCAGCACAGCTTCTGGTCAGTTAGCACACAATTCCCCACATGGAAACACTAAGAGTCAAAATTGATCAATCAGAACCTTCAATAGATAGATAAAAGGGCCAGAGTCAGTTCATTGGGTTTTGGAACAATGGATCCAGAAAGTCATGAAGGAAGAGGATGAGGACACTGGAGTGGAGGAAGAGGTGAAGGAAGAGGATGAGGAAGGTGAAGGGGTCCTCATAGGTGAGACGTTTTGGATTTGTGTTTACTGTTTTGAGAATACAAGGCATAGTTTCAAGAAATGTGTTTAAGCAATAAAAATTTTATTTCTAAGTGATACATTTGTGTAAGTGTTTTCACACCTAAGCATTGGGTGTAGGTAATTTAATAAGGCATTTAAATAGCAGTGTTTTCTAAATGAAACAAGAGCTGTTAGTTTAGAGTATAAAGAGTGTAAAATGTAAAGCATGTATAGAGTGTAAAGCATATAATGTGCTTGCAGTTTTGCAGACTTGGTCTGAAGATTAGGAATATGAGTGAATGGTTTCTCTAAATGGGCCTCAAGTACCACTTTTAGTGTGTAGGCATTTTAAAAAAAACTGTAAAACTTGTCATCTTCAATCAATTAGTGACTTTCTCGTCATGTTCTTATTGTAGTTTGTCCAGTCAAGTTTACAAAATGTCAAATTTACAGTGGACTATAACATTCTGCTTTTGGGTTTATGGTAACCCTGTAGTTTGGTCAGTAGATGAACAATTAGCCGCTGCAAAAATGTCAGTTAGATGGATACACCTCAATGCTGCCTAAGACGTGGAGATACTTATCACTGAACGGCACCTCATGCCTGCTGGTAAGGTAAGGTTGTTGACCTTGTAAGCAGGTGATAACTTCCACCACCCATTGAGACAACCTCTGATTTGAAAGAGGCTGATGGTATTTTTGGCCTCCAATAGTGGAAGAGTTGGTCTGACTGTTGTATTTCTCTTACCCCTTTTCCACCAGCAAGAACCAGGTGCTGGTTCAGAGCTAGAGCTAGAGCCGGTTCGGAGTTGGTTCTACTGACGGTTCTTCTAAGAACCGGTTTGCCTTTCCACAGGCTAGAGAGCCAAAACAGAGCCAGATCTTACGTCACTGTGTATACATCTCATGTTGCCCAGCAACGCTAGCGCGGCAGCGCCAAACAAAAACACACCAGGCTTGTTCGAGATGGTTCGGCTTCTCGCAGACCGATCGCCGCGTGACATTAAAGCACTGCGAAAGCGATCAAAAGCACAAGGAGTCGTATGCTCTCCAAACACTCCCGGAGCTCTGATCGGTCCGCGCCGCTCCGATGCATCTCGAACAAGCCATCAACAATAACGGACGTTGCAATACTATGGATCCTCATGGGATTGCAAAAATACATCGGAATCCAACGCGTTCGTGCAGCTCGCCGTAACTTACATAGACGGATATTATAATCGAGCTGCTATTAGCTCGACTAGCTGCTATTTAAAAATGGCGGTCACAAGTTTCTATTCGTCTTGTTGGTCACGGTAACCCCGCCCCCAGCCCCTGACGCAAGCGGTTCTTACTTGGCTCCGTTCTAGACCCTGCAATGATTTGGTGCTACTTAAGAACCAGTTTTACTGGTTCGGAGCTGGTGCTTTGGCGGTGGAAAAACAAAGAACCGATTTGAAACTAGGCTCTGGCTCCGAACCAGCACCAGCTCTGCCTTGGTGGAAAAGGGGTATCTGTGGCTTTCAGATCGCCAAAAGGGCTAGCACTGGGCATAGTCATTCAATGTGAATGCTGTATTGTGTCTGACATAGGAGGATTAAGTGCTACCAACTCAATTAATTGGTTTCTAAACAATGCTGTGTAAGCATTTACACAGTAAATTACATTTCTGGAGAAGTGAGTTGTTGGGCCACAAGATAACCATTGTTTCATCCACACTCCAGAGCATTCGTGATGTATTGATTGACAATACATGGAGCTCACCAACACGCTTAGCTGACGTTATGGCTTTGAGGCATGCTGTCTTCATTTAAAGCCACTTTAGGTTACAATGCTACATAGTCTGATTGTAAGATCACTTACACAGCACACTTTTGAGTAGCCTTACTCTAACTGTCTGAGTGGGCGCAATGGCCGAGCGATGCTCTGGGATCTTCCCTCCTACTTCTTCCCAGTCTACACAATGAGTGAAAAGCTTCCACCTACAAGCATTGATATTCCTGGTGGAGGGTGCTCTAGAACTCAGGATTGTATTCTAGATCAAAAGTCCTCAGTAGTTATGTCCTACTCCTCTGAGGCCGGACACGGAGCTGCAGTTGATGTGGGTTTGGGTGCCAAATCTGTCCCTGTAGCTCAAGGAGAAGGTCCTGTCTCCTGGAAGGCTCCAAGATTACCCATTGAGAATTAAATAACATTGGTAACCATGATCTTCTGAGCTAATTTGGTGCAACTAGGAGCATCCCATCCACTGGTGCACTTGAAGCATCCAGTGGGACAATGTTTGTCTTTCAGTCCGCATTATGTGAAAGACGGAATCCGAGGTATTCTGAATGAAAGTTTTCTTTTTAACCTTTTTTTTAAGATTGAAGGGACAGTTTGCTGGCTATCACAGGGTTAAATAGGGGAACGTCCAAAATCGCATTATCTCTTGAGTAGGTATTTATTTTGAATAAGTAATTATTTTATGACCGCTAAAACACTCTATATGGTATGAGTGTGTGTATGAATGTAATCAGGACATACTACATTCGCCATGTTGTCATTATCATGTGACCATTATCATGTGACCTACCAGCATCAGCTGTGTTGCTTCACCTCCATTCACAAATCCAAATGGGATAGAAAAGTGTCCATCGTATCATACGATTCGTATGCACACTTCAGAATCTCGCCGGAAATAGTCGGTCATCTGGTAGGTTTTGCCTTCTCTTTTATGAGTACTGTGAATTCACACATACTACTTTTGTCGCATACTGTTTTTTGCCTGCTACATAATAGGGAAGTATGTGATATCACATCCAAGAGATAACATCCATTGTGAATCACTGCCTCTGATGGTCGGTAACGAAATAGAACCAAAATTAAAAAGAGAAGTGTGATCTCTACAGTTTAAATGTTTTTTGTTTTGTTTACTAACCTAAAGAAAGATCACTGCTATTTCTATTGCTGCTACAAGGTTATAGAGTACTGTACTATGGCATTTTGTGTCAATTATCAAGTTAAAAACTTTTAAAGCATAGTGATTATGAATTTGTTTTGATTGTATGGTTTTATATAATTGGTAAATTGTCAATATTAAAATGTTAAAGTTTGTTCTTATTGTACAGCATGGTCTACATTGAGGTTTTTAAAGTGCTTTATAAATAAAACTGAAAACCAACCTAGTTTGGCATCACGAACAGGATTCAAACCAAATTTTTCGCTACACTAGAACAAGGATATTATAACTTTTGTGAATATCAAAAATGTCCTTTTAACTGTGTGTGCCGATTAAAATGTTTAATTATGAGCTACCTCTAAACACACCCTAGAAACCTTTATTTTTTAAGAGTGTATCTATCTGGTTAGGTCTCTATTATGTGGTACTGGCTAATCAATTTTTTGGCCTAGTTTCACAAACAGAGCTTATATTAAGCCAGGATTAGGCCTTAGTGCAATTAGGACATTTAAGTAGCTTTTATAAACATACCTCAAAATATGTCAGTGCTATTGTTTTGTCTCAAGATGCACACCATGTTTTTTTCTCTCTAAAATATGTCAGTGCAAATAGCTTTTTAGATAAACCGGCTCAAACATGCATTTTAATCTGGGACTAGGCTTAAACCTCGTCTGTGAAACTGGGAGTTAGACTCATATGTAACAAATGAAATTAATGTGGGGCTGATTTATGGTTAAAAGTTACGCAAGTCTGATCATATTTTTTTCTCAAGACAATGGTGATTTGCTTTGCAAAATGCATTAAAATAGGCTGTTTAATGGCACATTATATTAGAACAAAAAGCCCATTTCAATCCAATACTATAACAACACGAATTATACATTTTAAAGCGTGGACGAGGCCTACATACCATATGTGGTGCCCTATGGCATGATTTTTTTTTAATGTTAAGTCATGTTTGACATACCTGCATATGTATAAATTATATGGAAAAATACATCTTTAGCACAAAAACACCTTTCCACTACATATGGATTGGTCTAATGGACACTTTAAAATTTACTAGGTACAGGTGTGGTTTATCCCCACAGAAAATAATTAATTTCAAATTTACAGGAATAAAATGTCATTGCCAGCATGCATTTTGCATGGATTCATTCTGACCCATGCAAAGAGCTTTCCTTTAGAAGGCCAGTGGGTGGCGCTACAGACTGTTCTCAGAACAGCAATTCACATCACTAAACCAAATACAATGCAGTAAATGGAGCTTCCTGGCATTTATTTGAAATTCTTTTAACAGGACTGTACAATTTATACCCAAAGTACATTATACAGCGGTTTGAAAAAGAGCAACATCAAAGCAGCAAAATCAAAAAACACACCAGGAAACCAAATTTACAAGAAAAAAAAGGGCAAAATGTTAAACCTCTGTACAGGATGAATCTGCTGAAAGTTAATATCTGAAATTAAGGTCCTGTACAACAAATATACATGAATTCTCCGGAGGGGATTCTTTTATTTTGTCCTGCATAGGATTCTGTACATTGCCATTCATCTACATTTGGTTATTTTGTGCATTTAACATTAGTTTGCTGCCTGGGCCTAGTGTGCCAGTAGCCTCTCTGTATGCTAGAATTACATTCTCATAGCTAGTTGAACAAAGCAAGGAAAGCTAACACTGTTGTCTGTACCACATAACATTACTACAGAGTGAAAAATGAAACCTTTGCACGCCAGTTACAGTAACTCTGAATGTATGCTCTTCAAAGAAATCCTTATTTTCCTGAAACCCAGCCGAGACCATGGGAATTGATAGTGGTTTGCCAGGATTCTCCTCTTTGAACTTGGAGGCAACCGTGTGAAAAACCAAATGACAACAGTCACATTTCAAAGTACTTAACAGTTGCTGTGCCCTATTGAGTCCTTACAAGGCATTATTTTTCTTCAATGACTTTATTGTGACATTCTCTAGATGTCTAAATATTCATGCTTTATTTTTCTTCATTTGCTTCCGAAACACTTTTCTCAGTAAACCCGAATCTCGCTGCTGCACAAGCACACGAATTCATCACCACCTTCCTCAAGCTGAGGAAGCCGGCTTCTTCTCCTTGTGGCTGCCTGGAAATGTTCCCACCCTGCTCTTGGGTCGGGAGATCAGACGCTGGCCAGTCGGGCTGTCAGTCAGAGCGCTCAGTGCAAGTTGTCAATAGGAGGCTGAGTTTGGTGGCAGGGTTCCTGACGAGCTGGCCCGTCTTATGTGAGGCAGCAGGTATGAGTCGCTGCCCAGCTGGTGCACATCGAACCGGTCCTCTTTCCTGTAGGCTAGACACCGGCGGATGAAGGCCTGCAGAAAACAGTAACATGACATTTATTACATACAAGCAAAAACTCAAGGACACAATGACTTTTTTTTTTTTAAATGTTTTATTTGTTTTTTGTACCAAATAATGTGAAAATATGCTCTGATTAATATGAAAATGTTATATTTTCACAACAGCAATTAATGGTTTCTCAAACAGACTAGTATGTCACATAGTTCAGCAATGTATGACGTCTTTTAACAGTGAAAACTCTAGCGGTTTATTTGTTTTTATTTATTTAGTTCCTACACGTTTTCCATTCATTTTTTTCTTTTAAAAAAACTCTTATTAGATGTTAACATGGTCTGAAAAAAAAAATCTTTTTTGCTTTAAAACGGTTTACACAGTTGTCGAGGTTGGTATGTTACAGAGCCGTTAAGAGAGACGGCTCCGGGCTGCGTTTCACAAAAGCATCGTAAGCCTAATTGATCGTAGAAACCATTGGTGGCAATTGCAACTTAGGCTATGTTTACACGGAAACGATCTGAAGAGAAAACGCAAAAGTGGCGTTGCGTTATCACTTTTTATACTGCGTTTAGACGAGCGTTATGAGGGGGAATCTGCGTGCATATGGTGACGCAAAAGTGTGTGAAATTGAATGTAGTGTGCACTCCAGGCGGCTAGGTAGCAATGTGAAGCACTTCCACACAACAACACCAAGTCCGCGCGCCTGCGTACAACCTTCCTTCTACTTCTCTCCCTAGTAGCGCAAAATCAAAACACAACATGGCGAAGCGAACAGCAAAAGCTGACAATTTTGTCTGGACAGACGAGGAGGTGGAGTTAATGCTACAAACAACCTTAAATTACAAAGCCACAACAGGGCGTGGACTGGGAGTCCTGCCAGGCAAAATATACAGACATATGGACCGAATGTGGAAATAATCCGACATGTTTGTTATTTTCCTGTACTGGCGCATGCCTGTGACGTAAATGCGTACGTGACAAGAGCCACCGTGAGCAGATCGGTGCCTTCACTGTCTAGCAGACTTTTGTGTTTTTACCCTTTAGACGGGAACGTGACGGTGGAGCGTTTTTAAGATTTCCACTCTGGAGGGTGGTTTCACTTTTTTGCGTTTTTAAGCCCCAAAAAAAACAGTCGCCGTCTAAACGAAAGGCACATCTGATAAAATATTTCTACGTTTTCACCTGCGAGCGTTCTCGTGTAAACAGGGCCTTAGGCTTACGATGCATTTGCGAAGCGCAGCCCTGGTCTGTTATTGTCGTGTTCCGGTAGCGTAATGTGGGCAGGCATGTCTTCGTTTTCAAAAGTCTCCGTTTTGGTGCGTTTACACTGAAACACAACCCCAGAGTTTCCAAACTAAAACAGGGTCTGCAGCGTTTTCGTAAGTATCGCATTCAAAGTTAAAAAACGGCGGAGTAGTGTGGACGCCAGGCATAACCGTAGCAAGTTATGCGTTTTAAAACAAAAATGCACTAATGTAAACAGGGCCTAAATTTCAACTGTTAACATGTTATATTCTAACCATGTGTGCTATAATGTTGGCAAATAATTTGTCAGAATACTGTGGCTAGGTATGTGTGCTTCCTTATTTGTTGCTGTTTTGAGTGACATGGAGGCACACACACGTTCATTTAGAGAAGTCCAAAAGAGACTTGCTTACGGTAAAAGTATTTTGTAATGAAAATATGTGCCTTGAATTCATTCAGCGGTGTAAAATGATCACTAAACAGTTGGCTGCACTGGCTGACTGCTCCCTTGGCTTGTATGATACATTTATTTTTAGAAATTATATTTTAGAAATCAGAATTGGGGCAATATTCTGGAAACATACACAGATGAGCCAAAACATTATGATCAGTCACAGGTGAGGCAAATATCATTGATCATCTCCTAAGAAGGCCACATGTTAAGGCCTGGGTAGATTAGATTAGCAAACATCAGTTCTCGTTCTCGTTGGATGCAGGAGAAATGGGCAGGAATAAAGATCAGAGTGACTCTGACATGGGCCAGATTGTTATGGCAAGGCGACTGGGTCAGAGAGTCTCTGAAACGACAAGGCTTTTGAGTTGCTCCAGGTCAGCAGTGGTGAGGATTTACCAACAGTGTCCGAGAAGGGACAAACCACAAACCGGCGACAGGGTTTTGGACGCCCAAGGCTCAACTATGCATGAAGGCAACGAAGACCATCACGTCTGGTCCAAACCGACTGAAGGTCTACTGTGGCATAAGTCTTAATGATGGTTAAATGGGAGGAATGTGTCACAACACGCGCCGCGTTTGAGGCCGTGTAGCTGCAGACCGGTCAGAGAGCCTATGATGACCCCTGTCCACCGTCAAATCACCTACATATGGGCCCACGAGCATCGGTACTGGACTTGGACTCATCAGACCAGGTTACCTTCTTCCACTGCTCTGTGTACATGTGTGCCATTTACCTGGGGAAGAGATGCACCAGGATGCAGTGTGGGACAATGACAAACCAGTGGAGGGAGTGTGATGCTCTGGGCAATGTTCTGCTGGGTCCTGGGTCCGGCCATTCATGTGGACACATGCCACCTACCTAAAGATTGTAGCAAACTATGTACACCTCTTCCCAATTGCCTGGTGGAAGTGGCCCTTTCCACAGGATAATGTACTCGCATTGCACACATTGTTCAGGAATGATTTGAGGAACATGATGAAGAGTTCAAGGTGTTGACCCGGCCTCCAAATTCCCGAAATTTCAATCTGAGCATCTGTAGGATGTGCTGAAACAACAAGTGCAATCCACTGCAGTTCCACCTGGCAACATACAGGACTTGAAGGATCTGCTGCTAATGTCTTGGTGCCAGATATCACAGGACACCTTCAGAGGGGTTTTGGGACCAACAGCACATTAGGCAGGTGGTCATAATGTTTTGGCTCATCATCAGTGTATATATTCCATAGCAGCGATCTCGTTCAATTTCATTGGAGAAATGGTGAATTCTGGCTGAATGGGTGACAGTGGACTTGCCTTCATCCTGTCACCCACAGTCAGAGACACAATGCTGAGAAACGTATTTTATGCAAGAGAAGAACGACTTTCGGGAGCGACATCCAATGTGTCAGTGGAGCTCAAACTCTTGAATGCAGATAAGACAGAACAAAGAATTTAAGAGCAATTTCACAGTTCTATATGATTTATCTGAAACCAAACACATGGATATAATATAAATATAATTTTGGCAGTCTCAGTGAGTTTGATTTATACATTGATCATGATCATTCTTGTTGATTATAATGGCGCTTTTCCACTGCATGGTACGCACGGTACGGTTCGGCTCGCTTCACTTTTCCACTGCTTGGAAGTTTTTCGGCAGTACGAGTTTAAATAGTATTTTGATAGAGGATTAATGTTTTAAAGAACTAGCACTGATGTAGTTTATATAACAACACTCTCCAAAAGCAGAATATTACTTTTTTAGAAAACTAATTCCAAGTCAAATCTTAGACTTACCATCAATATAACTCATTTGTGATCACATTTTAAAAGATACATGTGCAGTCTACCAAAAAATATTAGAGCAAAAACACTTGGAACGGCCATTATAGACCCTGTAGTGACAAAGCCCCTGGTGGGGCTGGTGAACGGGGCTTTACTAATCTAGCACTACTGCATGTGGATAATTGACAACAGGGTTCCCACACCTCTTCACACCTTAACTTCAAATTCAAGGACCTTTCAAGGACTTTCTAGGTCCAATACCCTAAAATTCAAGGACTTCATGTGGAGACACATTTCAAGTGAGAGCAAGGTTACATCGTGTTATCTTGTAAGATACATTGTTGAACGTTGCCATGCGCACAAAACTGTAACAAAGTACCTCGAGCGGGAAACACGACGTAAAACGTAAATGCGCGTAACTAACGCAAGCTAGTATGCATAGGCCACGAAGTGTTGGCGAAATAACACAGAGGACCGGAGGGAATATTATGGAATTTCTTCTAGAAAACTTATTGCACGAAGTAAATTCAAGCACTTTCAAGGACCTGTATCTATGTGTGTTTCTTTTCAAAGACTTTTCAGGGCCTTGACACTTTTTTTTTTAGATTCACAAACTTTCAAGGATTTCAAGGACACGTGGGAACCCTGTGACAAGTAGCAAGAGACATGGAAATGTCATCAATATTTTAGATGCTGTAAGTACTTACCATTTCTCACCATTTTTTTAAGTCAAATTATTAAAAGCACTAATATTCAATATAGTCACTCAATTAATGTCAGCTTATAACAACTATAAGCATAATACATTTAGAAAGGAATAAGCAAAAATGGTTTAAAATAGTTCTAGATCAGTGGTTCTCAAACAGGTGGCCTCAAATAAGATAATACAAACAATAAAATAGGCTAAAAAATAAATAAATGTTTCTTATTTGTTTTAATCCCCTTGAAGAACATTTACAGTATACAAGATCTTCAACTTTTAAAAGAGTGATTAATAAAATCTCATAACACCATGGGCATTTAAAAAAAGGATATACAAATTGTGTGTAAAAACTATTTTAAAAATCCTTCTCACAAAAGGCTGGAAAAGGAAATTCATTGGTTAAAAAGTCGCACTACAGAAACTGCTGTGATACGTCATGTCAAAGACCCATAAACCTTCAATCATTATTACTGATTATCATATTACTGATTACCTTGGCTTCGTTGCTGGCAACAGGTTTGGAAGGGAACTGAACCTCTGTGGCTTTCAGGATGGTGTTCTCCTGCAGGATGTCCTGCTGGGACTGGTTATGGCCAAATGGCTAGAAAAACAAATCAGGTTTGCATGGTTATGCTAGCTTGTAATAGCAAGACCTAGTTCTACAGATGGAAAATGACAGGTATTCCCCCTATTACTCTGTAACTTGTAAATGGTACTGGTAATATTCCCATTTATTTCCCGAGAATTGCTCCTCACCTTTCTTCCATAGAGGCACTGGAAAAATATGACCCCGACCGACCAGACGTCCACCTTATTGGAGATCTTTGGAGGCTCTTTACCCACCACAAAACACTCAGGGGGGAGGTACCTTACAGCCACAACAAGACACAGCTGAGCTACAGACTTTAAAAAAGGCAAAAGCCAAACGATGAGTGTATTTGCGAGCGTTACCAGTAAGTGCCTGCCCCTTGTGACGTCAGGTCCATCCCATCGACTCCGTAGTTGTCGTCGTCCATGATTTTAGACAGTCCGAAATCTGTGATCTTTATCTCTCCACATGCAGTTCCATCTACCAGTAAAATATTCCCTGTACATGACCACACACAAATAAAAACACAAGAACATAGATTCCTTAAACGGGATTATCTTTGTTATACCCTTCACATATGCACGATAAGGGTGGGTGAATATTTTCTTCTACTTGTTCTTTTAAACTTTCTATTTAGCAAATAATCCTGAAAAAAAAAAAGTATCATGATTTCCACAAAAACATTAAATCGTACAAAGGTTTTCAACATCGATAAGAAATGTTTCTTGAGCATCAAATTAGCCATTAGAATGATTTCTGACAGGTCATGTGACATACAGGCAGAAAGTCAAGCATGTTGGAGAGCTGTGAAAAGAGAGAGACGGAGAATGCGTGTTCACCAGGTTTGAGGTCATAGTGAATTATGGGTGGCTTGATCTCGTTCAGGTATCGTAAAGCATTAACGATCTGCATGACGATAGAGCGAGCCTCTTTCTCAGACATCAGCTTGTGCTGTTTCAAGTAGAAATCCAGGTCGTTTCCTTCACAGTATTCCAAAACCGTACAAAACCTGCAGAAAAAAACACAGACACACAACCTAATGTAACTCGCTGATGATGTGTTTTGATAGTTGATTGGTGAAATTTGCATGGCTGGAACTCACGTGTCTGTGTCCAGTGAAAAGTAATCATACAGTTTAACTATTCTGGGATGATCCAACTGTTTATGTATTCGGTATTCCCGACAGGCGTGTCTGCGGAGAAGAGAGGCACGGGTTACCATGGGCAACAGAGGTGAGACCCAGGCGACCAGCGTCATGAGAGACAGACGGACTAAATTTCCAGACATTTCAAGTTCTGCACAGAATACCAATTGGCATGGAAATACACCCTTGCATAATGTCCCCACGCCACAATATGAGCCTGCCACATATCAATCGCACATACAAAATAAGAGAGAATTGGCTCTAAAAATAAAGGAATATTTTGGGTTAAATGCAGCTTAAATATGCCATATTTTAATGAAAATTAGGCTGTGAGGGATAGACGTACTGTCCGTTAAATGTCGTTTCACAATAGATGTTTTCTGGATTGTTTTGTCTATTGAGAATGTTTTGGAAAGATACATTTCTAATGTTGTGTTGGCTGAACATACTGAAAAGGTTGTACATGTATTTTTCTGTCCATGTCAACCCTGTCTATAAAGTTAAAGTGCATAATTCACAATCTGAAATCTACTTTGTGCCTTGCGGTGATGCACAGCATGCCACTGATGTATTTAACACGAACAGCATCAAAGAGGAGGAACGTACTTGTGGTAATTTTCTTTCTTCTCCTCTCTCCAGTTTTTGTTGAGCTGATGAATCTTCACAGCAGCGTACCGTTGCTCAATTAAGTCAAACGCCTGAAGAGCAGAATGATGAATTCAAATGATCCGTTTCTTTCTCAAAGGTCAGCATGAATCAGGCTCTGTTATAAATGAGGGGTAAAGATACCTTGTAGACCTCACTGAAACCACCCCGACCGAGCAGATGTAACAGCAGATAGCGTTCATTCAGGGTGGGATGGTCCTTGAATCTGAGAAAGGTTTTTAAAAAAACAAAAACAAAGAGAAACAGGAGAAAAAGGGAGGGTTGGTGGAAAATAATCATGGAAAACTAATTTATGTTTATGGTAAAATCACGTTTACAGTCTGTGTAGAGAGAACAATGTCGTCTTAGCGGTCTCTAATTTAATAACTAATGATCGTTGCGATGGAAGTGAATTAATCAAAACTAACTTTAGCTGGAAAATTTCTTTATTCAAGAACCGCTATAAAGCCAAAACAATCTGTCACCTTAAATTATCCGTTTATTACTGTAAAGCAGCTTTGAAACAATCTACATTGTTAAAAGCACTATATAAATGAAGATGACTTGACAACAAATAAACCAAAAAATAAATGGACAACATTTTAGAAAATGCTACTAAAGTGTTGGATGGAAAATGGCCTCTTTACAGGCCGTGAACTCATGAAACTGCTGTTAATACGAGGAGTCAATGTCCACTTCAAAAGACACAAAATGGAAGGAAAAACAAGATCAGAGGCTGATGTCATCAGTGTCGGTACATACTGTGAGCTGTCCTCATTGTTTATTCTTTTCAACTCTCGGATGTGAAGATTTCGCACCCTCTCCAACCTCTCCAGCTCTGCCTGAATCTCTGCCTCCTCCTACAAACACAAAAAAAGTCGTGTGTCATTTTGCTTCCATAAAAGGTTCTGTATGGCTGTCAACTGTTTCTTGAGCAGAAAATCAACATGTTAGAATGATGAAGACATTATGCTGAAAAATTCAGCTTTGATCACAGGAATAATTTACATTTTAAATATATATCCAAATAGAAAACAGTTCTTTTAAACAGTAATAACATTTCACCATATAAATGCAGCCCTGGTGCGCATTAGAGACTTCTTTCAAAAACATTAACAATCTTACCAACCCCAGATCTCAAGTAAATTAATCAATTCTGGCACCTTCATAATTACACATTAAAAGATGTCTTTATTTTACACTGCAGAAACAAAGACAGACAGCATCTTTTCTTTTTCAAAATGTTTTAACTAGTGCCGTCAATCGAATACTAAAATGAATGAATCTTAAATTTTGGGGTAAATACTTGCGATTAATCGCACATAGGGTTGGGTATCGGTTGGGTTTTATCCGATACCAGTACCTACTCTGTATTTTTTAAACGGTTCTTGAACCGGTACTTAAGAAAACGAAACCGCACACACTTTGTCAAAAAATAATACCCTTTTATTTACAGGGCCAAACTGGACACAATATTAACTTAAATATTTAAATATTTTCTGATTTCTGATTAAATGAAAAATTGTGCCGTTTAATAGGCTATTGATGTAAAACACTTAAGTTAAAAGATCAACATTTTGTCTTCACATATTATGACTTTTACTTTAAGCAGAGAAATATCTGACACTGAGCAGAAATATTGAACATATAAAGAAGTGTTGGAACTTTGTTAAAACATTTTGCACACGTTGTCACACTCTGTTGAATGGCAACGGTGTTTGCTAGCCTACTTGATATGCAAGATTTGCAGTTGGCATTAAAATAGGCCTACTAGACTGACCCGAAGAGGTACGGCTGCTGTTATCATCGTCTGTGATGTCGCGACCCGATCACACTAAATGTGTCTCTAACACGCAGTGTGTTCATCGTGTAATTTATACGCGAAAAGTTTTTACGTGCATAGGATACACATGGGTTGGTTAGGGTAGGTTTAGTAGTGGTGTGGGGTGTGTGTGTGTTACACGTTTGGGTAGAATTAGTGGTGTGGGATGCGTGTGTGTTACACGCAATGAAGTGGGTAGGCTAAAAAACTGCGTATCATATACACGCAAAAATAGAGACACTGGCAGCTGCTGAACTTGAACTTTCGTCAAGCGTGTCAGAGGTTCTGGGTTCTAATCCGCACTGTTTTTTTTCCTCATCAAAACCGATTATGCTCATCAGTGGTTGTATAGTAAGCAGGGACACGTTTGTGTGCATTATATTTTGTGATTTCACCGGAACAAATATAGAGTTTTCGCAATCGGCGCGCGTCCGAGTGAAGACAGTGCATGCGGTGTGCGCGAGGTGAAAACACATCTGCGTGAAAACACTCTTATTTAACAAACGAACGAAACGAATGCTCTGCTGGTTAACTGGACATGTTTTATTTATATGTATTGGAGGATTCGTGCCGCGAGACGTTTTACAGGGGGCGGTAAAAAAAAAAGTCAGGCATCGAAATCAGGCACTGAAATTTTCGTTCTTATTCGGTCTGGTTACTACCGTTTATGTCGGAACCGGTTCCCTATTGGCACCGAGTTTCGGTACCCAACCCTAATCGCACATAACATTAAAGTTTTTATATATTATTTATAATATCACATTTAATCTCCAAATTAGTGTAGAAAATATTTGATCTATTCAATATCTGGATATTTCCTACCTATTAAAGTTATCAAACACTTCATAGTCTTCCCTGGATAATTTATAAATGAAATGTAGATGAATCCTTAGTAAAACTATAAAAGTTATTCAGTCAAAAGAGCAGTGAGTGATTTTCTTTTTTTCTTGTTCTTTGTTCAACATTGACAGACAGCAGCAGGTTTATTAGGCACATGATTGACATCTGCATGAATAAAAGCGTGCTAAATGCTAGCTAAAGGATGACATAAAAACAGATGCTGCCTCAACAGTGTTAAATTGAAAAATGTAATCGCATGCGTTAACATGTTCATTTTGACAGCCCCAGTGCCTGCTCTGAACTGCAGGATCTGAATCATACAGGAGCCGCTGAGCACGAGCACTGACCTTTTTGAGATGGCCGAGTCTCAGTTTGAAGATCTCCTCCTGCTCGTGGTACTCAGCTAATGTTAGCCTGCAGGAACATCAGAGGAACAGGACTAAAAAAAAAAACACTCCATACATGTACTGGGTTAGGATGCGCTGACTGCCAGATGAGTTTGAAACAATTACATTATTTCTGAAGAAGCTTGTGCGGTCTCGCCACACTGCTCACTTAACAGGCTATTTTTCATATTGTGGAAAGAAATGTCTTTAAACATACATTTGGCTCCTAATAAATCATGTCCTGCCATTTATCAAACTGTAAACAATATTGCAGATTATTTTAAAATAATTTATTAATTAAACTTAATTCAAATTTTAATAATTATCAACAAAACAATTTTCAATAATTGAATCATTTAGATCAAAAGGTTTTTAAGATCTTCAGAAATGTAGACTGATAGTGCATATTCTTTGTACATCTGCTTAAGGATAATTTCCAGAAAATTAAATCCTGTAAAACATGGAAGGCCATTTTATGTGTGTGTGTGTGTGTGTGTGTGTGTGTGTGTGTGTGTGTGTGTGTATATATAACAGAGGTTGTACACTGTGGACATGCATTGCATCACTCACAGCTGTGGAAGGCTGGGTTTGAGGAAGGGGTCGTTGTCCGAACCGTTCACAGCCTTGGTCTTTCGTGGTTTCGGCTCAGAGTTGGTGCTGGGCGACTGTGAGGTGCTGGATGCTGGTGGTTTTCTCTTAGCTAACAATTTCCTCTGTCTTTCGATTTCTTCACGTTGTTGAATGATCCATTCCTGCTGTCTGCATTAAAAAAGGCAATACAAACAGTTAACATAGGCAATAGAACAACTCAAATTCTGTAATCAAGTGAAATCTGTAATGGACTGACAGATCTACAAGAGACCCGAGGCCCGTTCACACCAAGAGCGATAATGTCCTGTTTTTTGTAACAGTTGTGCGGTTTGTGGCTTGAAATGCTCAAGCGCTTTAAAGGATTAGTTCACTTCAGAATTAATTTATTGATAATTTACTCACACCCACGTCATCCAAGATGTCCATGTTTTTCTTTCTTCAGTCGAAAGAAAGTAATGTTTTGAGGAAAACATTTCAGGATTTTTCTACATATAGTGACTTCAATGGGGTCCAACGGTCTGAAGGTCCAAATTGCAGTTTCAAAGGCTCAACACGATCCCAGCTTGAGGAATAAGAGTCTTATCTAGCCAAACCATCGGCCATTTTCAGAATTTTTTTTTAAAATAAATAAATATATAAATATATATATATATATATATACGTTTTAACCACAAACGCTCGTCTTGCACTAGCTGTGAAGCGCCACACATTACACAATCACGTTGATTGATCACGTGTGACGCAGGCACGAGTACCGACCTACTGTTTACAAAGCAAACCTGTTTTGTTTTTTTTACCAGAACCCGAGTGACCTTCCAACGTGATTATGTAATGCGTGGCGCATCGCAGAGCTAGTGCAAGACGAGCATTTGTGGATAAGAAAATATATATATTTTTAGAAAATGTCTGATGTGTGTCTAGATAAGACTCTTATTCCTCGGCTGGGATGAGACTTTGAAGCTGCACGGAAACTGACATTTGGACCTTCAAACCGTTGGACCCCATTGAAGTCCATTATATGGAGAAAAATCCTGGAATGTTTTCCTCAAAAACATTAATTTATTTTCGACTGAAGAAAGAAAGACATGAACATCTTGGATGACGTGGAGGTGAGTAAATTATCAGGAAATTTTAATTCTGAAGTGAACCAATCCTTTAAAGTCAGGTGGATTCTGATTGGCTGTCAATTCTCTGATCGTTCATCAGCTGGAATATTGTTTTTTTTCTCTGTGTTGTTATCTTTAAAGTTTTGGTGTATTCCTATTCCCGATGAAAAAGGCCAATTATAAAAACTTTAGTTGTAGTTTTCGTCCCTGGTGTGAGCAAGCCTTTACTATAGAGATGGGTGAAAACGTGAGTGAAGACGGTTGGGGCACTTTAGCCCAAAATATACTTCTTTTTAAGTTATCAGAGCACAGATCACCTACTAGTCTTAGATTATGAGCTTATGCGGTCACACTTCAGTGAGCGTCTTACTTGACGAGGTTCTGGAAGGCATATCCGTCTGTCCACTGCTCTGTAAACGAGGCTCCGTGTCTCACAGTGGTAAAATGACCCAAACGCAGTCGATCCTGCATGCTCTTCTCCCGACACGCCTGCTTCTCCTGTGTGCTCTGGACAAACACACACACTTTTATAAAGATCTGAACCACTTCTTACTCTTTGTACCTTTTTCAAACTGTTAAACTTTGAAGCTTTTGGTTAAACAATGCCATTACAACCTTGTAGGTTACACAATATCTTTTAGATATTGAGGTAATAAGACATTCAGATTTAAATACACACACATATCAAATAATTGATATGTAATAACAGGCAAGCACTGGGTAATTGTTAAAATGCTACAACACTGATTTCTTAAAGTCCCTGTAAAGTTAAAATTAAGTTTGTGTTCTGAGTTTGTCACTCCACATAAAAATGTGTTATTAGCCACCCCGACAAATTGAATGACAAAAAAAGAAATAAAATAAGCTATCAAAATCTTGAAAAAAAGAGCAGTATTCTCAAACTGCTCTCAAACGCTGGCTGTGCTGAGACCACGGGAAGATGAAGGCCGAGGCGGGAGATAGACGGTTCGGCCCCATTCACCACCAGTAACAGTGGATTATCAGTGAATCATTATTCTTTTTACATGTTGGTTTTACTACATTGCAAGTGACTGAGCATTACAGCCAAACTAATGTCCCTATTTTACAAACACAGCCTTAAAAGGTAACAAAATAAAAAAAAATAATGGCAGACATTTAGGCCAAAGTGGCGAAGATAAAAATTTTTGTCCATATTCTCCTTCGGATGAGACATTAAACCGAGGTCCTGACTCTCTGTGGTCATTAAAAATCCCAATGTAACCCAATGTAACCCCAGCATCCTGGCCAAAAATATGCCCATCTGTCCATCATGGCCTCCTAATCATCCCCATACACTGATTGGCTTCATCACTGTGTCCTCTCCACCAGTAAGCTGGTGTGTGGTGGGCGTTCTGGCGCAATATGGCTGCCGTCGCATCATCCAGGTGGATGCTGCACGTTGGTGGTGGTTGAGGAGATTCCCCCCTTCTATGTAAATCGCTTTGAGGTCTCAGAAAAAGCGCTATATAAATGTAACAAATTATTATTATTCATTAACTATTATTATTATTAATCCCAGTTGTCTCCGACGAAAGTTTATAAAACTATCCCGTGTAAAATGATCACTACAGAGGGTGATCCTCAGCTCTCCGTCAAGGTGGCTCCTCACAGAATTAATCCACCTCTTCTTGATATGATCGTTTTTCTGAGATTTAAATAAGGACACCGATCTGTGTTGTAAGTGATGGCATCCAGGTAATACACATTTCCGTGACGAAGGCATAGCTAAAGCTAGCTAGCAAACTGTAGGCTGTAATAGCACTGAAAGTAACTCGCGATTGAGCGGCGAACTGATGTGCTCTAGTTGTATTGTTTGGGTATTGTAAAAAATCCTGAACACAGCAATGGTGAAAAACTGTTTAACTCCACAATTCAGTACTTCACAGTTCACGGTCTTTGTAATGTGTTTTAGCAATACATTTCTAACATTTATAATGCGTTTAGAATTTTTTTTTTTTTTAGAATTGCCTTTTACAGGGACTTTAAATATCACAAGGATTCTTCACCTTCTCAATCAGAAGTTTCTTGCTCATGGTGATGCACTTGT
Source organism: Phoxinus phoxinus (assembly GCF_949152265.1). NCBI lineage: Eukaryota > Metazoa > Chordata > Actinopteri > Cypriniformes > Leuciscidae > Phoxinus > Phoxinus phoxinus. The sequence goes on along the minus strand of NC_136882.1, from coordinate 7,818,235 downwards.
TTAAACGTTCTTTGTACTTTTCTAAAAGCTTTTGTTGTTCATCAATTTGTCGTCTTAGATCACAGTTTGCCTGTGGAGAAGAGGAAGAGAAAATGCATTTAAAAAAAAAAAAATCAGACTCTACTAGGCTGAACTACTTTAGCAAAAAGAGATTTCTCATAACGTCACAAAAACAATTTGATCCATAATTATTGATGAGATTAATTATTTTGTCTTATGTTACTCCTTCCCATCCCATCCCACATCCCCCCCCCCCCCTCTCTCTCTCTCTCACCCGCAGCAGATCGTCTATCCTGCCCTCCTTCTTCTCCAGGTCCAGGTTCTTATTGCTCTCTATAGTGGCCAGTTTTACCACCGTCAGGTCAGTCTGCAGAGGAACAAAATACAAACAAACAATTCAAGACAACTACACATTTGTATGTTGTTTTATAAATGTGTTTCTTCAACAACAGTAATTCTAAGCTGCAAGGTTCATTTGTATCAGAGTAGATTTCACTTTTTATTTTATTTTATATATATATATATATATATATATATATATATATATATATATATATATATATATATATATATATATATATATATATGAAGATCAGACATAAAACAGTGATGGTAACTTTGTATCACTCATTAGTAATTAATTTTTTCTTTCTTTAAAATGCCTTTTATGTTTAGATTTTATTATTTTATCATCATTGGTGTCTAGGACACACACACACACACACACAAAAAGGCTAAATCAAACATTTCAATATTCATTGAACTATTTTTTTACTAATTTCTATCACAATCAATACTTTTTACACTTAATGAAGCTTTCACCCCTCTTTTCAAAAGTAAGCATACTTGTTTAAAGGATAACTCGAACCAAAATTGAACCTAAGCTCTTTTTGTTAAACTACCCGAGTCCAACATTTGTGTAAAAGCATCATTAGAATGGAAACGCCACTTTTAAGATTGACCGTATTTTCGTTTTCGGTCAAAATGCCCTTTGAATGGGAGTGCATGGGGCACTTCTATGATAGCATCAAAATTGCTGTTTTTAAAACACTAATGCGGCCCGACACAACATGAAACTGTGCTTGAAATATCACCAGGGGCTCTACACATGAACTCCAGCATTGACTACATTGTGTACACCGAGTTTACTAAAAAGAAAGGTTTTGTATGACTCACTTTATCAGTTAGTGTTTCCGGTGGCTTGAATTTTGTCAGTCAAAAGTAGTCGATCTTTGAATGCAACGTAATGAACTGACTCCATATGAGGAAATGTCATAAACTTGTAATTCAAATGAAAAGCATGATAACTTAGACACTTGGCTCATGGCAATTTATATGGAAACAAGCTTTAGGTGCTTTCCATCTTTATTCTCCTCATGTCACATTGTATTCAGAGATCGACTGCTTTTGACTGACAAAATTCCAGCCACCGGAAACGCTAACTGATAAAGCGAGTCGTACAAAACCTTTCTTTTTAGTAAACTGTTTACACAATTCGAAAACGAATACGGTCAATCTTAAGTGGCGTTTCCATTCCAATTCTGCTTTTACACGAATGTTTGACTCGGGTAGATTCGCCAAATAGCAACCTAGGCTATTTTTGTTAGAGTTACCCTTTAACAAGGAGAGTGTCAAACTCAGTTCAAAATCATCAGAATAATTGATTGTTGTAATCTACAGTTTTATTCTAAGATGATATTAATGAGATTCTGGTTTCTTGAGTGCAAGTGCATGATGAGCGGTCCCACCTGAATACTCTTGACTGCCATCAGTCTAGAAGAAATCACAGAGTCCCCAAAACACAGGCCGGTGGGAGACGAGCTGCTTTGCCGGGTCTGATCAAATACAAGATTGTACATTATTTGATTAATGAGAGGCACAAGTAGACAGTTTGAAACTATACAAGTGTTGTGACATGCATGTGTGTGAGTCGTGATTGATTATGATACAAAATTAGTGAAATGAACAGAGCGAGTTCCAGTTTACACTTACACATATCGGATGCAGTGTTCATTTTGACAGCAAATTTTGATTTAGTTTTTAGTCAGTCTTTTGGCTTAAAATGCCATTTAGTTTTAGTCATATTTAGTCATCTGAATTGTTTTATTCAGTCTACTAAATACCGCTATGTCAATATTGCTGCAATCGGTTGCAACACAATCTTCGCACTCCAGTTTATGGTGATGATGTAAATGGGAGAAGAGATTTGAGATGCAAAATGTATATTTTAGTCAGAATTATGGCATTCCCGTTCTATTGTGCTCCGTCTGTTTGACATGCATGCGCTCTTTCAGTGAAGGCTGTGAAGTTTAACAGAGACTTGCATGCTTTTATTTTCCTGCCATAGCTCACACTGCATCCACCGTTATTTTTCAGATGTGTTTGCAGCATAGGGGTGGGCGATATGGCAAAAATATATCACAATTTTGTTCAGGAAAATCACGATTCACAATTGTATCACGATTCTTTTTACTATATTGCAAGTGACTGAGCATTACAGCCAAACTAATGTCCCTATTTTAAAAACATAGCCTTACAAGGTAACAAAATAAAAAAAAGAATGGCAGACATTTAGGCCAAAGTGGCGAAGATAAAAACCTTTGTCCTTATTTTCTTTGTTATAAAAAAATAAGAACAAAGATACACATTACACATACACAACATAACGTACAAATGAACTAAACAGTGCTTTATTTTTTTTCAGCTACAGTACGTGTATTTAACAGAAGCATTCAAGAAAGAAATTAAATGAAAAATGTAAAAATAAAACACTGCATAGACTTTACTGTATAAATAATACACGGATTCTTTTTAAAGCTACTATTAAAGTTCTCAGTCAAGAGCAGCGACTGATTTTCTCTGTTTTTTTGTTGTTTTATTAACATTAAAAGGGATAGTTCCCCAAAATTCTGTCATCATTTACTCCCTTAAGTTGTTTAACCCGAATAAGTTTCTTTATTCTGTTGAAAATTAAGTTTTTTTTTTTTGAAGAAGAATTTGAGTAACCAAACAGTTGCTGGTCCCCAGTGACTTCCATAGTATATTTTTCCTACTATGAAAGTCAATGGGGTCCAGCAACTGTTTGGTTCGCCACATTCTTCAAAATATCTTTTGTTCAGCACAATAAATAAATAAATACAGGTTTGGAATAATGACAGTATTTTCATTTGTGGGTGAACGGTCCCTTAACCCTTTGCCAGTTTTATTTTTGTTGATAATTTTGCCCGTGTAAATGCCAACTGCATACGTTTTGGCACAGGTGTGTATTTTTCTTGGAATTTTACAATTTCACCCCCATTTCCTTTAAAAAATATTTTTTGCACTAGATACAAAAAAAAAATTCTCCTCAGCACCTTTTGACAAAATTGTCTGCATTGAAACCCATTAAAACTGCAATTTTTAATCCCAGGGCCATTTAACTATAAAATGAAGCAATCTTTGTTAAGAGGCTTTCATTCTGTTGGCAAGGCTTCGAAATTAAACATGTATAAAAAAATTTTACCAGATGGTGCAATTGTCTCAGGTTTGGCCTATAAAGCAAATTTCAATTTAAAATGTAAAACTTTATCGCTTTATTCATTTTTTCTGCTTCTGTATATAATAGAGCCAACTGGATAAATTATGCAGCTATAATTGTGTGGGTATATTGGTAGAGTCAGATGTCAGAGTGTGGTTTATATTGTGTGTAATAAAAACAATTGTGTGCGTGTGTATGCTTGTAATATTTGAGAGAGAAAAACTACTGCAAATCACAAATCCAACCACTGTGTGACCACTGGAGTTTTGCTGGCTCTCAATGGGGAAAATCTGTTACTGCGCCCAAACAAGATCTTACCGAAAGCTCATATTTTGAAATTTCAACCTCAAATTTGGAACACAACTTGCTTAGATTTATGGCTTTGATTTTCTAGCAGTTTTAGAGTTCAACATGTTTCATAAAATATGAATTTGATAGAAAATAAATGTTCATAAACTTAAACCTCTATAACTTTTTGGGGGTTTTTACTTTTTCTTTTCTTTTTACTTCAACAATAATCTGCCAAGGGTCTTCTTTAAAATGAGACCAAACTTAAGTCCGTGCACACAAGCTTCACATTTTTATGACAGTTTTTTAACACAGACATTTATGTCCACCATGGACCCATGTGCAACTTTTTTTAATTGATGCACAAGGGTTAAGGACAAGCGGCAGCATGCTAACTATTAGGCTACTGTCACTTTAAGACCGACACGCACCCGATTGTCTCTCAAATGTTTGCGTTTACTTTAGACATAACCAACTGCGTTTATGTAAACCTTGTGTGTTTTTGACAGAATAAGATTTGAAAGATAACTTAGTCCAGTAACCAGGCGCTATTGCTAGGGCTGGGCGATTTTATCAATTCTGCGATATAAATCGATATTTTTCCCCCAAAAAAGTATAAATTTTTTAGCCGCGAGTATCGATACATACGTCCCATTCAAATCCCCCGTGTTTACCCCCGTTCGCGTTGCAGGAAGAGCGATTTGGTCAGCCAGCCACTAGTGTTGCTGTAGAGCAAGTTACCCGTACTAACTTTACACAGACGTCTACCTCTTCCTGTTTACCAAGTCAGAGCGAGGATATTCGGAGAATGGCGGCGAATATAAATCCGGCACCCGTCTGCTTAAAAGCAAATGTGTGGGAGCACTTTGGTTTTTTTAAAAAAAAGGAAAGCAACTACTTGGATAAAAGCGTTGCGGTTTGTAAGCTATGTGGCACTAACGCAGGGCTGCCAACTCACGCATCACACGCTCTCACGCCACACATCCATTTTCTCACGCAGAATAAAAACACGGAACAATGAGCACACTGACAACGACAGACAAGACAGAGCAGGTTACTTTGATATAAAATAAATTATCAGCTCTCAGATTCTGTCAATTTTATTACGCAATTCAAACAATAATACCGTTTTGGCGCTTGTAAATGCGACGTGACAGAACTCTGTAGCGCCTCAGTTCAAGCGGCACGTGACCCGATCAACTCAAACTCTTCTTTACTAAACCCGAACTTACCGAAATGTATCGTATCGTGAGATTAGTGTATTGCTACAGCCCTATGTTTGACAGGCTTTTACTGCCTGTGAGCTTCGTGTATGCGCTCAGAAAAGCACATGTTAGAACGGCGCATCAGCATGCGAATGAAATGTTTAACCGGCAAAGCACGTACAAATAATGAACTTTTGTGAATTGCAGAGTCCCATGAGTGTAACTCTACTCTTCATTAACACGTGATGTGACTGTACGTCGCGTTGCTGAGGCGGAGGCGCCAGAACTGCAACTGATCGAATGTGCGCTGTCGCACGATACTACGATATTTCTTAAAGCAGATCAAAAATCATGATACCGCACACCCCAATCGCAGCATCAACGTGACTGTTCTTCTCAAAACAGCACTATGACATAATGGTGAAATCAGAGATCCACCCTTTGAAATCTGATCACAAATGTTCACAGACGCACGTTACTACTGGGAAAAAAGAGCCGTCTGTCAGCTTGTGATCAGATCAGTCAAGACAGCTCTTAATACCAGGTGTAAACCGGGTCAGTGTGTGTGTGTGTGTGTGTGTGTGTGTGTGTGTGTGTGTGTGACGTACGCTGAATCCAGGTGCAGAGTGGGAATGTGAGTTCTGGGGTGAACGGATGACAGGCGGTAAACCTCTTACTGGACTGGACCCATTACCACCCTGAAACTACAGAAAGAAGGAAATAAACACATCATGTCGCTTGACATCATGATCCATGTAAGCACATCAAGACACCACTCCACTTAACACCATATGAAGAGGAAGTGGAGAAAAAAAATGTGCACAAACCTTCGAGCTCATGTGCATCGTCAACACATGAGGTTTTAATGTGCATAATATCAATGAGATTTGAGATCTGCGGCAGAAGGTAAGATATTCAGAAGACTTGAAATGTATAGCACAAGGTTTTGTTTTGTTCTGGGGAGGGGGAGGGGGGTTGAAAGCCACTGGTCATTGTACGCTTTCACTGCATGGAACAGAGCAGCTTGGACATTGTGTTCAATGTTTGCTCCCAATATAGCAAAACTGGCTCTAATTTGGATCAGACCCATGGCAGACAGGGAGTGAGTTCGGGAAACCTTGTTTGAAAATAATTAATCATCGAATATTTTTTGCAATGCCGCCTTATATTGGTAGCACAACAATACATCACTACACATACAAAGACAGAATCAAATTAAAACGGACACCATTACCATTTTCAGTAAATGTAATTTGACTAATAATAAATTGTTGTTCTTACTTTGTCTGACTCATCAGTTTGTTATTCTAAAGAAATAAAAAACCTTTCATTAATGAAATGTTTCTCCACCTCTAAAAATTAATTTTGATGTAACACCGCTTGGGTGGGAAAATAATATTAATTGTATTTCAATATTAATAATAATATTTTTCACAATCCAATCACAAATAAAAAACGGTCCCGGTCTACCCTACATTATTTCGTTCCAAATTTTCAGTTTTGCTTGAAAATATTGCGTTCACATTTTAACCCTCTGTTTGCTGCACGCAAGATAGTCAAAAATGTCAGATTTTTCTTTTTATTTCAATGAAATGAATGTACTACATTTTAGCTCGATAATGTTTTTTTATTTCTATTTTAAGGGGATTTCATGATAGTAAATTGTATTTATAGAATAGTTTTATTTATTTATTTATTTATCCACTAATATAAATAGTTATCATTTTATCAATTTATTACCAGTTAATCACTTTTTGAGCATAGGCCAGAGAATGTCCAACTTAAACTGCTTTGGAGAACAGATTGAAGTTTGGTCTTTTAAAAAAGACATTTGGCAGATTATAGTTGAAGTGAAAATAAAAAGTTAGTGAAACCAAAAAAAAGTTATGGAAATTTTAGTTTATTATGGAAATTGCATCATAACACTATTTCCCTAAACATGTTTACTCTAAACCCATGAGAAAATCAAAGCCATAAATCTAAACCCGTGAGAAAATCAAAGCCATAAATCTAAACAAGTTGTGTTTCAAATTTGAGGTTGATATCTAAAAAATAAAAAGGTGCAGTACCGAACATTTCCACTAGATGAAATTCTCTTCCCATTCGTTTCCAATGCGTTCATTTTTGACGGCGAACAAGTACAAGTGTGACTTTTTTCAGGACCATTTAACCTTTTAGAATCATCATCAGTGATTTTTGTGTTGTGTTCACATAGCAAGTGCCAAAACATTTACCAAGTTTCGTACCATTCCGAAAAAGGAAAAAAATAAAAAATAAAATCAGTCTAAAATGACTGAACAGCATCAGAGGGTTAAAACAATATTGTCCAAGTTGCAATGACTTTATGTCAGTTCTGCTCTCATTAAGCCAATGCCAAAGATGTATCATGTTTCCATCAAATTACTGGCAGATACTCACATCAAAATAATCACTAATTTTCGGGCCCCGAATGACGGTCTTCCCTATGAGAGGAAAAAAAAGACATGAATAAGCATATTAAGCTGCATGTAAAGAACATACTAGAAAACACACAGAGATAGAGATAGATAGAGAGATAGAGCGATAGTGAGAGAGATAGTGAGCGAGAGAGAGAGACACACACAAGCATTTACCCTGACTACTTTCTGATTGGTTGTCAGCAGCTTTCCTCTTCCTGCCCCGTGATGATTCAGAGTGCTTCTTTTCAGGAGTCTATAAATGAGAGATATTACATTCATACACCATTTGTTATGATTTTATTCAGGTCTTATTTTGCACTCGATGCACGATAACGCTGGCCTCAGCAAAGCACTGTGAGCACCACATTTAAATTCATAGTCTCCTGAGAGCGAATCGTACAATCTTTGAGTATCAGCTCAGAGTAAAATGAGACGCATTGTGTGTCTTCAAACAGTATTTAATGACTCTCGAGTCTAAATGACTCTAAGAATATCTCTAATGTGAGAGTGCATAATCCAGGGCCTGGACCAATAATCACAGTGTATTTTCTCCCTCACCAGGGAAAGGATGCAGAAATATCCTGCTCTTTTCAGCACAGAGACAAAGAGGGGTGAGCTGCCAAGGGCATCTTTGCATTCTGATCAGAGCAGTTCTTGCTCACTGGCTTGGGCTGAACCCTCCACATCTGCCACCAAACTCCAGCAACAGATACACACACAAACCGATATAACACTGTTAAGAGATAAACTGTGTCCCACACATGCAGTTAATATATAAAAAGAAACGCTACCTCATCTGTATGTTGATTAAAATGCTAATCTCTTTATAGCTGAGAAACAGGGAGAGCGAGAGTTTCCCAAATAGACTCCGCCCTATATACTATACACTGCTTCATCATGTTAATTTCACAATCTAAGATTAATTTGAGGTTATTGTAGAAATTATGAACTCAAGTGGGCTAGACCAGTGCATTTTTGGAAAGCACGTCATATCCCTGCAAAGAGAGGACTGTTGATGGGACTGAACCGAGAGCCTCCAGAAGCATCATTTACGTCTCGATTCAATTCTCACAAGACTGGGACAGAGAGACTTACTGAATACGCAGGAGAGCTTCCTCGTTTCCCATCTGATCCCTGCAACAAAGAAACAGGAAGAGAGAGTGAGAGGAAAAGAGACAAAAGAAAACAAAATAGGAAAGGAGAGAAATGAAAGGGAAATATATATATATATAAATGATGAAAAAAAGGCAATAGAAAATGAGAGAATGTAAGAAAAAAATATGATGAATAGGAAGAAAAGAAAATGAAGGTAAAAAGAGACCGATAGGAAAAGGGAAAAGGAAATTAGAGAATAAGAGGAAAGGGAAAACAACAAAATAAAAGGAATAAAGATGATGAGAAAATGGAATAAGGAAAAATAAATGGGAAGGAAAGTGGGAAAGAAATATGTGAAAGAACAGGAAATGGAAAACAAGAGGAAATGAAAACAAATTAAAGCGAAAGGAAAAACAAAAAGGCAGAAATGCAAGGAAAATCATAATGATAATGTGAAAATGATAGGATAATTGATAGAAAATATTAAGAGGAACATGATAAAGAGAAAATCGGATAAAAGCAAGTGAGATAATGAAAAGGAAAACAGTATAATCAGTATAAGTGAAAGGCGAGGAGAAGGAGAGTGTGTTTTAGATGCGAGTGGGTCAGGAGCTGAAGCTGGTGTGTATAATTAGCCCTCAGTGACAATGACAGAATGTCACGGTGGCCCTAACGAGCCGCGCTGGCTCATATTGATGTTCTGCACGCTCACAACTGGCACTTCTGGGTCACAACGGCCACAAGCTCAGAACAAGAACATACAGAAACACGTCCACCAGCACTGCAACACAGAACTGAAGCTCACATTATAACAGCCTACAGAGAGAAACTAAGGCCAATTTCAGTCAATGCATCAAAAAAAAAAAAAAACTTCAACCAGAGACCAATCCATCCACTTTCTTCAACCGTCTGTCATCAAGACACTTCTGCGCATGAAATGTCCTGAAATATAAAGATTACATAATCTTCATTCCTGTCACTGAAAATATAATCCCTGATATATATATATTCAAATCCATCATGAATATGCAAATCACCCTGCATTAAATGAGTCATGTGCTTCAGGCTGCAGGTGTTGGAGGCTGTGATTAGTGTTCAGGGGATTATGGGTAATCTAGTGTATATAGTCTGAGGTGGGGCCTTAATGGAGGTTCTGGTGCCGTGTTGGGTGTATGTTGCAATGTGAGTGAAAGTCTGACAGTGGTGTGTATGTGTGGAGCTATAATGCAGTGGGAGCATGTGTGTGACAGGTGTGTGTGTGTCTACAGTATCTAGGTGTCTGACATCTGGCATAATAAGCAGCTCACAGCCACAAGAGAGAAGTTTATTCTCAACCTCCCAGTTCACTTTCTCTCTCCCTTCATAACTCGCTTCATTGGCTTCCTCCTCCTCTTGCTCTGATTTATGTCACAGCAGGTGTGTTGTGCAGGGGGAGGGGAGGACAATTCATCTTACTATGAGGCTTCGTGTGTGTGTGTGTGTGTGTGTGTGTGTGTGTGTGTGTGTGTGTGTGTGTGTGTGTGTGTGTACATGTGTAGTGCTTTGCCTGCTGATGGTTTAACTATTGGCGGTTATGACAGATGCCAACCCAGCTTGAGTCTGCAACAAAACCTAAACACACACGCGCAGCCGCACACACACACACACAGTGACATAGCATCCTCTATGAGGCAGAAGACACACACACACACACACACACACAAGGAAGAAGCTCAACCCTCAGCACACACAGAACTAGAGCTTCATTACAGGGAACATTTCCCATCGGCCGGAGTCACACACACACACCAGCATCAATTTCTCTGTAACGCTTTGGTTCAAAGAAAACACAGCAGAACGTCTCTGCACCATCTGCCGAACTATGAGCAGAGTTATTAACAACAGCTTTCATCAGGACTCAACCGTGAGCAGTTTAGAAAAGCATATCCATTACAGATCTCAGCTTGGAGCAAATGCTTCACCGCATCAATTAGCGGTTTACTGATCATCTGTTTATTTCTTTGTCATTCACAGTCCTTTTGGAGAAAAGCTGTACAGATACAATCACCTCCAAACTGCACGGGTTACAGTAGGAGCGCCACACTTCTTGAATGGAGAGAAGACTCCTACAGCACAAATGCCATCCTGAAGGCCGACTCCCATGATCTAGTTGCTATGATGAATGAAGAGGCGCACTATTTTGTGTGCGAGTACTTTTGAATAAGTATTTTCTGAGGTGTTTGCCAAAGATCAGTCAATTCAAAACAGGATGGAGTCCATCTTTCTTAGTTGGGAATATACCTTTTTGACTGGTATGAACACAAGGCCGTGTTGGATAGAAGTACAGAAGGACCCATATACAGCGCTTGCCATTATAAAGACTAAGTCTGTCCCTCACATCGTGTTTTCATCCCTTTCATTCGATAGCCCTTTAGTTATCTTTCGGGCTAAACTACTTTCAACTGGCCAATAGTGTGATATTAACATAAGTCCCCATGTCTGGCTGTGTGTCCATAATGCGTCAGATGTGTTAAACTCAACATAACTTTAATGAAAGTCCATAATGTTAGTTAAAGATAGATCCAAAATGAAATAATCTGATGCATGTTTTCTCCACAGGTCATTACAACTCTCACATTTTAAACATGCAAGTATGAATATAAATTTCATCAATTTGATTTCTTAATTTTTTTACAAAGTACTAAATAATGCAAGTAATAACAACAATGTGATTATTATTAATCATGGTAACACTTTATATTGATTACTTATATTGATATTCTACTAACTATATTGATTACTTATATTGATATTCTACTAACTATAAAGCCCCTTTCACACACAGCGTGTTGATCCCGGGAAATTGCCAGAGTGCCTTCTGTGTGAACGCAAACATACCGGCATTGATCCCGGGTTGGGGACCTAGTAACATTGCCAGGATCAATGCCGTAAGGGGTGTGTCGTAGTGATGACGCACGTGCCATCGCGCGACTCTGTTGCTCTTAGAAGAAAGTTTGTGTTCGTCATCAACAAAGAAAAAACTAATGCAAACTGGAACGAAGCAGAGACCAGGAGCTCCTCACTATCCGCGCTGAAGCTGAGAGCGTTCGCCAGCTCTGTGTAACGGTTAGTGTACATGTTTTCGACGTGTACGTTACACGTCTTATCCTGACATCACGTGTCTTTACGGGATCTTACCGGGATGTGTGTGACCGGGACTCACAGATCCCGGAAAATCACTGGCAGTGAGAATGAATCAAAATCAAGCGATCCCGGGACACATTATCCGTGTATTTTCTGGAATCTGTGTGAAAGGGGCTTATGTGACGTCTACCCCCTGAAGGCCTATTACCAAGAATAAAAGCAGTGTCCATGAACATTACTCATGAATGCCACTTATTTAACAAATACTTCCTCAAAATTCACTAATAAAAGATTTGAAAGCAGAAAATGGCCATTGATTGACTAGGCCAAATGACTCCTCTTAAAAGTAAAGACAATCATGTCATTATTTACTCATGTCCTTCCAAACCCTTTTGTATAGAAATAATATACAGCACGAAACACAAATATAATATTTTTAATGAAACCGGAGATTTCAGTTCCTCCATTGAAGCAAGTGCAGTGGACTTTGCAGAAGTAATGTTACTCCAAGTCTTCTGAAGAGACCAGATCACTTTGTGATGAACAGATTTAATGTCATCATTATCATCACATATGGTAAACAGAAGCTCAACCGTACTTGCTTGACATGAGAACAAACGCCATTGGTTCTTGTTCATTAAGCAAGCACGTTTGAGCTTCTGTTTACTATATTTGATGATACTGATGAAAATTAATCTGTGCTCAATGTACGCGAGCTGATGAATGTTTATATGCAAATAAAAGCTTACATTTAATCTGTTCATCATATAAAGCATTAGTCTCTCTTCAGAAGACCGCTCGATTCACATGGATTACTTTTACAATGTCTTTAAGAACTTTTTGAAATGTCAGGTTTGGTTGCACACTTTTACTGGAGGGACAGAAATCTCTCAGGTTTCTTTAAAATGATCTTCATTTTAAGTTTTGAAGATGAACGAAAGTCTTACGAGTTTGTAAATGACAGAATAAAAAAAATTGGCTCAAATATAATTTTAACTGGCCAATAAATGATTGGCTAATTAATCTTAAAGTTATAAAATATCAATGGATTACCGTCATCAGTAAGGGCAATAACATCAGTCTCTCGCTAACTGTAATTAATCATGTGTATTCTCTTGTAATATCCAGCACTAATTAATTATTTCCCACTGAATATTCTGTTTGGAAATATGCCACAATATATGACAGATATTTGGTTTAAAGATTACAATCAGACAGAAATAAATAGAAAAGCACGACTTACCTCTGACTCTTTATCACTGGAGGAGCCCAGACTACCAAAACTGTGATTGGAACATTCGTTGTTTGTCAAGGTCTGTACAGGAGAAACACATTTACATGAATCAATGCAGATGAGCCAGCTGAGAGTAACGGCGGATGAATATGAGGTATTCATGCAACAGGTGTTAATTCATAATGATTTGACAACTCAAAGGAGAGGACAGTTGTACAAGCAAGAAGACATCAAACAGCGGAAGAGAATGGCGTGTTTCAGGTCCACTGTAACCTGACGGTCAGAATGTCCTACTTTTCAGAAAAATAATTTCTTCAAAAAGCTCATTACGAAAGTAGGAAGACACGAGTCTCTTCCATAAACATTTAAAATGCTGCCTTATCGAGCAGAATCCAGAGGAAAGCAGCCACGTCTGCATCCAGTTAGGGGTGCGCCGATATGAACATTTGGGCCGGTACGATAAATATTTATATTTGACAGCAGAAAATCGATATATTGGGCGATAAATCTAATTCCAAATTTTTATATACCGGTAATTTTTGAGAGCCTGATTACAAAAACAAAACTCTCAACATGTAAATGCATGTCCCAAGCACTTCAACATAAAATAAACATATACAGGAAAACATTAATTGGTTTTGTAGCGTTAAAGCTGCAAGCCTAGTTTTAACCCGTATAAGTTAAAAAACAACAAAAACGATTGCCTTACAAATAAAATAATGAAATTCACAATGTTTTATTACAATACTGTTCTCATTGTAATGTTATGTAATATGTCAGTCCTGCATTGCTGTTTTGAGCTGCATGAGCTGAAGCTAAAGATTTACTACCGTGTCAATTCTTTACCAAACAAAATAAATATATTTTTGTGTTAGGTCGGAAGTGTGCAGTAGACACACCCACATTAACGATTTCAATATATGACTTATCCGTTCCGAAAAGACCATAAACATTACAGATTACATCTGAAGTAACAATACATTTACATGTATATACCGTATATCGTAAATCTAATCCTTTGCGACTGATACGCTGTAAATCAGGTGGCTTTAGGTCAATGTTTTGGCTGTAAATCAAAGATGCCCTCTAGGGAAGAGTAAAATAGCCGCTCGAACACGTCCGGTGGCTTCACCGCCTGATGGCAGATTAAAACGCAATGAGCAATCCAATCATTTATATAGATCAGTGATAGATACAAATATGTTTCTATTAATCTATTAGTTTGCATTTACATCACGCGTATCTATTTTGACATGCCATATTTTTGTCCCGTTCTAATTATCACCATGTCAATTGCTATTAGTGTGTTTATTATAATTAGGCTAGTGTTATTATTATGTAGATGATGTCACTTCCGATATTTTGCAGTGTAATTGACCGTCCCTCCTCTTAGCAGCAAAAAAAAAAAAAAAAAAAAAAGACTTATAAAACACTTAAAAATATGATTCCATTTGTTAGATAAAATTACCTAACAATTAACAATATAGGCTACTGTAGCAATTATTCTCCTCTGGGTTAATTTAAAATTTACGGTATTTACTTAATACCGCTTTCACCTTTCCACAAGCACTTGCTATCCCGTGGCGTCTGTCGTTGCTGTTTAACCATGAACAGAGGCGCGCGAATTTGCACGCACAAAAAAATGCGCTATGTGAACGGCCCCTTATGGCAACGTGACATTAGCCTAATTGAAAATATTTCCGTATGTGGCTCTTTCCTCCTTGTCAACAAGTGGATTCAGAGCCACCGCATGAGCAGCGCCGCCGGTTGCCATGTCTCAGTGTGTTTAGGTGTGAAAGTGAATGTCGTGATATTACTGATCATGTGAAGATTTTGCAGCGGCGCTGAAAATCCAGCGGTGGCGCTGCACCGTTACTGAATACATTGTAGGGGAAACACTGGTGCCTTTCATACAAAAACACTTCAGACATAACCATTGTCTGCGACACTTGTGTGTTTGAAATAACAGTGCGGTGATAAACTCGGCTACTAACTTTGGTTCCTCCGCTAGCACTGCCAGTGCTGCCCACTGTGTTTCCACTGACTCCACCCAGAAACCTGGCCTCCAGCAACTCCTGCCGGCGCGGGTCCAAACTGTGCAGCTCCTCCATAGCACCTGAGTGATACACACACACACATACATAGGTCACTATAGAGGTTTGTTAACCGCTTTCACTTGTGCTCACTTCATATAGCCTAGGTAGACAGAAAAAAAGCATCATATGTAACAGTCTCCTGGGTCATGTGTTCACAAACACACAGGTACCGCATTCCCCAGAGCTTACATAGTACTAAAACTAGATCACAAACAGGTTAAACCTCATGACCTGTGTCTTACAATCAGACATCCAGTCTGTGTTGAGTGGAGATAGTGCATGTTAACATGCGAGACTTCTCAGAGGAAGACTATAGTGAAATGCCGCAGCACACCCAACACAAGCACATTAAAACTGACATTTGAACAAAAATACCATTGTTGGCATGATTACTGTCTCTGCACACACACACCCCATCCCTCTTTACCACTTCTCCCTCTGTTTTTCCATCAAATCACCCACTTCCTCCTGCTTTTCACTCCTTCCCTCACCCTCAGTTCTCTCTATCGGCCCCTGAGGCGTGAAGGAGCGAGAGTCGCTGTGAGGTTTCTCTGGGCGTTCTCGTCCGGGTTGGCTCCTCAGGGCTCACCCTGCTGTCATTATCTCCATCTAATGAGACGCCATTATGGCTCGACTCCAAGCACAGCGGCTCAGTGCAGGAATCACACAGGAGCTCGACCACAGGGAAATACTCGTATACTGCCGAGAGTAGACCAAGAAAATCCATAACAGTTCATTATGAGGTGAAACTTGTATATTGTTAAGACTGCAATATGCAAGTCTTACATCCTCCGCTTTGCATCGGGGTCTTCATCACCCTGTCGGGGGTTTATTCTGAGATAACAACCGGCTGGATAAACATTATCCCGATTAAGCGGTAGTTCACCCAAAAATGAAAATGATCCCATGATTTACTCACCCTCAATCCATCCTAGGTGTATATTACTTTCTTCTTTCAGCCAAATACAATAGGTGTTATATGTAAGGGATAATGTACATCCAGCTGGTTGTTACCCGACAGGGTGATCAGGAGGTTTTGCATCAGCCTGAAGGTGTCTATTCTCAGATAAAAATTGGCTGGATGTACATTATTCGCTTATTACACAACTACTTGCAACATAAATCAATATTTCGTGTCTATTATTTACTTGAGTCTAAATATTTTAATAGGTCTTTAAACGCAAAGCTTCCGCTGAGAGAGCAGTTGCTAGCACGGCAAGTTCAAGCTAGACGGACATTTGAGGGATACGGTATACAGTCATACCACTTATTACACAGCATTTCGCCACATCAATAATTATGGAGATAAGAGATATTGATTTCAGATTAAACGGTTTTAGAATACCAGTTTGTAGCTTATAATCCAACAGTGTACAAAACAATAGTCACAAAATGGCAGCAGCTGCGTTTGCATGAAACAATAGAGAGCGAGCGAGCGATACTGGATGGAATAATTAAATAACTGTACACAAAATATTGATTTGCTTTTTTATTAGCTCATTTTATTATGATTTACTATATTTTATTAGCTCACAAAACGCAAAACATCCATGAAGAAAAAACATTCCTAGCAAGCATATAGCGCTGCTGGCTTCAGTAACCGGGATGAGCCAACGTTATCTGTTTTCAGCGGTTGTTTTCTGGGAATAACATCCCGTTGGATGGAGCGATTGACCAATCAGAATCAAGTATTCCACAGAGCCAAAATCTAGTGAGATGCAATAGACAGAATTGTAAGGCCCAGGCATCAAAGGTACGCTCCTGACATGATGGCTGGTCCAAAAGGCTACACTGCCAAACTCGGGTTACGTTGCATATATCCTTCATGGAGAATGCACTATGCAGTGTTCAAAATGAGTTTAGAGATTCCACGATGGTTAATTTAACCATATTTAAGAGGTATACAGTTCACATAATGGAAAGATGATTAGCATCATGCTAAACTGGTGTTGTCAAATATAGATTTTTTGATACGCATCAATACTGACATCTGAAATTTTTTCACAGTATCGTATCGATACACCAATACCATCTGATTCTGCACCCGCCTCCTCTCACTCACTCTTTCATTCGCTCCGTTTGAATAATGTTTTTGTTACAGGTCCTCAATTTCGGTGCGGGATTGCGCATAATTTTAATCATTCCCGCAGGTTTCACACCCACACCAGGTTAGTTATTTTTAGCAGCTTATTGTGCTTAAACGCACACAAAATTATGTCAAAATGCTTGTCTTGCCGAGTATTCATGTAAACACAGTCTGTTTGTGTCTTAAAGGGATAGTTCACTTTGAAATTAAATTTTGGTATGTTTTAGCTTACCTGAAGTGCATCCAAGATGTAGGTGTCTTTGTTTCCACAGTATTTTCAATTTTGATATTTTTAGGTCAAACCGTTCTTGTCTGTCAGTCATATCATGCAGGTATATAGGTACTGTCTCTAATAGCATGCAGAGAAAAGTCCAAATTTAAAAATTCCCCATCGTAAGTGCACATTGATGGCCTAAGACACGAAACAAGCGTTTGTGTGATAAAACGAACAGTATTTAAATCGTTTTTATCTCTTTTACACAACCACGTCCAAGTGATCTGTTTACTTAGTCTGCGCAAGCGCCGTAGAGCGCCGGAATGAGTTCGCGGATGAACTCCCGGATGAGTTTGTGCGAGCTTACGTAAATGTATTTTTTTACATTGGTTCAAACATCCCGGATAAGCGCAAACTAGTACCCTTTCTATTAGCCGTCCTACCTACAATCTCTGTTCTGTGCATAGGTTCTGGTGTAAACAATAGCTGCGTTTACATGGACCCTTATAATCGGATTGAAGGCTCAATCGGATTGAAAATCCTTCATGTAAACACCTTAATTGATCCGATTGAGCTCGATTGGATTGAAATTTCGATCGGATTGAAAGGGGTGCTTTATTCCTTTTGTAATCCGATCAAGAGAACATGTAAACACTTAATCGGACTGAAAACCAAATCTGAAAGGAATGCGCATCTGCAATGACGTAGAAATGACGTATGACGCACTGTTGTTTTTGAAGGGAAGATGGCGTGCGGTAAGCAAAATTGAACTTAGGGTCATAAATGACTGTCGTGTCATCCTAAAATTTTCCTTCCACTCCACGTCCGTGAAGTGGTGCAAGACAACGTTGTCCCACCAGTCCTTGCTTCAGACTTTCATTGTTCTGGGCTCTGGCAGAGGCATTTTAATTGCTTGATAAATGCAAGCAGCACAGCACAGAACATCACGCGCTCGTCGTCTCCTAATTAGCAGCTGAAGTACGTAAATGTTAAATCTGATTTTTAAAACCAAAAAAATGGTAAGAGGGTGGCTGTTATGCGCATCGTGGAATGGCGGCGGGAATCGTCTAGTGCACTGATTGTGCGTAACTGCGCATGTCTAAAACGACCAAATCAGATGTAAAGCTTGTGACATGTAAACGCGCACATCAACCCCATTACTTTATTTGTCGTCCATGTAAACACCTTGTTCGGATTCTTTAATCGGATTGATTTCATTCGGATTGAGCCATGTAAACGCAGCTACTGAGTGCCGTACCCGCGCGAGAGATCACTTCCGGAGCCTTACAGCGCTCTACAGCGCTTGCGCAGACTAAGTAAACCGATCACTTGGACGTGGTTGTGTAAAAGAGATAAAAACTATATAAATACTGTTCGTTTTATCACACAAACCGCTTGTTTCGTGTCTTAGGCCATCAATGTGCACTTACGATGGGGAATTTTTTAATTTGGACTTTTCTCTTCATGCTATTAGAGACATCTCTGCATGCTTTTGGAGACAATGACCATAGACCTGCATTATATGACTGACAGACAAGAACGGTTTGACCTAAAAATATCAAAAAATTAAACATCAAAAAATGAAACTACTGCGGAGACAAAGACACCTACATCTTGGATGCACTTCAGGTAAGCTAAAACGTACCAAAATTTTATTTCAAATTTGAGACTGGGCGTGACGTCATGCGCGTTTACGGCACGCTCACATAGCTATGTCTGGCAGGTTTGTGTATTCGCCGGCATTCTCCGTAGAAGATGGATTGTAAGAGACCTGCTTGTAGTTCATTTCAAACACCAACACCACGTAAGATAAAAAAAAGAAAACTTTTGTCTAGTGCGTGCACATCTCTGGCTGCAGTTTCGCTTGCCGCCAGAGGTGGCATAGTTCTGCAAAAACTTAGAATATTGCGCTATGCACCTTTAAAGGAGAACTCCAGCGCAAAATAGGGACCCTCATTATGCTACCGTGTTAGTGTGGGGCTATTTTGAGCCTTGTTAGTGGTATTAACAAGCGATTTGTATTTGTCATTACTCTATGCCCAATATACTAGCGTTATACTAGCGTTACAGGCTAAACTGTTTTTAGAGATAAAACTATTTACATTCGATAATCATGAAAACAAATCTCAGATAACGGTTGACTAGGTAACAATGTGTAATTAGACCAAAGGTTCATTTTGCGCTGGAGTTCTCCTTTAAGAAAGAAAAAGCATGTGTTAACAGTATATTTGATCCATGCGCGTCAGGTCTTAAAGTGACAGCTGCCTAACAATCCTGCTGCTGTCTGTGTCAATTTTAATAAAAACAAAATCACTCACTACTCTTGAATAACTTTTTTAACTTTAATTGTAAGGATTGACTTTTTTTTTTACTTTACAATGAAGATTATGCAGTGTTAAAACTATGTTACGATTGATTAATTACATTTATTTTAACCTATTCATCAAAAAAAGTAGTCATGTCTCTACAGTAGACTTGGATTAAACGGCTTTATTCATATGGATTACTGTTACAATGTGTCACATACTTTTTAAGGCGAGACACTACAGGTGAATAGGGTAAAAAATTTAAATAGATATCACCATGCAACTTCCTCAGTTGATTACTTACACAAATATATTTTTAAAATGTACAAGTTTTTGAAATTTGTATGTTTAATTATGCAAATTAGGCATTTACTCATTAAATATGCACAATTTTGCATATATTTTTGGTAGATAGATCTGAACATATGATAAAGTCAGGTGCAAAATTATTTTTCTAATTTTGTTTACACACAAGATGAAAAAAAAAAAAAAGAAGAAGAGGGATTTCAGGATATATGCTTCCTTTCATTACCTAGGAAATCAAAATTTACTGTCCATAGCCTTAAATTTATTTTCGCCATTTTTTTTGTATTAAAATGTCACATAAATAAGGCCAGGAATGATTTATTAACAAATCCCTCTGAAAATATCTTCAGAATACTGCTAAGTGTATAACTGGAAAGTTTGGTGTACATCGGTGCTACATAGGCTGAGATGTTTGTACTGGAGAATGACAAAAAACTAATTTTGAGAAAACGCAATTTAAAGATTTTGTAATGTAAAAATTCAGACTTTTTTTTAGTGGAAACAACTATTTACAGAAACAATATCTTATCAAATCATTAGCAACAACAATCCAAACCACCTAAATCACATCAAAACTTATAACACAGCATTGATGGCCTTCAACTGAACAGAACCTCAGTCAAAAACAGTCAGAGCACGTCACGTGATGCATCTAAAAGCGAAATCTCAATGGCTGATGTCCATTTCTGACAACGTGATTCGTTCAGAGTTAAATGCCCCATTGTACTTTCACGATTGGTTGCTGATAAAAAGGAAATGGCCATATTTGGATCCGACAACATTGTATGAAGACATGTTATTGAAGACAAATAGCCCAAAATCTCAAAATTAACCAGTGAAAAAAAAACGATGGTTTTGCCTGCCGTGTCTCGCCTTAAGGACATTATTGAAAATTGACCAGTGGAAAAAAATAAAAAAATGTATTTAAAAAATTGTTTTTGCATGCCGTGTCTCGCCTTAAGGATTTAATATTGTTTGCCTAGAAATTCAATTGGATAGACAAAAAAGATGAGATAATTAAAAAAATATTTGTATGGCAGATATAGGTTTTTTTCCTGTGATATCGAAAATGGCATCATGATCAAATACCGATATTTTTCAAGGCATGAATCGAAGTTATACATTCCAGTATCATGACAACACTATGCTAAACATTACAGTTGAACTCATTTATTTTGCATGAATTAAGCAACCAGTAATTAATAAGTCAGACTAAAATTTTTAAATATCGTTACTTATGTGGTGTATTAAAGCAGTGAAGACATTGTATCACTGATGTTTTGTATTTTTAAACCTTTAAAATTACGTACATTTGATCATACAAGTAAAAAGAAAAAAGCATGCTTGCCTGAAATGTTTCAATAAAAATGTGAAATTGGGGTAACTAAAGAAACTGCCATTCTCCAAGTTCTGTTCAAACCCCGAAGAAAAACACAGTCCCGTACTGTTAAAGGGATAGTTCACTTTAAAATTAAAATTCTGTCATCATTTACTCACCCTCAAGTTGTTTCAAACCTGTATTAATTTATTTCTTCTGCTGAACACAAAGAAAGATATTTTGAAGAATGTCAGTAACCAAACAGTAGTCTGTACCCATTGACTTCCATAGTAGGAAAAAAAAATACTATGGAAGTCAATGGGTACAGACTACTGTTTGGTAACTGACATTCTTCAAAATATCTTTCTTTGTGTTCAGCAGAAGAAATAAATTAATACAGGTCTGAAACAACTTGAGGGTGAGTAAATGATGACAGAATTTTAATTTTAAAGTGAACTATCCCTTTAAGAAAGCTGTTGCCATTTAGGCGTTCAGGGTTCCTATAATTGCTTCACTACAATCACCGGTCTGGCAGTTCTACCAGGTGTCAGAAAAGGACAATAAATGTGCAAAGTCTTTGAGATTTGTGAGATTTTAGTGCATTTCTTTCCTTCACAGCGGTGTGCTTTCCTTCCTCCCTAAAAGCTCAAACTTAATGTCCAAATCAGCTAGATTGTGATTGTCGTAAAATAGTCTACAGTTGCTATATACTTGATAATAAAAAGAGTTATTAAAACAGCATTAAGCCACAAAAGTGATCCTGTTCTCCAAGCGGCTTTCTATCTTTTTTTTTACTATTATTTATTCATTTCACATGAGCTACACATGAAGTTGTTCCTAATCACATCTAAGAGAGGGGATGGGATGTTGCACGTATGCTGATAATGAGTTGATAAGTTGATGTTGATAATGACTCACAATAAATGAGTTGTCCATTCATGATGATACTTTCTTAATTTTTTAATACTTAAAATACATTGTTGTAAAGAATAGTTGGCCTATTTATTCTGGTGATCGGTATCAGTAATCAATATCGTCCAATACTACTTCCATTGATCGATAATCAGCCCCAAAAATCCTGGTTGGAGAACCCTTATTTTCAGTGACTGAAACGACAATGAGATTTTAGTCATATTTTACTCACATTTAGTCAGTTTATGTTGACTAAAACTAAACTAAATGCTTAAGATAAAACTAAGATAAGACTAAAATGGGGTAAAAAAACATAAGGTTGACAAATATAATAAAAACTAACGAATAAGGACATTTGATAAAAGAGTAAATTACAAAATTGCTGACAAAATGGACATTAAGAACTATTCAACTAATTTTAATATTGTGTTAAAGGTCAGACATTATTTGTGTGCCATGTTTGTGGCAGCAGGTACCGCCAGCCTTTTCCACTGGCTCCCACCACAAGTATGTTGTAACCACAGGAGTAGAGAACCACATCAACTATCAACTGACACTGGTGGTGACACTAATGGAGAGATGTGATGTTCACAAACACACAGAGTCACAATACTGTTTGCCTTATGTTGCCTAACAAACATCTTTTTGTGAAATGTCTTATAACACTGACCAGTAGCAATTACTTACCCAGTAATTAACCAGCAACCACTATTGACAGCATTCATATTAGTGGTCAAACAATATGAGATGTTCTTAAACTTGGTGGCATCACATCACTCCAGACTACATTACCCGTGTCAGATAACATCTTTATGAGTCCCCACATCAACCACAAGCTAGAAAATGAAGCAGCTCATCATTCCTCCACTGGGACTCGTCTACACCCTTGAGTCCTCAATTGCAAAGCAGAGATGCCCAAAACAACACCATATATATATATATACTCATAAAATTCACTTCTAATAATTCACTTATTATGATAGAATTGCTCAGAAAAAAGGTAGGAAGAGATAATTCATTGAGTGCAATGTCAAAGCAAGCATGAGGTGGAAGTGACTGATGGCACTGCTGAAACTGTGTCTCTCGTATGGAATAATGTTAAAATAAATAACCACATCAAGCATGTGAGAAACAAATACGGTCCTGATGCCACACTCCTTCCCTGGTGGCTGACCAGACACATAAACATTCAGCTTTTCTCTCCTTCTATGAGATCAACAAAGCCAGATCACACAAATATAATAAGGAGAGAAAACACAACACCCCTGAGACATACAGGAGTAAATCAGGGGACACAAATGCAAGAGAGAAATGGATACAGAATTATGGCCAGTCTCAGCTTATTACAAACTAAAACACACAAACATTAATTCACTGTGTTAATGACAAGAATGGTGTAAAAGTTACTTTTTAACACTGTCTGCAACACATCATGACATAATATCTCCTTTACTAGTTCTGCTCAGTAACTGGTCTGGTCTGCAGTGACAGTCGTGTCGCTTGGACTGATGATACGGAGAGAAACATGAGAAATGCCACGTCACACAATGGGACAGAGAACACAACATTCATACCTGCAAACTCTGGACCGGCGGGAAAGGAGATGGGTTGGGGTTGGTGATGAAGCAGGTTGGTAAGAAAGGGGAGATCAACTCTAATACTACGAAATACACATTAGGCCTACAACTCTTCAAAACATATTGGAATCAGCAGTTTAAAAAGAATCTGAAAATTCAGATACTAGATGTTGTTTAGGTAGCAGGGCCGTGTATGTAATTAAAATGACCCGCAAACAGATAACTTAGTTCGATTTAAATTACTTGACTGTTCAAAGAACTTCGTTTTTTTTTGGGATAAAACAAAGTTTTATAAAATAAGATATTATACTACATATATATAGCCTACTATATGGTCAAAAGTACTGGGACACTTAATTATTGAATTGAAGTGTTTCAATAAGACCAGTTGCACAGGTGTATGAAATCAAGCACCTAGCCATGCAGTCAGTACAGAACGTTTAAATGCCATTTTGCTGATCAAAGATGAGTTTTAGGGGTTAACATCATTGATTACAGGGGGACTTTAAAAACATTTTCTCTGAGGAGTCCTCAATCCTCATACGTGCAAGTGGTGTTGCAAGTGTGGTTATGTAAATGACGTTATGAAATTAGGGAATGCTAAATTAATTGTACGTCCTATATTAATAATACTAATAATAATTTAATACATTAAAAGGAACTTTTAAAAGGATTAAAAGGAACTTTACTTGAAGTATTGACTATCGATGTGGTCAAACGCATCAGCCGTCGGCGATATCTCTCTGATTATCGTCGATACATGACACTATATCTACCGAAAAAAAACCTATCTCCCCCTTTTCTCATCTTACTCAAAAACAAATACAATTCTACTTAAAGGTACACTGTGTAGTTTAAGTATTTTATTAGCTAAAATCAACATCTTTATTCATAAATATGTCCTCAATGGTGTACTACCTCTGCCAATGATCTGACTTCTCATTGTACGCAAAGAATTTCTTATTTTTATTTACATTGGACGGGTAAGTCGACGGAGGCTTCCATGTCGTTCCGCCATCTTGACAAAAAGCACTAGCCTACCTCAATGCGTTTCCACAACACGTTTTCGTCCAGAGCCAGCGTCACGAGACTGACACCAGCAGAAGCGGACAAGGAGAGAGGCGTAATGCGTGTCACTGCGCCGGTAAATTTGAAAGGCTGCACTGCACAGTACTTCATAATTCAGGATCATACTTATGCCGAGCCACAGGAGAAATGCCAAAATGTAATTTAAAAGGAAATGTGACCGGCGAATTAAAAAACCGAGGGTAAATAACGGGATAGCTTTACCCAGGTGGAAAGAGCTAATGAAGGAGAAAGACTTTGAAAGGACACTGCTTTCTTCTCGACGGGTAAGTCAATGTTACAGTCTAAATTACAAGTTTTTTTTTCATAGCTTGGTTGTGTAATTCATTATATAGGCAGCATAACAGTAGAACATTTGCTATAAGTTGTCATAGCTTCTTGGTACATAACGGCTACCGTAGTTGCAACACGTATTTGAAAAAGCGAGGCGCTAGAGAGCACTATTCGTTTGAATGCAAAATACAATTTAACCGCTAGATGGGAGAAATTCCTACACAGTGCACCTTTAATTTCCACATTTTTACTTTCCTCATTAAGTACCAAACAAAGCATGCTGGGGGAACAGATTCAGAAAAACAATTATTAGAATACTTGACTGGTTCACATTCACCCTAAATAATATAATATAATAGATTGCACAATTTAGAGAATTAGATTAATCGAAAAAAGAAAAGTTTAGAAGAGAAACACAATTTTGTTGCGTTGATCACAAATACAAGTAAATGGTCACATCATCATCAAGCAAAATTTTACATACTCTAAAAGTAACGTCTCAAGTCAAGGGACTAATGTCGCCCACAGTACAAATGTGTTTTATGATGCTTGTTCATAGAGTTTATGTTTAGACCGCCACAATAAAACATTTAGGCTATTGCAACTGTGTAAATGACAACTGTTCTGGAGAGACTCCCACCAACTCAGACACTAAATTAAATGAGAGCAGAAACAGACACTGTTAGTATTGCTTACTTCATAAAAATGAGAGATTATTTAATTAGTGTGAGTGAGTGAGTGAGTGAGTGAGTGAGTGAGTGAGTGAGTGAGTGAGTGAGTGAGTGAGTGAGTGAGTGAGTGAGTGAGTGAGTGAGTGAGTGAGTGAGTGAGTGAGAGAGAAACGTGTGACTTTGTAACACAGACTTTTAAACATACAGTAGCCTCAAAAAGAATTTGGACAGTTAAGTCATATTTAAAAATGTCTGAATGTCATTTTCATCATATCAATTTTATATTTTTAAAGGAAGGTAGTACAAACATGCTTTAAGCACAAGTAGTTTATTGTGTTTTTAATGTATAATGTAAATGTAAAACAAATACTACTAAAAATAAAGACATAAAAATGTAGCCGTGTTTGTAAAACGCTAGTGGATCATGTCGATAGTTAATGCGATTCTCTACAACTGTGATTCCTCTGCTAGGACAGATGTGTGAACTTGAGGAAGATAAGTGAACATATTCTTGGGAACCTCTAATTTAAGTAGTTGCTCTAATTTAACAAAGTTCAGAAGTCATAACAATAATGGCTATTTGTACATGTAACCTTATAATCAGTTCCCCTCAAATTGAATACACCTCAATACACCTCAGATCGAGCTGGCGCGATCACTCGCATTTTTTAATGACAACAGCGGAATCAAATTAAAATACGCTCAAAGATAAAGAGTCATACATTCGAAACTGTAAAGGGTTTTGTTTGTACAAACTGCTTTTATTTGTGTAAACTCACAACAAGAAAACTTTGCCTTTGTAAAATAAAAAACAATCAGGATGCGCTTTCTGATGTCAGTCTCCGTGAACTGAAGCACATAAATGAACCGAAACTCAAGTGTGTATAG
The DNA here is from genome assembly GCF_949152265.1 of Phoxinus phoxinus. Lineage (NCBI taxonomy): Eukaryota > Metazoa > Chordata > Actinopteri > Cypriniformes > Leuciscidae > Phoxinus > Phoxinus phoxinus. Next base: position 7,791,602 of record NC_136882.1, on the reverse strand, counting down.
GCTACATAGCCTATCTATCTCACAGACATGATACATACATCTAACGTTATAGAAAGCTTGAATTGTCTACTTTTAAATTAAAAAAATACTCTCCGATTAGACCCACGTAATCCTTACAGAAGGTGTATTTCTCTCTATAGTAGGGATGGGACGATTACCGGTTTCACGATAAACCACGATAAAATGTACTGACGGTTAGTATTATCGTCTCAAATTTAATTATCATTAAAACTGTGTTTGATTATCGCGATTTTAATAACTGTAAATCCTGCCCAGCCAGCAACAGTCTGACACAGATGCAGCGCGCAATGCGTTTTTTTTTTTTTTTATTCAAGAAGGAATGGCGGATAGCGGTGAATTTTCAGCCTTTTAAGAGGACCAAATCTGAGGTGTGGTCATATTTAGGCTTTTACAAAAGTCCTGAGGGAAACTTCATCGAGGATGGTCACCCTGTCGCTGCAACAGAAACACTTCAGATCTGCCGAGTCGTCTTGTGTGACCATCACCCACTGTTGTATAGCGAACGCAAGGCAAGTTAACTTTGACCTCAATACCAAAACTACGTCTGTGAAATAATTAGGTGCAAAATGTTGTTTTGATTTGAAATATTGTATCTTACTCACTTGAAATAAACGTGAAGCTTCCGCGAAGAAAAGTTTGCAGCAAGTGGCTTTGAACCTAAGACGAACTAACAAGTTCAAGCAAGACTACTATTAGTATTAAGAGTGACATTTAAGGGATAATAATGTATAGATTCATTGTAAGTTACACTTATTAGACCGATTATTATTTTTTTTAAACACATAATTACGGGGACATATTGAATTGAGATTAATGATTTAAATCTTACCCGTTTATAAATCGATTTCGTTCAGCGTACAAAACAATCGTCCAGACAAGATGATCACAACAATATTATTCAAACAATATATTTGAATGAAAGGAGAGCGCGCGTCCGTTGATACATGGATGTGCGCTGTGTTATAATGCGTTGCTATGACGATCACAGGATAGAATTTTGCTTAAAAAAAGTGCATAGAGCTGCTTGTTTTATTTGTTTGTTGATTTTCAAATATAAAACTTGTTGAAATGTTTTCAGTGTGAGCATCAGTTATTTTTAAACACATTCATCTCGTTTTAACAAAACCGTGATAATATTGATAATCATGATAATTTTGGTCACTATAATCGTGATATGAAATTTTCATACCGTCCCATCCCTACTCTATAGGCACATCCACTACACTGCGGAGATGGCGGGTCAGCATTGTCAAATTCATCTTTGCAGCAGACACCAGCACAGAAAACACTAGTTTATTAATAAACAATTAAAACGCCTCATTCATTCAACACATTCATAATCATTACTTTTGATAAAAGCGCTATGCGTGCGCTTCAGTGGGGAAAGGGCTGTATCACAGCTACAGTATATTAAACGCTCATTATGGCTTAGTATTCTCCTCCATATATATTTTAGTAATTAAATTGATAGCCTAAACATGCGATTAGATTAGAAAAATCTTTAGTAGGGGCAGCCCTAAATCCTCGTAATGGTTCATTCTGGTGACATCCTTGCAGTGACCTCAATATCTGAATGTGGCGAGTAATGCATTGCGCAGACACTGAAGTTTTGATCAAAATAGATTTAATGCAAATTAATGTAAACAAATACTGGAATGTGTAGGGTACATATAAAGAGTACTTTGAATGTGTAATCGGATTGCAATCATTGTGACTGACAAATTAAAATATACGTATATGCATATAAACATACCCAATGTTACAATCATTCAAATAATTTTAGTTAGAATAACAGACGTGTTGGGTATTTTAATATTTATTAAATGTTTGTAAAAAAAATGTTTTAAGTATTATTAGGCCTAAATATTTAAGCGAAACCATGACTTAAGTCAAGTCAAGAGAATGAGTTCTGACCAGCTTTTCGGCTCATAAACAAGCTAAATGAGTAGCATTTTCTGGCAAACTTTACTTTTAAACAACAGCACACAAAATTTGTACAGCTGCATTTTGAGAATCACAATTTTGGTTGGGTTAAAGTGATTTTCCTACGATTCTGAACTAATCATGCACTAATTGATGCAGTCTAAGAAAAAAAAAAAATATATATATATATATATATATATCAGTGTTTCCCCTACAATGTATTCAGTAGCGGCACAGCGCCGCCGCTGGATTTCAGCGCTACTGTCTTCAGTATTGATCAGTATCAGTATCTTCACATGATCAGTAATACGACATTCACTTACACACTGTAAAAGCACAACAGTAAAAGTAGACGCCTCCGTCTCAACACGCGTCCGTTGCGACGTATATTCACATCAAATGTTAACGCAGAGGAACTGGACAATGCAGATCACAAAAATTCATTATATGCATGTGATTTAAACCATTGCCGGTTAAACATGTCATTCACACGCTTTTCTGAGCGCAAACACCCGACGCGCAAATGCACTAAAAGCCTGTCAATCAGCGCCTGGTTACTGGGATAAGTTATCTTTCGAGTCTTTTTGCGCTAATATACTGTCAAATACACACAAGGTTTACATAAACAAAGTTGGTTATGTCTAAAGTGAAAGAAAACAGAAAATGTATGAAAATCTGCTCGTTAAATGTGTGTATATTAGACGAGTCGTGTTCAGGTCTTAAAGAGACAGTAACATATACCGGTAATAGTAAACATGCTGCCGCTTGTCCTTAAAGTGATAGTTCACCCAAAAATAAAAAATTATGTCATTATTTACTCACTCTAATGTTGTTCCAAACCGGTGTTAATTTATTTTTTGTGCTGAACACAAAAGAAGATATTCTGAAGAATGTGGCTTACCAAATAGTTGCTGGTCCCCATTGACTTCCATAGTAGAAAATATATATATACTATGGAAGTCACTGGGGTTCATCAACTGTTGATTCTTACAAATAACTTTTATTTTCATCAGAAGAAACTTATTTGGGTTTAAAACAAACAATCAGACCTTGAATCTGTTGATGGTATGTCATATTTGTATGTCTCAAAATGTCCATTTCTATCCACAAAACTTGTCAGAAGTCATGGTTTAAGGGGTAATTAAAAAATTACCCCCACGAGCGCAGCTTGGTAACAACCTCCGGCACGTAACAGCACCACTGCTGGAAAAATTGCTAGGGGAAACACTGTGTATATATATATATATATATATATATTAGGGATGCAAATTATCGATTAATTCATTAATCATTAATTGATTGACCTTATCGATCGATTAACGATTAACTGATAAGCGGCTATTTTCCTGAGAATGTACATTTCTCACGGTATCAATAGTGTCTTTAACATAAAAAGCAAAATATTGCTTATATACTGAACAAAAATGCATGTTATATTGCTCAAATGATGTTTTATTGTAACAGTTGGGATACGGTACAGAATGGCATTTATGTAGTTTACAAAATAAATTATGCACAAAAAATTAAAATACATAAAAAATAATTGTGCACTGGCTCACCTGTTGCAAACATTAAGCAACATAAAATAAATGTTAAATAAAAATCTATATGGGTAGGCTTAGCCTAAACTATATTAAGTCTACATATAATAATCTATCTGGTAAACTTGAAAAACTTAACATTAGCAGCACTTATTGATGCTTGGTCTGAGAAAGGTAACAGTAAGATTACTAGACCTGGAAACTTCAAATATAGAACTGAAGGGATGTCAATTTTCACAAATTCCCATGATCGATCGTAATTTAAATTAAAGCTGCAAGCAGCATTTGTCGGTGTTCAAGCTTTTAAGGCCTTTAAGGCCTTTAAGCACATTAGCATCAAAAGACATTAGGATTTATTTAGCAAGCATTTAATCACTGACATAATAGATGGAAAAACACCATTTACAGCCAATACAGGCAATTTACCATAGGAAATATATGGTTTAAAAGCTTTTTAACAGTTATAGCGCCACCTATGGTCCGATCTCCATAAAATTTTGCATGCTTGTTAATGATGTTATTGCACATATGCTCACCAATTTTTGTGAAGTTTTGAGTTTTTATTTAGGATTTATAGGCTTTTGAGTGTATTTTGACACGCCCCTTTTCTTAAATTACCCTCTTATAGCCATCCAAATGCAAAAGTTCAACTTTTTTTAATAATTATTGATCTAGAGAGTCCAGAGAATTGTTCTAGACTGGTCTGGTTCCGATCGGGCAAAAAACCAGGGACTAGTTCGCAAAAGTAGGTTTTTAACGTAATTGCGAATAATTAATGGACAATTCGATTGACAGCATTAGTTCTAGAGGCAAAGTTGTTCAACATGAGGAGATCTATCTAATGATATGCATATTCTGACGATATTTGTTACACCACGTGATTACAGAGCCGTAAAACTCGTTAGCGCCAACTAGTGGCCGATTTCTTTCAAAACTCTTACAGACCTCTAGGGCCATGAGTTGAACATGTCCACTGAGTTTCGTTCTGATTGGCCATCGTTAACCTTGTCTTAAACTTAATTGGCCAATGGCGGCCATGTTTTTTTAGATACGCCAATATCCTTCTAGACATAGATGGTCCCTTGGGCCAAGACACTGCATACCAAATTTCAAGTAAATCGGACAAACGGTCAGGTGTTTATACGTTTTTTCTGTGTTATAGCGCCACCATGTGGCCAATCGACGCGTTTTTTTTATCGTGACTTCAAATTGACCTCCTACACATGTGTACCAAGTTTGGTAAAGTTATCTCATTTACTACTTGAGTTATAGGCATTTTAGTAAAATAGGCTCCGCCCATATTAACGTTTTGACGCCCCCTAGCAACCGTGAATCGAAATTTCAACTTTTTTTCAATAATTATTGATCTTCAGACTCCAGAGAACATTTCTGCACTGGTTTGGTTCCGATCGGACAAAAAACCAGGGACTAGTTTGCAAAAGTAGGTTTTAGACAATACACGGAGATATACATTCTTTACGTCAGGTGGTCAGCTTTCCAATGATATAAGACACTTGAGTCTAGGACATACGGTCTAGGAGTTATGACCAGTTTCGCGCAATTGATTGCTATAGCGCCACCTATAGGCCAATCTGGCTCATAATTTGATAACCTCTCCTCGATTTTTGTACTACCTACTGGCAAAGTTTCAAAGCTCCAGCACTTACGGTTTGGGCTGCACGATGCGTTTTACGGCGGAAGAATAATAATAATAAAAACCGGTACAATTACAATAGGTTTTCAGCACTTCGTGCTTGAACACCTAATTAATGATGAATTATGTGTCTGCTGCAGAGCATATGGCCAGCATGACAGGGTTTGCTCAAAACGCTATGTTACTCACCAAATGAATGAGAATGTTTTTTAATCCAAATGAAGGGCTAGTAGGATTGTAAAATGTTTCGATGTGAATGATAATTAAATTAAATTATTTAATAATCAAATATAACGACTAATAATACAACGTGTCACCAACGCCGCCTCAGATGCGTGCTTGCAGTGTGTTACGTTAGACATGCACTGAAACGGCAACTAAACCCAATGAATTCACAACGATTTAATAAAATAGTGTTCTGATGTTATGTAATATGACAGTCCCAAATTAATCATCGTTATTATTAGTCGTGCATTAATGCTGCTTGAGCGGCGCGCGCTGAATGAATAACCGTTGAGCACTTTGCTAGCGCGTTATTTATCTCAAAGAAGCGCAATCTATATGAGATTAGTCAGATATATAAAAAATAAACACAATATTACAAATTATATCTGCACAAAATGACGTGAATGCACAAGTGAATTTGAGTTACGTGCCATTCAGAATGACTCATGTTGTGGACGCGCTCTTCCTGGAACAACGCGACACGGCAACTAAACCCAAATACTTCACAATGTTTTATTACACTATTGTTCTCTTTATAATGTTATGTAATATGACAGTCCTAATAGTCATTATTAGTCGTGCATTGCCGTTTGAGCTGCGCGCGCTAAAGATCACGCTTCAACAATTCTTAACCAAATGCATCCAATATATGAGATTAATCAGATATAGATACACATAATAAACGTACACATAATAAACTATTACAACTTACATTTGCACAAAACAAAAGGCTGCGAATGCACACGCAAACTTATAGTCATGATGAAGGTGTAAAACAGTCCCAAACATAACTCCGGCGCGCTCGCTTGTGTTTCGCGGTCGAGCAGCACGCACGCGCATGCGCATGAACCTGCTTAATCGATGACCGATAAGTTTGATCGATTAATGTATTATCGACAATTAATCGATAATCGATTAATCGTTTGCATCCCTAATATATATATATATTATTTTTATTTATTTATTTCATTTAAATTATTTTTGATTCACTCAAAGACTCCACTTGTTTCATTAAAGCCGGGACACACCAAGCCGGCAGTCAGTGAGTGTCTGGCGGGCTGGTTTTTGCCAGCAGTTTGAGTCTGCGTCGGGGCCGTCGGTGAGAGTTGGAACTCTGATTGGCTGTTCGGTTTAGCAAACGAGTCAGTGCAAGAGAATTAAAGCGAAAGTGATGAAAGAGAGAAAGTTAGTCAAGACGGCACTGATCTAATGTTGTTATCCTACCCGAGCATTCCCAAATGCAATTTTTTTCACAACAACATGAGCCGCTTAAAATGAAGAAATCATAACTGACATTAAAAATTGTAAGCAAGCCTGCTTTGTTTACAATTTGTATCTTGTACCGTATTTTCCGGACTATAAGTCGCATCAGTCAAAAAATGCGTCATAAAGAGGAAAAAAATATATATAAGTCGCACTGGACTATAAGTCGCATTTATTTAGAAATTTATTTCACAAAATCCAAGACCAAGAACAGACATTTAATCTGGAAAGGCAAGTTATTCAGCTCCACAACAGCACACAGAACAACAGGCTAAATAGGTGTCCGGCATGTTAACGCAACACAGGGTTTCCCGCAGCACTTTGGAACTAAGACGGCTGTTTAAGCAACACACGCCTACCGCCTTAACTACGTTGTCAAAAAAAAGTATGAGAGCGATATCAGCCGTGTTACTCTGTCCTGTTTAGAGCTCAGATTCTCTGCCCGAGCCTGATATTTCCCCCGCTATACTCGGGCCGGACCCGTGATCTAGAGACGTGCGGCGCAGGACTAGATTTGATGGACGAGTGCGAGCGCGGGCGGTAATGCACTCACTCTGTGTGTGCGGGCTGCGGGAGAATAAAACGATTAAATAGAAATATCTATGAATAAAACATAAAAACTAATAAATTGATTTTCATCTGTTGCAGTAAAGCAACAAGAACAACTAAAACAAAATAGAAACGATTTACAGAACAGAGTTTGCCATTTGTAACATGTTTGCAGCGTTAAGCGATGTAGCCAATCACAGACAGATGTGTTGATTTCTTGAACGCAATGGCCAATCAGAAGCATTTAAGATAGAATCCCCTCACCGCTCAAAACTGACTTTTTGTTCAATGCTGAATTCTGCATGCTGGCAAATCCTCCGATAATAAAAGATATTATGAAAGATTCATTATGCAGTCAGCTTCATTGATAATAACAGAGATGTATGAGATCGCGATGAACTAATGTCAGCTTTTTAGGAATTATTAAGGGAGCGCACATTGCGCGCATTCAGTCATGGCAAACCATGCATGCAGCCTGCTTGCTTTTATGTGAAATTAACAGTGGTTTGTGAATGTTAATGCTTTAATAACAAATAATTTATCAGGATCATTTATGGTGATGTGTATGGTGGCGACACGTAGGCTAACACAAAGTTAAGTTACACCTTAACTAACACATTTTATGCGGGAAACCCTACACAATGGCATAAAGAACATATACCTTGGAGGCTGAATAGGCTAAATTAACATTAGCCAGCGGGTCCAACAAGTTACCGGTAAGCAAGTTCACCAAGCTCCCCTTTGCCAAATCACGTGCAGCCCTATAATTGTGATATTTCACTGGTACATTTGAACCACTGACCCAACAAGGTGGGAAGAAAATATCCTTAGCATTGGGCCTTCTGAAGGTTTATTCCTTTTCTAATCCGATCGAGAGAACATGTAAACACTTGATCGGACTGAAACTGAAAGGACTGCACAATGACGTAAGCCTTGATTATACTCCAGTTCAGACACGTACAGCACGGACGCGTATCACTGGTACACTGGGAAATTTCCCTCCACGAATTATTGCACATCTGGCTGTCTCTATATTGTTTTAAACGACAGATTGGAGGTGCGGGGCTTCTTCACACAGCCTTTCTTAAAATTCGACGTCCATGTTTTTCCAACGCATGTGCATTTGATGCTTTTGTAGCATAGTGACCGCGTGGTAAAAAATGTGAGGCACGCGGATGTCCGCAAAGAGCCTCCGCGTACACCCTCCGATGACAATATTTACATCACAAGGACCCTAGCGCTCTCGCGCACACGGAACGTATAACACAAGCTGTAGAAATAGCGTAATGACGTATGCATGCGGAACAAGCTGTTCTTCCTGTTGAATAAAGTGTCATATAAATGAGTGTCCCGTCATTCTAAAAATCTCCTTTCACTCCTTCAGCGTCTGTGAAGTGGAGCAGGACAACGTCCCACCAGTCCTTGTTTCGGATTCTCATCCACAGACAACTGGTTTTGGACCCGCGGAGGGGAATTTTTACTGCGCAATAAATATAAGCAGCACGGCACAGCGGTTCATATTAGGGCTGCACGATATGAGAAAAAGCTGCGATGTGCGATAATATTGTTTAATATTGCGATGACGATAAGACTTGCGATAAATGTGATTGTTAACTATACTGTTCCCATGTCTTAGTGCTTCAATAGGTTCTTTGCGTGATAGGTCAAAGGTTTATTACCTGCCTGGTTCAGAATACACGATTTTGGCACGATCTGTTTGGCGTATGGGTGTCGTGGAGATTCGTAATAACAACGGGCGTCGGGACGCAAGATTCGATCGTGTCATCGTATAGTGTGTCATAGTGGGCGACAACCTACGTCGCGTCTGCGATGCTTCACGACAGAAAGACTATAGCATGTTTAATTCTTTAACGGTCCTCCACGACGGGTTGAATATGTGGGCGAGACGTGAGTGAGTGCAACAGTGAGTGTGTGTGTGCGCCAGTGAAAGTGTGTGCGTGCGTGCGTGCGTGCGTGCGTGAGTGAGCGAGTGAGCGAGGGACAGTGAGTGTGTGTGTTTGTGTGTCTGTGCGTGCGAGTGAATGTTTGCGAGTGAATGTGTGTGTGTGACGGCACGCGATGACTGGTCGGAAAGCAACGTGTTGTCTGACATGTTTCTTGTCCACGATAAGATTTTAGGAGTCAAAAACGTGTAAATTAGTGCTAATCTGAACCAGGCATTATTCATCGTGTCAGGCTGTCTGTTGCGATGTGTTCATCGCGGGAGTTCATATCGCGATGACGATGAAAATTCGATGTATCGTTCAGCCCTAGTTCATATGTTCATTGTCTCCAAATAAAGAACCAAAGTAGGAGAAAGGTTATTTTGCGCAAACTCTATATTTGGGCAGTGTGCGCATGTCAAAAAATCTATCCCGATTTAAAGCTTGCGACATATACGCGCACATCAACCCGATCACTTGTTTAGCGTTCATGTAAACACTACATTCAGATTCATCAATCGGGATGAATTCAGGGTGTCATCAACACTCAAAATGTCCCTCAGCAACATGTGCTTCTGTTGCTGCTCACTCTTTTGTTCTGTTTTCTGCAGAAACTCTGAGCACTTTTCATATTCTTTATCCTGGCTGAAGCACTTTAGTTTCAATCTATAAGTATAATAATCAGCCTATAGTTTAAAATTAAAAACATTAATAAGTTGAGAGAATTTGAGGCTGATTTCACATTTCATGTTTGTATGAAGGCTAAATACAAAGAAAAGGTGAACAATTTATTTGTACCATTTTTATTTCTAAAATATTATATAGGTTTTATAGGAGGAGGTTTCATAGACTTGGCAAATTAGTTTTTCAGAAGTTTGTAGGTACAGACATCCGTTGTGGGCGTTCTTAGGCTTTTATATTGTTCATAGCGATATTGCAATTATATCGTATATCGCCCGAAATTAAGAAATACATCGCAATATAAATTTTGGCCATATCGTCCAGCCCTATATTGAAAACTTAAACTCTTGTTATCGTTTTATCAAGGAAAATTATATCGCGATAATTTTCGCTATATCGCCCAGCCCTACTTGACCACTATTAGATGAAAATTTCAGCGGTGTGTTACTGTAAAACACATTGTGTAGCGTCATGCTGTGAACACGAACAGCATTAGGAAGCGAAGACTTCTCTGTAGCAGAAACTGCTGTATGAAACTCTCTCTGGCTGCTGTCTTTTAACCAGGCTTATCCCTCTCTCTCTGGAGGACCAAGAGCCAACATGGATGCCCAGCACATTCCCACTGACACAAAATGGCAGTGCAAAGATCAGTGGTGTTATCAGGCCAGGACATAAACAGGACTGCAGGGGAGGTTTATCATTAGAGTCCGTAATGGTGGCAGACGGGAGAAGGTGAGGCTATTTTGGGCAGCCTCCGACTCAGTGGATGTGTTTCGAGAGTGCTAAATAATCGATTTATACTTCAAAAACAACACATCTGGGAGATACAGCTACAGTAAACAGATGCAGCTTAATAGCATCACCCAGGCTTGATAAATTCAATTACATATCTACATCTTAGACAGAAAGTAGTGACAGACAACATAATTCAGACACAAAAACCATGTAAAAGTAAAGCATTTCGTGGTTAATCCTCAATACTGCCTCTTGCTCTTTGTCCTTTTTTGCACTCTCTGGTGAAGAGGCATCATTTCCTTGACATTCTGCACGGGTCTCCTGCTCTCAGGCCCCTGCACAAGCACCCGGGTGAACCCTTACAATGCAGGGATGTCATTTTAGCTTTCTGCTCCTCACAGGCACAGTCAGTGTCCACCTGTTTCTGACACATACTTATGCTGTCAATTAAAAACACCTACTTTGGGTTTTAAGCCATCACTTTATTTCACCATATATACGATTGAAAACTTGTATAATTGATATTTGAATTGCTACAACAGTGCTTGTTCACAATATCTATTCTTACAGAAACAGCTTTTGAGAGTTTCTCACCTAAACATCTCCCCCAGGGGAATATCACTTATCTTTAGTCTCTTTGCAATGAAAACAACACATACAAAAGCAACAGCATGGAAAGAGTACAGTGACATGATCTCATTTAGGTCTGCTGACAGACAAACACATTAGTATTAGGATGCAACGCTCAGTGACAGGATGAAAGGTCAGCTGTGCAGACTGACACAACTTGACAACTGGCCAACAACTCCAATAATATCCTAAATGCCATATGTGTGGAAGTGGACAACACCTTAAAAAAAGGCACAATGCCGAAACTTGCACCCATTACAGCAAGACCAAGCCCAAACTGTTAAGAGAAACTCTGTAGGTGTGATACATTAAATGTGCTTTAATACACATGTGCATTAGAAACATACACTGCAAAAAAGACCAAAAAAAAGTAACTTCCAAAAACAATTGTGACGTAAAAAAGTTAACAAAAGGCTGGGTAGAAACAAAACAAAAATCCAATTGCTCCATATGCGCGACCCTGTTTGCCATCATGAACCAGAGTCTCCAAGTCTCACTCCTGCTCACTAAAACCTCAAAATCGGCAGTTTAACGTTACAGTGTAATCCTAAAATGCGATATATTGCCAAATATCATAACGAATACAAGTTCTAAAACAGTGAATTACCAGTTGACGTTTTCTTTATTTCTTATTTTGACTTGCTGGAGCTAATTCTGAGCAGTTGCACTGTAGTACAGTATGAGCTTATGATTGCTAATTAGCCGAGAGCTAAGATGCTACAGCGCTCGTCTCAACTGTATGAGGCTAACATGCTAAGAAGCTAAATGCTAGTTAGCCAGTCAGAGGCCACTTTACACAATTCATTTTGACAGCACAAGCTAGGCGGCTAACTTAGCCAAGAAAGCAACACGCTAGCATGCTAAGGGGCTAACATGCTTGTCAGCCATTACCGTGCTAGCAAATTAGCAAGAATGCTGTCCAGCTAAAAAGCTAACCCAACCGCAGCCTGCTAACCTCATACTGTAACTCGTAAGCCAAGTCGGTCGAGTAATTGTAAGCTAATTTTAACTCCACAAACGGAACCTTCAACCAAAGTAATTCTACTATCCAAAACTAGAAACTTCAGAGAATAAAACAAGCATACTTTACCTTCTTTGGCTGGTGCGAGCGGCGCGCCGAGTGTGTGTGGAAGCGGCGCCGGGGACGCGCTCGAGAGCCGCTGCTGCTGCTGGAGCCAAGATGGCGTCCCCTCCAAACTTCCACTGTTACTTTGCGCACTCATCGAGCCACTTTTAGAGAATCATAGAGCAAAAAACCAATCAGCTGTCCACGGAAAACACATCAGACAAAATGTAGGAGGTTAAGTGAATGATGGTGTTTTTTTTTTCATCGGGGGAGGAGGGGCTGTCAACACTTGGGACAGACACACAAACCTTCATCGCCCTCTGCAGTGCGTCTAGAAGCGCCTGCTGCTACTGAAGAGGATCAAGATGAAATGAAGACATGAAGCTTCTCTCTCTCTCTCTCGCTCTCTCTCGCTCTCTCTCTCTCTCTCTCTCTCTCTCTCTCTCTCTCTCTCTCTCTCTCTCTCTCTCGAAACACTATCGCGATACTTGACACTCATCCCATGGAAATTAGCTGGGGGGAGAGACTTGGGGGCCACTTAGAAATTACTGCCCCCTCGGTCTAAACATCATATTCATCACACACATGCATGTCTGTGGTGTAAATACACTGCCTGGCCAAAAAAAGTCGTTGTTTGGATTTAAATAGGCATATGCTTAAAAGTCTATGATTGAATCATTATTGCAGTGGTTATTATATTTTTAGCATGTTATATGATTGGCAACAATTCTTCTAGCCCTAATTGATGGAGCTTTTAATTTCTTAAACAATCATGTAGGAAGACACATCATGGCCATATTCCAGGATGACAAGATTAATCAGGCTCAAAGTGTGTACAAATAGCTGGGAGGAGCATGAATAATAATTTTCACATATGAATGGCACCTTAAATTCATTGAAAGTCTTTGAGATGTGCTGGAGGAGACTTTACAGAGTGCTGGACTCGTAATACAATTGTATACATTGTTATATACTCTTATATTGTATATAAGAGTACATTGTTGTATACTCTTAATATATTGTTAATACAAGATCTTGACCAAAAAGGTATGCACCTCTTGATGGAAAAATCATTACAACATTTATTTCCACTCTTAACCATTTGCCTATTCAAATCGAAACAGCGACTTTTTTTTTTTTTTTTTTGGCCAGGCAGTGCAGATGGCTATAAATATAAACCTATGACATAGATTCGCTTCAAATCAGTGTGTATCAAGGTAAAAACTAAAGTACGCAATCTCATGCAATGCAATTTGTACAATAAATGTATAGGCCTAATGACTGACATTATATACTTATACATCTTATAATTATCATGACTGTGACGCAAATTTGTGAAATAAATAATGCTGTCAATAGATTAATCGTGATTAATCACATCCAAAATAAAAGTTTGTGTTTGCATAATATATGTGTGTGTACTGTGAATAATTATTATGTATAAATAAATACACAAACATTCATGTTTATATTTAAGAAATATTTGCATTTATATACTGTATATACATTTATATTATATATAAATATTTTTAATATTATAAATATATATTTTTTTCTTAAATATATACATGATTGTGTGTGTTTTTATATATATAAATAATTATTCACAGTACACACACATATATTATGCAAACACAAACTTTTATTTTGGATGCGATTAATCACGATTAATCTTTTGACAGCCCTAGAAATAAATAAACATTTTTAAAACCAAATTTATTCATTTGGAAACCAATTTGCCATCACAAACATGTAAAACAATAATATTCAATGTACATCTCAAACAATACTATAAAAAGCCTGAGCAAATACATATAAAACGGTTGGCCCTTCAGTGAGAATTATCAGTTTGTTGTAATAATAGTAAAACAGCGTAGCAGTAGACAATATTCCCCAATGAAAAGTCAAAAACCTTTTTACTTAAATCATATTATTGTTTGATGACATGTAATGGTAAAATGGTCTTTCAAACTTTCAGAACTCTGGTAATGACAATTCAATCGAATAATGCAAAGACAATGCATTCATTACAAAATGGGAGCTATTGACAAAGGACAATAGTGGCACATCAGAAGTGAAAAGAAACGTAAGGATTGGTTTCTTGATGTTTTTATAGTGTCATCATCTCCATCATTTACTATACTTGAGGTCTGTCACAAAGGTAATGTCCTTTAAAAAGTCTTTCAGAAGCTGAGTTTGTGTAGAGCTCGGTGTGCTACACAGATGCCGGACTCAGATACGGCTTCCGGTACTTGCTCTGCATCCACACTCTGTGCATGACCACCTTCTTTCCTCGGTTCACCTGCAGTCTCCTGTCTTCCAGATTCTGAAGCTCCTCCAAACCAGCATTCGAGAACAACTGATGAACCTCATCTGTGGAGATCAAGACATTCATAGGTGTTTATGCGAGCCAAAAACTGCACGAATACAAAAATAATATGTAAGGAATTCAAAAAATGTGCTGAAATGGTTCTACCTTTTGTGAAGAAATACACACAGGTTCCGTCCTGTCGCGTATAGAAGTTTTCAGACAAACACTGACCTGTGGAGAAGTGGATCAGTGGTTATTCAAGAATCCATCACAATCAAGTTTTGATGCTGTTTTGTTAAATATATGAGAAAAGAAATTCATATTTTTAACATAATTAAAAAATGTAGGACTGTCAAAATGTTAATATTAATAATTAGAGGCTTAACGCATTCAGTTGTTTTTTTAAGGAAAGAAAACATAATGTGTTGTATATTGACTGTGTTGAATATTGTAATGACGATTTGGATATCAATTAAAACTGAACCACTGTAGTAATGGATTTTGCAATCATATTAATTACAATGCTGAATTATATCCACTGTGGGTTGAAATGAACATGTTTCTGATTTAGTGTAGATAAAAGGGTACACGAGATAATGCTAATGTGACGGAGCAATAAATAGAATACAAAGAGGGGTCTCTGTATCCGTGTTTGTTTAACATTCACAGCTAACACATGACATAGTCGGTAATGAAAAGACTGAGCCAGAGTTTAATGAGTCAACGGAGACAATCACCTTTTTTAAATCGTAGTTGTGACAGATCATATCTGCCATAGTCTCTGAACAGCATGATTCCTCCATGCTTCAGCTGTCCAGCCAAACTCTTCAGCACTCCTTGAGCTCTGCGGGAGCAAAGCAGAGGTTTCAAGCAGATTCAGAGTCAGATAATAACACAGATGCTATTAGGCTTCCTAATGGTGTCACATGAGTTCCAACAGAATGGCAATTTCTCCATATAATTTGCATAGAGACATTTTTATGGTGCTTTTTTAATCCTATATGAATGAGTTGCTGTTGTTTGTGGAAAAAACTCAGAAATTCTGCTAAATAATGAATTTGGAAAAACATGAGGGTGAATAAACGACGACAGAAATTTCATTTTTTTTTTTACAATTATATACATTTTAGAACTTAAAAACAGATTTAAGGTGTAATTATAATTTGCTACAGAAAATAAATGTACAAACTCACAAACACATGTATTGGAATCACTGGGATGCTATTATAGCTTTTATTAATATTTTGAATTCATTTTTATTGTGTTTTTTTTTGTCATTTTTATTAGTTTAAAAAAAATCTGTAAAGTTTTTTATTCATTTCAGTTTTACTTTGAGTTATTTCAGTACATTTAGCATTTAATTTTATTTCAAGAAGTATTTTTGAATGATTTTTATGCAAATGCTCATGTAAAAACAGAGATTCCCTGGCAAATGTTCTAACAGTAAAGCTTGTAGATTTAAATGCTATCAGGGTTTATCTATAATCTATATCACCATGTAACCTTGATGAAGACACTTCAGCTCATGGTTCCATAGTCTAGAGGGATTGATCCTGTAATAAGCGCACTGTATAAATAACTCCGACTCAATATTGTGTAGACTATATTTGAGGGAATCTATTAAAAAATCGGTGAATCTGACGAGAAACAAGTGGAAACATTAGTTCAACATCTTAGAGTGTAAAGCAAACTAAACGCTTCGCTAATGCAAACAAAAGAGAAAAGATACC